>NC_135900.1:67203067-67728067 GCF_964194155.1 Cetorhinus maximus
ACTCCCCCTCCCCTACCCCCAATTCCCTCTCTCCCTCCCCTAACCCCAATTCCCCGTCTCTCCCTCCCCTACTCCCAATTCCCTCTCTCCCTCCCCTACCCCCAATTCCCTCTCTCCCTCCCCTACCCCCATTCCCTCTCTCCCTCCTCTACCCCCAATTCCCTCTCTCCCACCCCTACCCCAATTCCCTCTCTCCCTCCCCTACCTCCAATTCCCTCTCTCCCTCCCTACCCCCAATTCGCCCACTCCCTCCCCTACCCCCAAATCCCCCTCTCTCCCTCCCCTACCCCCAATTCCCTCTCTCCCTCCCCTACCCCCAATTCCCTCTCTCCCTCCCCTACCCCCAATTCCCTCTCTCCCTCCCCTGCACCCCAATTCCCCCTATTTCCCTCCCCTATCCCCAATTCCTCCTCTCTCCCTCCCCTACCCCCAATTCCCTCTCTCCCTCCCCTACACCCCAATTCCCTCTCTCCCTCCCCTACACCCCAATTCCCTCTCTCCCTCCCCTACACCCCAATTCCCCCTCTCTCCCTCCCCTACCCCCAATTCCCCCTCTGTCCCTCCCCTACCCCCAATTCCCTCTCTCCCTCCCCTACCCCCAATTCCCTCTCTCCCTCCCCTACCCCCAATTCCCTCTCTCCCTCCCCTGCACCCCAATTCCCCCTATTTCCCTCCCCTATCCCCAATTCCTCCTCTCTCCCTCCCCTACACCCCAATTCCCTCTCTCCCTCCCCTACACCCCAATTCCCTCTCCCCCTCCCCTACCCCATTTCCCTTTCTCCCTCCCCTACCCCCAATTTCCTCCCTCCCCTACACCCCAATTTCCCTCCTCTCCTTCCTCTTACCCTCAAACCCCCCCTTCCCCAATCCCCCCCCCCCCCCCCCCTCACCTTGCAGTATCCGGCCAGGTTTTTGCTGATGTTGCTGATGTGGATCATGTATTCGTTGAACTTTTTCTGGTATTTCAGGGCGGTGAGCTGGACCTCGCTCTGCAGCGCCGAGACCTGGGCGAGCAGCGCCTGCTCCCTCTTGCCGGCTCGGACTGCCTGTTTCTTCAGCTCCTGAGCCAGGCTGGCTGCCCGGAGCTGGAGGGAGGCTGCCCTGCCCCGGAGAGCCGCCAGGCAGCAGTGCTTGTCGCCCTGCCCCAGCTCCCGGTGCTGCAGCACCAACCCGCAGCCTTGCCCGCAGATCCCCACCGGCCGGCACTCGCAACTCTCCCGCATGTGGACATCCATGTCCTTCAGGTTCAGCACCTCCTGGCAGCCCTTGTTCCTGCACCTGGCCGGGCTGTAGTCACACATCTCCACATGCTCAGCCAGGTTCTGCAGGGTCACCACCTTCCCGCAGCCCCGGGAGCGGTAGTCACACTTGATGTCCAGCTTGGAGATGAGGTTCCTGAGAGCCAGGACGTGGTTGAGCTCCTTGGTGGACATCCTCTGGCACTGGACCGGGCACATGCCCTGCTGCACCACCCAGGGCAGGACACAGCTCGCACAGAAGACGTGCCCGCACGGGGTGGTCAGTGGGTCTTCCAGCACCTTGTTGCACAGGTTACACTTCAGCTCGGGGTCCACCTCCTCGATGAAACGGTCCAGTTCAAACCCCATCTCCCAACCCGCCCCCCTCTCTCTCTCTGTTGTGTGCAGATCAGTAATAAGGCAGTTTAGAAAGTTGCCGGGAGCCTCCTAAGTGCAGCCGGAGTCATTGGCACACTGAGCGCTCCAACTGACTGCGGGCTGAGTAGTTGCAGCTCAGACTGGAGTCTCCCAGTCCGACTGGACTCTGTGTCTCTCTCTCTCTCCTCTCCCCCACTGTGCGCTGCCAGTATCAGCAACAACCCACCGTATTCCTCCTAAAACAGCCCTCTCCTTAAATCAGGCCGAGCCAGGAGATTATCTGCCCAGAAAACAAGAGTGGCGATTGATCACTTGTGTGTTGTTAAGAGTTGACTCGGTGTTTTATTTGTGTAATTAAAAAAAAATGAAATATCACCTTTAAAACAACGTCACCAGAGAGAAACAAAAAAAAAATTAAACAGGCTGTTCTAGTGCCCCGCAATGGAAAGTTTCAAAAAAAAATGCGAGGCACAGGCACAATCGCTGGAGAGGGGAGGGAGAGATGTTTCTGATCACCTCCCCTCACATCCCGACCTTTCTTTCCCTTTCTTCCCCCCTCCCTCCAAAAGCCAGAATCACCCTTCATCTCCCCTCCCCCCCACTCTTTATACATGTCTGCACCTCCTTCTCAAGTATAAAGCTCTGCTCAGAACATGGGTCAATTCCAAGGTAGGGTCTCTCCATGTGAAATGTTTGTCCCTCCTGCTTCCTGACACTGACCTGCCCTATGTTTCGATCAGTTTGTGTTTTTATTTAAAATGTCCAGCACCCCAATGACACCGAAAGCATCATTGAGTATGCTGACAGGACAGTGAGTTTGTCACTGCCCCATAAACAAGGTTTAAAACACCTTGTCAATATCTGAGTGAACAGATTATTCAGTACCATTCATGTCAGTGCTCTGAGCTAGAGAAAGACAAATTGGCCTCAGTTCCTGCTCCTCATTATCATCCTTTTCCATGTGAGAATTCCAGGATGCAGGAAGTGTCATCAGCTGAAGGAGCTCACATTCCAAGTTTGGGAAAGTTGCAGCTGGTGTCATTGCAGTGCATTCATGTGGCTGAGGGCTTTGTGGATAGCACATTTCTGGATAGCTCAAAGACAGTCATTTCTGGCTTATTCCCAGTGTTGCAGGTGGGAGGGACATTGGGACCAGTTCTGGAAAGGTGGGACCTGAACAAAGTAGATGGGTTGCACCTCAACAGAACTGGTACAAATGCCCTCACAAGTCTATTTGCTAATGCTGAGGTTTTAAACCAACTTGGCAGGTAGATGGGAACCAGGATGTAACATTAGAAAAGAGAAACAAGGTGTACAAAGGATTGGGAGAGGCAGATTAAGAGGAAATATAGTAAGATCTAATTTGGGTTTACAGTGCATGTATGTAAACACACAGAGTCTAATAGGGGAATATGATGTTAAAGGAAATCTGGCTCAAAAAGGGACAGGACTAGGTACTAGTATCCTTGGATACAAAATGTTGAGGAAAAATAGGGGAAGGAAGAAAGGAGGAGGGAGAGTAATATTAACTAAAGAGAATATTTTGTTGGAGAGATAGGATTTCCTGGAGCAGTCAAGGAGAGAATTTATTTGGTTAGAGATAAGAAACAATGGAGGTGCCATTACACTGCTGGGTGTATTCTATATACAACCAATCAGTGGGAAAGGTATAGAGAAGCAAATTTGCAAGGAAATTATAGAGAGGTACAAAAGCTATATAGTAGTAATTAAAGGAGGATTTTAATTATCCTAATACAAACTCAATAGTAAAGTGTAAAGGGCGGAGAGGGAGAAGTATTTCTGAAGTGTATTCAGGAGAATTTTTTGATCAGTATGTTTCTGATCCCATGAGGAAGAAGGCATTGCTAGATCTGGTTCTGGGGAAATGAGGTGGATCAAGTGGATTAAATCTCAATAGGGGTACATTTAGAGTACTGCAATCATAGGGACACTAAGGTTTCATTTGGATTACTTATGAAACAATACAAGTATTTTTACTCCAGGTTTTTCCTTAATTGGAGAAGTACCAACTTCAGTCGGGTAAGATCGGACTTCAACTGGGTAAATTGGAATTAAAGATTGGCAGGCAAAGTTGTAATGCAGAAATGGGCTGTCTTTAAAGAGGAGACGGTTCAAGTACAGTTGAGGTGCATTCCCTGAGGGCGAAATTGGGTGAAATTTTGACAATCAAAGCTAGAGCTCCCTGGATGATGAAAGAGATAGAGATACAGAGTAAGATGAAGCAAATAAAAAGGATGCATATGTCGGTCTTATAATACAAATAAGAACCAGGCAGAATGTAGAAAGTTCAGAGGGGAAGTGAAAAGTTAAGAGAGACAAAGAGAGAGTATGAGAAGAGGCTGGCAACTAACATAAAAGGGAATCCAAAAATCTTCCATAGGCATGTAAATAGTGAAAGGGGAGTTAGAGGGGTAGGTCAATTCAGGACCAAAAAGCAGATATATGCATGGAGAAGAGGAAATGACTGAGGTGGTAAATAAGCACTTTGCATCTGCCTTTACCAAGGAAGAAGATGCTGCTAAAGTCATAGTGAAGGAGGAGGTAATTGGATGGGCTAAAAATTGATAGAGAGGTTGTATTAGGTAGGCTGGCTTTACTTAAAGTTGGTAAATCACCAGGGATGCATTTGAAAATGTTGAGGAAGTAAGGGCAGAAATTGTGGCGGTACTAACTATAATCTTCCAATGTTCCATAGATATGGCAGCGATGCCAGAGGATCCAAGAAATGCAAATATGACACTTGTTCAAACAAGGATGTAAGGATAAACTCAGCAACTACAGGCCAGATAGTTTAACCTTGGCGGTGGGTAAGCTTTTAGAAATGATAATTCAGAACAAAATCACCAGTCACTCAGACATGGCTGCATTAATTAAAGAAAACCAGCATGGGTTTGTTAAAGGTTATTTGTGTTTAACTAACTTGATTGAGTTTTTTGTCGAGATAACAGAAAGAGTTGATGAGGATATTGAGATTGATGTGGTGGATATGGACTTCCAAAATGGCGTTTCATAAAGTGCAACAAAAGAGGTTTGTCAGCAAATTTGAAGCTGAGGGAATATAAGGGACAGCGGCAGGGTGGATATGAAGTTGGCTGAGTGACAGGAACAGAGAGTACGGTTGTATTTTGGACTGGAGGAATGTATACTGTGTTCACCAGGGATCAGTACTAGCATCACTGCTTTTCCTGATATATATTAATGACCGAACTTGGTATACAGGCACAACTTCAAAATTTGCAAATGGCACAAGCTTGAAAGTATTGTGAACTGTGAGGAGGAAAGTGATAGACTTCAAGAGAACACAAACAGGCTGGTGGAATGTGCAGATTTGTGGTGGATGAAATTTAAAGCTTAGAAATGTGAAATAATACATTTTGGTAGGAAGCGAGGACAAACAATACAAACTGAAGGATACGGTTCAAAAGAGGGTGTAGGAGCAGAGAGACCTAGAGGAATGTGTGGACAAATCATTGAAGATAGCAGGGCAGGTTGAGAAAGTGGTTAAAATGACAAACTGACCGTGGGCTTTATAAATAGGGGCATAAGGTAGAAAATAAAGGAAATTATGATTAGTCTGTATAAAACACTAGTCCGGCCTCAGCTGGAGTATCGTGTCCAGTCCTGGGCACCACATTTTAGGAAGGATGTGAAGGTTTTAGAAAGGGTGCAGAAGAAGTTTTCAAGAATGGTTCCAGGATGAGGGACTTCAGTTACTTAGACAGATTGGAGAAGCTGGGGCTGTTCTCCTTCGAGAAGAGGAGATTAAGATGAGATTTGATAGAGGTATTCAAAATTATGGGAGGTCCAACAAGAATAAGAGAGGACCTGTTCCCTTTTGTGGAGAGAGTTTGACATTTCTTATTTTTCTGATTGGCTTAAGTGGTTTACAATATGTAACACACATATATATATATATATATAATATATATGGCGAGTCACAGGCATTAGAAATTTGACTTAGTTTTACTTCTGTTAGGCAGTAGCCTATGTGTTCCAAAACAAAGCAGATCTTCACACACATTTGTAAGGCAATGATTGTTGCCATTAAGTACTATTTTTCTTTTCTTTGACTTTTCTAATGCCAACAAGCAGCCCTTACTGGTATAACAACCTAACAATGATGAGCTAACGGGGGTCATGGTTAGGCTAGCGCACTGGTACGGTAATTTTTGGTAATGAAACTCAGTGGGTGTACAGTACCACATCGATTTGAAGGCAGCGAGAATTTAACATCAGCTGTAAAAACACTGTATGAAAATAATCTGGACTTTCTAAACAAAAGGCACATATGGAGATATAGATATTAAAAATATGAGGAGATAAAATATTTTGTATATGTTGTAACTGGGTCATTGAGAGTGAAGTGGAGCTGCCACAGTTCACCATGATCACAGTTGTAATTCTAACTGAAGCACCTTTTTAAACAGAAGACTGGAATGTCAATACACTGGAGCGAACGAGTTGCAGCCCAAAAATATTCACTCTACATTAAGTTCTATTATAAAGGGACCACAGAATGTGAAAGATCTGTGTAAGCACTGTGTGCGTGTATTTTAAACAGCTCAAAGAAACCATTTATCAAAACACATTCACTTTGCCATTGGCACGGTGTACAATGAAAAGACAGCACAATATGGGTCAAATCAGCAGCAAACTGCAGTGGTTCCATCCCAATGCGAAGCGATATCTGTGCACTGGGGCATAAAAGGAAACTTTGTTGCTGAAGTTCTGATGTGCTTACAAAGCCCACTCTGGGATTTGTGTCTGTAGTAATTAGGGGATTACGGAAGAACTCTACTGCATTGTTCACACAATAACATGTAATGCGCAGCTAATTATTGTCAAGGGATTGAAAATCTCCTAGCTTTGTCCTTTTGGGAAAAAGAGGGGCAGCTATGTCCATACTTAGCTTTAACTTCTAGTGCTCCATTTATTTACTTTTGAATTTTGGCACTGACTTGCCTGTTATATTCCTTCCATTTCCCTGGATTTGTGCCTGTGCAAGTCTGGCAGACGGGTCTTTGGAAAGGCTTTAATGATTAAATAAATGAGTTATCAGCAAAAAAGTTCCAATGGAAATCTTATGCAGACATTTTTACTTAGGATAAGGTTGCACAGGACATTTTTCTGTATCTTAGACAACTTGTATACATTATTCAAAATGTGAGTTTTGAAAACAGTCAAGATGCCAGAAATGATAATGGGAAACCAGTCACTTCAATAAATCCTGGACTTAAAATTGTTATTGGCAAACTTATTTGGATTGTACTGAACCATACAGACCAAAAGGACTGTGCTGAGTATGTGTTCTTACGCTGGGCAACAGATGTAGTACTACAGTAGCCACAGTGCAATTTGACTAAGATAGTTTGAGGGGAAATTTATCCATGCTTCTCCATCGTTATTGTTGAGTGATTGCTGCTGGGAAGTGCTGGTGTAGCAGTGCTAAGGTGGAGCCCTGGCCCTGCTGCCCTCCACAGTCGAATGGCCTGCCAAGACTCACTTAGGCTCACACTAAGAATGGTTACTTGGATGTGGCGCAGGGGGACTGCCAAAGCCCATGGACTTCAGTGCTTTCAGGAGAGAAGGTGAGAGCAGAAATATAAACAAGGCATGAACTTCTTGAATGTGTCAACCTTGGTTCACTCTCACCTCAAGAGTCAGAAGGGTGAGGGTTCAAGTCCCATTTCAGAGATTTGAGCACATGACTGGAGAGGTGGGCTGTACCATCAAAAATTGTGTCTGTTGGAAGGAATGTTAAGCTAAGTTACCCTCCGGAGTGGACATAAAGGATCCCACGGCACTATTTGAAGAACAGGGGTCTTCTCCCCAGTGTCCTGACCAAGATTTGTCCCCCAAATAGACATCACAAACAGATTATCTGGTCATCGACCTCATTGTTGTTTTGGGACCTTTCTCCACATTACAACACTGATTAAGCTTCAAGAAGTACTTATATGATATCGCAAGATTTACCACAAAGGTTATGAAAGGTACGATATAAATGCCTTAAAGCCTATTCGAAGAGTTTGAAAGCTAACTGTATTCCTTGAACTCTACTATGGAACACAATGCTCTTTTACATTGTTAATGTAGCCTGTTTGTGTCAAATCTTAGCCACCTTCCCACTCTACATTCTGCATTTGAATTCATTTCATTCCACAATTTGAACCAAAAGCGGAAAACAATCTCCCTTTTTTGCCATGAATTCAAGAATTTTGAGCTTTTCATAGAAATACCCAATGTACAGCACTGAAACAGACCATTTGGTGCAGCAACTCTATGCCGTGTCTACACTTCAGTAGCTATTTGACCGTTAGAAGTATACCATGATGCTGAATCTTTGGTATCCAAGGTCAGAATTTTACCGCCCCTCCTGCCGGCGGGATATCACGGTCCCGCTGAACTGAATGGAGATTTAAATGGCTCACCGCATCCATGGCATGGAGACATGCCACAGCGAGGCTATAAAATCCTGGCTCAAAAGTTGCATGCGTTTGTAAAAGAAAATGATGTTCGAAAAATATATTGCTTTTTGAAAAGTAAAAAGACTGCATTTATATAGCACCTTTCATGACCTTTAGGGTATTCCAAACAGCTTACAGTCAATGAGGTACTTTAAGTGTAGTTTCTATTGTAACCTAGGAAATGCATCAGCCAATTTACAAACAAGATCCCATAAACAGTAATATGACAATGGCCAGATAATCTGTTTAAGTAGAATCGGTTGGTCGAGGGATAAATATTGGCCATGACATTACGGAGAACTCCCTTCCTTCCAAATAATGCCAAATAATCTCAGCTGAAAGATAGCACCTCTGACACTGCAGCACTCCTTCAGGGATGCACTGAAATGTCAGCTTATATTATGCATTGAATTCACAACCTTCTATCTCAGAGGTTGAAACCTTGCCACTGAGTCACAGCTGACAACATGTGCTGAGATTTGAAAGGATATTTGTACTAGCATTTCTAATAATATCCTGGCCAGTATGATTTTGATTAAAAACATCATTGTTATACAACTTTTAGAAGGTTTGAAAAGAAGGTACTCTGTTTCTTCTGAATATTCCCCTTTCCCTTCCTCCTGTTGATGGGTCGTGGTTTGATGGGTGCTGAATCACCCTAAGTGTCTTGTTGATGTGGCCCTTCTTCATTTGTTTTAGCCTGTCCTCACCTGACCTCCACATGTGTATTTCCAGAAGCATTTACTGCACAATTGGTGAATAGGAAAATCTTGGGCGATTTTCTCTCACTAACCCCCAACAACAACCTACAATATATAGCAAGTAAAACATCCCAAGATGCTTCACAGGAACAGTATCAAACAAAACCACCAAGCCACAGAGCGAGATATTAAGGCAGGTGATTAAAACCTACTTCTTTATCTGATCTTTTGAAAAGCTCCTTAAAGGAGGAGATAGAGATAGAGAGTAGCAAAGGTTTAGGGACAGAATTCCAGAGCTTAGGAACTAGGCATCTGAAGGCACTGCCACCAGTAATGGACTGATAAAAATAAGGAATGTGTTAAAGATCAGAATTGGAGGAATGTAGAGTTTTTGGAGGATTGTAAGGCTTGAGGAGGTTAGAAAAATTCAGAGGAGTGAGGCCATGGGTGGGATTTCAAAAAAGTATGAGGATTTTTAAAATCGAGGCACTGTCACACAAAGAGCTGCTGTAGGTTATTGAGCATGGGCTGATGAGTGAATGGGACTTGCTGAGAGTCAGATTATGGGCAGCTCAATTTTGGATGAGCTCAAGATTATGGAGGGTGCAACCCAAGAGTGCTGAGAGCAACTGTTGTCTTCCTATCACCTGACTGAAGTTGGCTTACTCGATAAAGACTGGAGAACCTCCTGGTCGACATGGCTCAGCTATGCATTGGCTGGGTGAACTCTGTGAGCTCTCAGGGTGCAGAGATTAAGGTTCACTATATGAAATTAAACTTAACTAAATGATATAGTGCAACACAGTATTATCCCGTCCTGAGATGTAGGTTGAGATTTGAGTGCGGGCAGCAAAGGGATTAAGATTTGCTCATTTTCAATCAATAAGTGTTGTAGCAATAGCTGATGTCATGCAGCTCTAACTCACCACCACCTCTCTCGACTCTAAATTCTCAGACTGTTTGTCCCAAATCCAGAACTGGATGAGCAGAAATTTCCTCCAATTAAATACTGGGAAGACCAAAGCCATTGGTTTCAGTCTCCACCACAAACTCCATCTCCTAATAATCAACTCCATTCCTCTCTCTGGCAACTGTCTGAGGCTGAACCAGATGTTAACAACCTTGGTGTCATATCTGACCCAAAATAAGTTTCTGACCACATAACCCAACCATCATTAAGACTGCATATATTCCACCTGCATAACATGACCCAATTCTGCCTGTGCCTCAGTTTATCTGCTGCTGATACCTTCATTCAGGCCTTTGTTACTTCTATACTTGACTATTCCAATTGTACGCCCAGCTGGCCTCCCACATTCTACCGCCCATAAATTTGAGGTCATCCAAAACTCTGCCTCTCTCCTGACTCGCACAAAGTCCTGTTTACCCATCACTCCTGTGCTCGCTGGCCTACATTGGCTCCAAGTTAATTAATGCCCTAATTTTAAAATGTTCATCCTTATTTTCAAATCCTTCCATGGCCTCATCTCTCCCTATCTTTTCCATCCCCTCCACACACCCTCTAAGTTATCATTGCTCATTTAATGCTGGCATCTCAGCATCTCTGACTTTAATCACTCTACCATTAGTGGCCGTGCCTTCAGCTAACTGGTCCCCAAGCCCTGGAATTTCCTCTCTAAACTTCTTTGCATCTCTGGCTACCTCTCCTCCTTAAAGATGTTCCTTAAAACCCACCTCTTTGATCAAGCTTTTGGCCACCTGTCCTAATAGCTCCTTAAATGGCACAGTGTCTAATTTTGCTTTAGAATGCTCCTGTGAAGTACTTTTACACTAAAGGCACTACAAAAATACAAGTTGCTGTGGAAATGCCTTGAAACTTATTAAACATTGCAAAGATATGATTAAGAATATTAGGAATTGGAATATAACCTCCGAGATTAATTGATGGAGAAATCACAGAATTGTTATGGCACAAAAGGAGGCCAATTGGCCTATCGTTTCTGCACCAGCTCTCTGAATGAGCAACTCACCTAGTGCCATTCCCCTGTCTCCTTCCCATAACCCTGCAGATTCTTCCTTTTCAGATAGGTGTTTAATTCCCTTCTGAATGCTTCAATTGAACCTGCCTCCACCATACTCCCAGCCACTCGCTGTGTGAAGAAATATTTCCTCAGATCACTTTTGCTTCTTCTACTAATTACTTTAAATCTGTGCCCTCTCGTTCTTGATCCTTTCAAGAGTGGGAACAGTTTCTCCCTATCTACTCTGTCCATGATTTTGGATACCTCTATCAAACCTCCTCTCAGACTTCTTTCCTCTAAGGAAAACAGCTCTAACTTCTCCAATCTATCTTCATAACTGAAGTTCCTCACCCCGGGATGATTCTCATGAATCTTTTCTGCATCCTCTCTAATGGCTTCACATCCTTCCTAAAGTGCGGTGCCCAGAGCTGGACACAAGACTCCAGCTGAGGCCGAACTAGTGACTTATGCCTCGCTCTTGTACTCTATGCCCCTACTATCTAACCTCAAGCACATCAGATAAAGGGACGACAATGAGAAAGGGGACGGGAAATACAGGACTGAAGGTGTTGTATCTGAATGCACGCAGTATACGAAATAAGGTAAATGAGCTTGTGGCTCAGATTGAAATTGGCAGGTATGATGTGGTGGGCATTACGGAGACATGGCTGCAAGGGGATCAGGACTGGGAGCTAAATATCCAAGGATATACATCCTATCTAAAAGATAGGCAGGTTGGCAGAGGGGGTGGGGTTGCTTTATTAGTAAGAAATGAAATTAAATCGATAGCAAGAAATGATGTAGGGTCAGATGATGTAGAATCTGTGTGGGTAGAGTTGAGGAACCGCAAAGGTCAAAAAAACATAATGGGAGTTAAGTACAGGCCTCCGAACAGTAGTCAGGATGTGGGGCACAAGATACACCAGGAGATAGAAAAGGTCTGTAAGAAAGGCAAGGTTACAGTGATCATGGGGGATTTACAATATGCAGGTAGACTGGGAAAATCAGGTTGGTAGTGGATCCCAAAAAAAAAGGAATTTGTGGAATGTCTACGAGATGGTTTTTTGGAGCAGCTTGTGGTGGAGCCCACTAGGGAACAGGCAATTCTAGATTTAGTGATGTGTAATGAGGCAGATTTGATAAGGGAGCTTAAGGTGATGGAACCCTTAGGAGGAAGTGACCATAATATGATAGAATTTACCCTGCAATTTGAGAGGAAAAAGCTGGAATCAGATGTAACGGTATTACAGTTGAATAAAGGCAACTACAGAGGCATGAGGGAGGAGCTGGCCAGAATTAACTGGGAGATAAGCCTAGCAGGAAAGACAGTGGAACAGCAATGACGGGAGCTTATTGGAGTAACTTGGGAGACACAGCAAAAATTCATCGCTAGGAAGAAGAAGCATACTAAAGGGAGGACGAGGCAACCATGGCTGACAAGGGAAGTCAGGGACAACATAAAAGCTGAAGAGAAAGCATACAATGCGGCGAAGAGCAGTGGGAAACCAGGGGATTGGGAAGCCTACAAAGACCAATAGAGGACAACTAAAAAAGAAATAAGGAGGGAGAAGATTAAATATGAGGGTAAACTAGCCAAAAGAAGATTGCAAGAGTTTTTTAGGTATATAAAGGGTAAGAGAGAGGCAAAAGTGGACATTGGGCCGCTGGAAAATGACGCTGGAGAAGTAGTAGTGGGGAACAAAGAAATGGCAGAGGAACTGAATAGGTACTTTGCGTCAGTCTTCACAATGGAAGACACGAGTGACATCCCTAAAGTTCAAGAGAGTCAGGGGGCAGAGGTGAGTATGGTGGCCATTACCAAAGAGAAGGTGCTAGGAAAACTGAAAGGTCTGAAGGTTGATAAATCACCTGGACCAGATGGATTACACCCCAGAGTTCTGAAGGAGATAGCTGAAGAGTTAGTGGAGGCGTTAGTGGTGATCTTTCAGGAATCATTGGAGTCAGGGAGGGTCCCAGAGGACTGGAAAATCGCTAATGTAACCCCCCTGTTTAAGAAGGGAGTGAGGCAAAAGACGGGAAATTACAGGCCAATTAGCCTGACCTCGGTCGTTGGTAAGATTTTAGAGTCCATTATTAAGGATGAGATTTCAGAATACTTGGAAGTGCATGGTAAAATCGGGCAAAGTCAGCATGGTTTCATCAAGGGGAGGTCATGCCTGGCAAATCTGTTAGAATTCTTTGAGGAGGTAACGAGTAGGTTAGACAAAGGAGAGCCAATGGATGTTATCTACTTGGACTTCCAGAAGGCCTTTGACAAGGTGCCGCCTAGTCCAGGATTCTCTTAAGGTTAACTTGCAGGTTGAGTCGGTAGTTAGGAAGTCTAATGCAATGTTAGCATTTATTTCGAGAGGACTAGAATATAAAAGCAGGGATGTGCTGCTGAGGCTTTATAAGGCTCTGGTCATGCCACATTTAGAATATTGTGAGCAATTTTGGGCCCCGTATCTCAGAAAGGATGTGCTGGTCCTGGAGAGGGTCCAGAGGAGGTTCACGAGAATGATCCCAGGAACGAAAGGCTTAACATATAAGGAACGTTTGAGGACTCTGGGTCTATACTCGATGGAGTTTAGAAGGATGAGGGGGGATCTGATTGAAACTTACAGTATACTGAAAGGCCTGGATAGAGTGGATGTGGGGAAGATGTTTCCATTAGTAGGAGAGACTAGGACCCGAGGGCACAGCCTCAGAGTAAAGGGAAGACCTTTTAGAACAGAGATGAGGAGAAACTTTTTTAGCCAGAGAGTGGTGAATCTATGGAATTCATTGCCACAGAAGGCTGTGGAGGCCAGGTCATTGAGTGTATTTAAGACCGAGATAGATAGGTTCTTGATTGGTAAGGGGATCAAAGGTTATGGGGAGAAGGCAGGAGAATGGGGTTGAGAAACTTATCAGCCATGATTGAATGGCGGAGCAGACTCAATGGGCCGAATGGCCTAACTTCTGCTCCTATGTCTTATGGTCTTATGGTCTTATTAATAAAGCCCAGGATATTGTATGTTTTATTCATCACTCCCTCACCCTGACCTGCCACCCTCAATGATTTATGCACATATACACCCACCTCTGCTCCTGCACCCCCTTTAGAGTTGTGCCCTTTTTTTTTTATTGGCCGGGATTTTCCGTGCCCATTGGCATTGGGCATGTTCGGTAGCATGAGTGGACAATCTGGCGCGATCAGTTTCACAACAGCATGAAGCCAATTTGCAATCGTCTGTTCATTGGCGGAGGGGGAGGTTGGGAGTGGGGGGAATGGGGTACAGTGGCAGGGGGAAGAGGGGCTAACAGGAGAGGAGCTGGCAACCTGGGAGGTAGGTGTAAGGGGGGGTGGAAGGTGTAAGGGAAGGAGTTTGGAGAGGGGAAGGAGTGTGGAGAGGGGACAATGTCCAGGGGGAAGAAGGAGTGCGGAGAGGGAAGGGAGTAAGGGGTGGAGGAAGAAAGAAGAGTGGAGGAGTCAGGAAGGGGGAAGAAGTAAAGCTGGAGGAAGAAGTAAGGGTGGAGGAAGGAGTCAGGAAGGGGGAGGGACTAAGCGCAGGGGTGGGGGGAGTCCGGGGGGTGGGGTTTGGGAGGACTAAGGGAGGGTGGAAGGGGTTTCGGGGGGGGAAGGAGTTCCAGGGGGATGGGTGGAAGGAGGGAAAGGGTTCCGGGGGTGGGGGGAAGGGGTGTGAAGGGGGAAGGGATCCGTAGAGAGGAAGTGGTCCAGAGGGGGAGATGTGCAGGTGAACAAGCAAGGGAGGGATTCGTGTCTGCCTCCTGGGAAGTGAATTGAGGGTGGGAGTGGTATGGGAGAATGATGAAAATGACTAAGGGCAGAATGAGGTGGCAGGGTGGGAGGGTGAGGGTGCGATGGTAACGATAGAAGGGACGGCGAGGGTGGTTGGTGGAGACTCGGAGGCAGACACAGACCCTGGGGACGGGAAGAAGGAGGTCGGGGAGGTTAATGTGGACGGGATTAGGATTTCTGGGAAGGAAGGGAACATGCATGTTCACCTGGATATCCCCAAAGGAAAAGGGTTGTGGCTGGTAGGTCACGGAAGGGAGGTGAAACAAAAGTCGTAGTGAGGGAGATCAGGTGCTGCATGGGAGTGTGTTCATTGGCTGGGCGGAGATGCAGATCAGCTTAGATGGATAACTGAAAGTGAGCCCAGTAGGCAGCATTAAAAATGCTCCGGATATTGAGATGAGTGTGATATGTGAAGGATCTGTGTATGTGGGAGAGTGCTTGCATGAGGATCTGAAAGGCCTTGCCACACACATCTTTTCCTCCAGAATCACTCGTGGGCCAGCTGCTCCCTCTGCAGTGACAGAGGACAAGGTTGTGGGAGTCACAGGCAAAGGGGTCTCAGAGGGAGAGGACAGCCTCTGAGATTCCTGAGTGGATGACCCGGGAGTGTCCAGCTGCCGCTTCTCCTCCCTTCGGGTGCCCGGGAGCACCAGCCTGACTGGTTGAGGGGGAGGAGCACCTGGAGGGACATTGAGTTGCCTTATTTCCCTCTTGCTCAGGCACTGCAGGAACTCATCCATGGATCCCGTGATGGAGTGCAGGTCTGCACACATCCCGTCATTCTGATGGACCAGGGTCTCCATGGCATCCACCATCCTCACCATAGAGACTGCCATACAAACACATACGGGCACCACTTCATCAGAGAGCAGCGGACGCACTCCTCCGACTCACGTGCCACTCTGTTGAGGGCTTCCAACAGCTCTGCGTGATGTTCCCACATCTTCTGCTGACTCTCCAGGATAAGTTGGAAGGCCAAATCCAGAGATTCATTATCTGACTCGGACTTCACAGATGCCTCTTCCCCAGCAGCCCTCCAAGTGCTGGGGAGGTCAGTTGAACCTGCCTCCTCCTGCTGTGGATACCTGACCACCAGATTGTGAATCCAAGCAATTTCTAGACCTAGGTCCCATGTGAGGTGTGTGTCTCTGCACTGGTGGAGGGTGTGGGTAAGCGCTGTGACAGATCTTCCAGGCTGCTTATTTCCAGCTCTTCAATGGAGGAGGTGTCCTCTTGGCTGGAGGTGAGGACCTGGATGGAGCTGAGGGTCTGGCTGGCTGAGGGTGTCGGTCACTTGGCAGAGCTCCCTGTGAACCAAAGTAGAGATAATTAGTGCATGGCAGCAGAGTCAAAAGCAGGAGAGAGAGCACTCACAGTTACATTGCGAGAGGGATGACGTGGTGCAGGATCCTCATGAGGGTGTTCACCGCCGACCTCACCGTCACCGGAGGCACGGTCCACGTCCTCACCAGTCAGCGCAATGGCACACTCCTCAAAGTGAGTGAGGAGTCTAATGTGGACCACTGTACCTCCGGTCTGGGACCTCTCCCTGCTGATGTGAGCCAGCTTCACCTGCATGGAAAATGATGGAGGTAGTGTGAGCAGGATGCATGGCACTGTGTGGAATGTTTGTGTGGTGAGCGGAGCCATGGATGGGATGAGGACGTGAGCTCGAGAGGATATCAGCCTGATGAGAATGAGATGGTGTGTGTGAGAATTAGTGGTGTTGTTCCTTGAGGTGTGAGGGCCCTGTGGGTGTGCGATGGGTTTGTGAGTGTGTGAGTTGAGAGTGATGAGAAGAGTGACTTACCCTGGAGGAACGGATGAGACCATTCATCCTGTAGCGGCACTGGGTGGCTGTCCTCTTTTGCAGGGCATTGATACTGACCACCGCTGCCACTGCCTGCCATGCTGGGTTGGTGATGCCGCTGCCTGTCCTGCAGCCAGATTGGGGGTACATGACACTATGGCGGCCTCCACAGTATCCAAAAGGCGTTCCAGTGACGCATTATTAAACCTGGGGGCTGCAGCCTTTTTGCAGTTCTTGGACATTTTCCCTGCAGTAGTCGTGGGCTGGAAGCGCTGAGATGTGTGCACACGGCAGGACTTTAAATATGGTGCCCAGCATGATGAAGCGGCGAGGTGATGCTGTGGCGGGCGAATGAGAACCCGCACCATGGAAATGGCGTGTTTCCCGGGAATGCATAATTAATGCAGCGAGTTTGGGACGATACGGCGTGAAAACCCACCATTGCAGCCAGCAGGTAAAACATCATTTCACCCGCCCACTACTGCACTTAGTGCAAATCTGGTATGATTCCGCCCATTGTCTCTCTAGTGGATTGTGTGAAAAATGAGAAAAGATTTAAAGGAATGTATCAAAACCAGATGAATTTTGGCCACAGACATAGCCTCCGAAGAGCTATAAGTATAAACTGCAGGATGTTCATGTAGTGAAGCGCAAAAACAAAAGTAAGCATGTAACAAAAAGAGGCCATTTGGTCCATCAAAACTTAACCTTCCACAAATAATCAAGTCTGTTCCACATATTTAATCTCCCAAACGATATAAAGCAAACTCCAGAATTTATCTTCAGTTAGGAAAGGTTTGAATTTTACCTTTAATCTGCAGCCAAACTATAAACAAAACAACTTTTAAATACTTCAAATATTACGGAACCACTGATGTTATCATATTTGATTTATTCACCATGATCAGACAAATCATTCAGATAAAGGAAGTGAGCATGGAGGTGACACCATGGAAGGTGTGTGTGTAAATGGACCATTCACAATGCAGGTTGAAACACGTACAACCTGTTCAAGTCTGCCAATATGTTAACTGGCAAAACTGTGGGACAGTAACAGGCCCCATTGCTAGAATCTTTCATTGGCATCAGGCGTCATGTCGGACACAATTTTGCGAGTCAGCCAAGAATCAGTTTCACGCCATTGTGAACCCAGCTCCTGATTGTCTGCTCCACCCGCCAAGGGCTGTGTTTCCCACCGCCGCACATCAGGAACCTGTTTTCAATACTTTAGCATCTTGTTATAAGCCCTGCTCGCCAGAAACATATCCCCATGCTGGATCATCCGGGCACATGTGCATGATTGCACACCGACATGTTTCACAACTGCACATAAACGACACGCAACTCGAGACTGCGAGGTTTGTTTGCCTACCTTGCTTCGGTCAACACCCACGGCCATCAGCGCCAGGCATCGCAGGCAGCACCACATCACTGTTAGGTGGCCTCACGGGCAGGTCTGTACCTACCAGACCAGCTGTAAGGCGGGTGTGACTTTTCAATGGCTGCAGGGCAAGGGCTTCCTCGGGGAAGGGGGAGAAGTGGCCTCAGGCAAAGGGAAGAGGTTTCAGGGTGAGGGCTGTACTGGGGTAGGGGGGTATTCCAGGGTGTGTGTATGGGCCACATGTTGATCTGTGCAAGTGGCCTCATGATGGTGAGGGCTGAGGATGCAGTCCCCAGAGGAGATGAGGCCAGATGGAGATGTGAGGGTGTGTGTGAGAGAGTGAGTGGTGATGTCCCTTGAGTTGGCAGTGAGTGAGATGCCAGTGAATGTGTGATGGGCTTGAGTGTGTGAGTTTAGAGTGATGAGATGGTTGCCTTACCCTGGCAGCATGGATGAGATCATTCATCCATTTTCTGCACTGGATGCCGACCTCCTGTGTGCAGCATTGGCACTGACCACCTCTGCCACCGCCTCCCAAGCTGGAGTGGGTGAGATTGCTGAACCTCCAACGGCCAAAACCAGGGATAGAGGACATCGCGGTGGGCCTCCATGGAGTCCAGAAGGCATCCCAGAGATGTGTCACTGAATCAGGGGCAGCACTCTTCTTGGCATTTGGAACCATGTCTTCACTGGCGCAGTCCTGGGCTGCAAGTATTGAGAAGTGTGCGCACGGCTGCAGTTTAAATATGGCGCCCTGTGTGAGGAAGCGGCGAGGTAACAGTGTGGTGGGCACATTGGAGGCTGCCCGCCAGCGAGATGGCATGTTTCCTGTGGTTGCATAGTTAATGAGGCGGGAATGGGATGATACAGCGCGAAAACCTACCATTTTGACCTACGGGTAAAACAACTTTTTCCCACCCACTACTGCACTTTGTGCAAGTCTGGGACGATCCTGCCCTATGAGTTAGAACAGTCTTAACCAATGCATTAGCTACTAGCCACATGACGCATGGATCTGATCTGATTAATAAGTGAAAAATGAGTATTAGACAATGCCATGGGACTTGTTATCTCAAAACTCACTTGCATGGTATATATTTGTGTAATACTAAGCCCTGTGCATTTTCTTTTTATATTATTGTTTTACCAAGTGTTTTGGATCATTGTGAGTATTTTAATTCCTTGGTTACTGAACAGTGGTAGATGTTACTTAAGTATACATTTTATGTATGTTCACCTATATTAATTGTGTGATCAAACATATGCATTCTTTACTAGAATTAGTGTATATGACTAAACCAGCACTGTTGTAGCCATGCCTGTGGCCAGTAAATGGTTTTAATTGGAAAACACTGGGTTAGAAGAGGTGGCTCACATAACTTAGCCCTTGGCGCCATTAGCAGGCCATCTCCCCCTCCCCCATGGCCAAGGGCAAACCTGTTGCTCCATGTAACTCTGAGCCTCTAGTCATCTGTAAGGTGTTAACAGAGCAGGAACACTGTGTTGTTCACCCCTTCCATCCTGCAGCAAAACAAGGCAGAGGCATGCCCTTCATGGTAGAGTCATCCCAGCTCACACCCAAATTAAAATACAAAACTTAATACAACTATTTGTCTTATAGTTTGTTTTTCTCTGCCTGGAGTGAAGTGCTTGACCTCCACTTGGCCCTGCACTTTGGAATTCTCTTCCTGAATGTTTGTGTTTTGTTATATTCCTCCCCACTTTAAAAAACCTCCTCAAAACTTCACCCTTTGACTATGCCTTGAGTCACTGCCACATTTTTAGGGTTTTGACACTCGATATTCACTCAGGTTCAGCTTTACCTGTCATGACCTTACATCACTGATGATCTGGGATGTATTTATTTCCATTATCTGGTTAAATATGGCATGGGGATTTTAACTGAGAACCTTTCCTCTGTATACCAGGTAGGAAATATCACAGACACCACCATGTGAATTACCCTCTCTGTGTAAAAGGCAGATGGTAAAGCACTATATCATGGCAAGGCACAGTTTTAGATTATCATTCGGTTTATTTACATTCAAAGAAATGAATGAATAGTACCCACTTTTCACAGTGAGATTAATCAATTTCCCAAAAGTTCTCGATTCTGGAAAATAAAAGATAACTTATGAACTGTAAATATGACCTCATCTTCTCAAGGTGAGTTTCTGAATTAAGCTCCATCAGACTGTACAGAGCAGACAATCCAGACAGGTTCTTTAAGCTGCTGTAAAAACACAGACCAGTCTGTAAATGTGAGTAAATGAGACAATAGGAGACAGAGGACGAGTGACACAGAGACACAGAGTGAGATAGAGAATGACAGATGGAGACAAACATTTTGAGTGTGTTAGGGGCAATAGGCAAAATCCAGTTTTGCACAGACGCGAGGTGGGTCCCACCCACCTCTCCACACCCTCAATCCCTACCTGGCGCCCGATTAGCCCCTCTACGAAGTACCTTGAGACATTCCCATACAACATATGCTGCTGCTTTTATTTTTTGTTTGTTGTTATTAATTGGTCGCAGTAGTAAAGATTGAAATCGGGGCAGTCTGTGTGCGGTATCCAAATACAGGCCTGATTCCATCAAGTCTGCGGTGCAGTGTTCTTGAGAATGACCCTCGAGCAAGATGTCGGTTTGAAATGTGGCCCTCAGCAAAAAACAAAGTGTGCAGCATTGAGTTAGAATAACACTGAAGGCATTTGTTCAAAAATACATTCCTGTGAAATGAATAACAAACCCACTGTGTTTTATCACTGCCTTTATGACATTTATTGCAGGGTGTCTTGGTATGAAGTGATTAGAACATACAGGAGAGATGAAGAAATGCAACAATAGATTCTGAGCATGTGACATCCAAGAGATTCATATTTCATCCCCTCCTTATTCCACCTCTCAGTACAAGCAGTGCAATTTATTTAGCATCTGCTTTGAAATAAGTACAGCCGTTGATAAAATTTTAACTGAATCTCCAATTCACATACTGTAAGCACTCTTCAATATATCATCAATTTGATCTGAATTTCATTTTGAAAGCTTCCCCGGAAAGATTTTCAGGTTCATCGCTTCTCAAGGACAGCGTTGATGCCCTAAGATCTGCTCCTGCTTTATGTTGCCAAAGCACCGCACCACCTGACAGAGTTCAGAATTGGTATGTGAAGGTGATGTCAGAAACTGTCGTGATGATCAACTTCTAATGGCCAATCAAGTTTTCCAGTAACCAGGTAGCATGGTTCAAAGATCACAAGTGTTTGTGTTCATATGGCACCTTGTTATATTTCTGAGGTGCATCAAATCTGAATTACTTTGAAGTTCAGTCACTGTTAGCTAACTGGTTGAATCTGGTTTTTCTAGTCCCAGTTCAGTTTTCTATAAATTCAGGGCAAACTAGTGCAGCTGAGGAACTGAGTGCACACCTGAGAGTTTGGTGAGTGGGGGAGTTTAAAGTGTTAATCTTGTTCTTGTAAAATATAGTCTAGTCTATAATTAGCAGCAATTGGAAAGTACTGTGTAAATAAACTAAGTTTATTTCTTTCTTCTAGCCTTAGACAGATAAACACACTCTGCTGAGAGGGTGGAGTAGTTAATCAGCTAACTGGCTGAATATGCTTTCTCTAGCCCCAGTTCAGTTTACAATAAATTTATGTTTCTTTAGTGCAGTTAAAGCAAACAAGTGCAGCTAAAGCAAACAAGTGCAGCTGAGGAACTGAGTGTATACCTGAGAGTTTGGTGAGTGGGGGAGTTCAGTGAGTTGGGTGAGGGGGAAGAAGGTGTTCAACTCATTTTACTTTTTCTACCTTTCTCACCCTATAAGATTTGGTTCTAACTCTACTATAGGGAAAGGAGCTAGCTGTTTAATGAATAGCTGGTAAGTGGTTAAAGCCTGTTCCTGTCCTAAGGTTTAAAATAGTATACAAACTTGTAGTAAAGTTAATGAAATATATTAAAAAGCATCATAAATAAGTGACTAATATACTTAAGTAATTAATTAAAACACATTAAGGATGGCAGGACAGGTAATGTGTCAAGGCTATAGCATATGGGTGCTCCTTGGATGACCTTGTGATCCAGGGAAAATACATCTGTAGTAAATGTTTGCGGCTCGAAGAGCTTCAGCTCAGAGTCATTGAGCTGGAGGCTGAGCTGCAGCCTCTGCGACACATCAGGGAGGGGGAAAGTTACCTGGATGCTTTGTATCAGCAGGCAAGCAAGCGACTTAGGATGGGGTCTTCTGATTTGGTCAGTGGTAGTAGGGGACAGTATAGTGAGGGGGATTGACACTCTTCTCTGCAGCAAAGCGTGAGAGCCCAGGCAGCTGTGTTGCCTGCCCAGTGCCAGAGTTCAGGACCTCTGCTCAGGGCTGGAGAGGAACTTGCTGTGGGAGGGGGAGGATCCAATTGTCATGTTACACATAGGTACCAATGACATAGATAGAACTAGGAAAGAGGTTCTGCAAAGAGGGTATGGGGAACTAGGCACTAAATTAAAAAGCAGAGCTTCCAGGTTATAATCCCTGGATTATTACCTGAACACCGGGTATATAAAATCAGAGAGATGAATACATGGCTTAAAGATTGGTGTGGGAGAAGTGGGTTCCGGGGGCAGTGGCACCAGTACTGGGGAGAGTGGGGGCTGCACCATTGGGATGGTCTACGCCTGAACCATGCTGGGACTAGTGTTCTTGTGAACCACATAACCTGGGAAGTAGAGAGGCTTTTAAATAAAATCATGGGGGTAAGGGATTAAATGTGGGCAGATGCCGTATATCAAAGAGTAGAGACAAGTGAAGAGAGGAAGGTTATTAATAACGGAAATGATAAACAGACGATGACAGGAAGGGACACAGAGTACACGTCGAAGAGGAAAGCAACAGGTAAGGCTAGAGGTTACAAAAATAATAAAAGGACAAAACCTAAGGCTCTGTATCTGAATGCACGTAGCATTTGAAACAAAACAGATGAAATTATAGTGCAAATAGGGATTAATAAGTACAATCTAATAGCCATTACAAGGAAATGGCTGCAGGATAGCATAGATTGGGACCTGAATATTTAAGAGTATGTGACTTATAGGAAGGATAGGAAGTTAGGAAAAGGTGAAGGAGTGGTTCTGTTAATTAAAAACGACATTAGCACAATAGGGAGGGATGACCTTAGTTCAGGACACCAGGATATAGAAGCGGTTTGAGTAGGGATCAGGAATGATATTTGTGATCACTTGTGGGAGTGATGTACAGGCACCCTAACAGCACAGAGTAGGACAGGATATCAAAGAAGAAATAGTGGGAGCTTGTTAGAAATGTATGGTGATTATCTTGGGGGATTTTAATCTACTTATTGACTGGAATAGTCAGATGGGCAAAGGTAGCATAGATGATGAATTCATACAATGCTTTTGGGATAATTTCTTAGATCAGCACATTCTGCAGCCAACCAGGAAGCAGGCTATCCTAGACCTGGTATTGTGCAATGAGATAGGATTACTTAATGACCTCATGGTAAAGGCATCCCTAGGTAGCAGTGATCATAATATGATTGAATTTTACATTCAGTTAGAGGGAGAGAAGAGTGGGTCCAAAACCAGTATTTTAAACTTAAATAAGGGCAATTATGAGGGCATGAAAGCAGAGCTAGTGAAAGTGAACTGACAATTTAGGTTAAGGGATAGGTCAATAGAGATCCAGTGGCAGGCATTTAATGGGATGTTTCAGAATACACAGAATAGATACATTCCAACAAGAAAGAAAATTTCCAAGGGGAGGACCTATCATCCATGGTTAACTAAAAAAGTTAAAGATAGTATCAAACTTAAAGAAAAAGCATATAATTGTGCAAAGGTGGACGGCAGGTCAGAAGATTCGACAGACAGAATTTAACAAACAACGAAGAATGACTAAAAGATTGATAAGGAGGGAAAAAATAGAGTACGAGAGAAAGCTAGCTATAAGTATAAAGACAAATAGAGTTTCTATAGATATATAAAAAAGAAAATAGTTAACAAAGTGAGTGTTGGTCCTATAGAAAGTGAGTCTGGGAAGTTAATAATGGAAAATAAGGAGATGGCAGATGAATTGAACAAGTATTTTGCATTGGTCTTCACTATAGAGGATATAAGTAACATCCCAGAAATAGCTGTAAGTCAGGAATTGGAAGGGAGGGAGGAACTCAGGAAAATTACAATCACCAGGAAGTGGTACTTAGCAAATTGTTGGAACTGAGGGCTGACAAGTCCCTGAGTCCTGATGGACTTCATCCTAGGGCCTTAAAAGAAGTGGCTAGTGAGATAGTTGATGAGTTGATACATCGGTTTTAAGTTTCCAAAATTCGGGGAAGGTTCCATTAGATTGGAAAATTGGTAATGTAACTCCTTTATTCAAAAAGGGAGGAGACAGAAAGCAGGAAACTACAGGCCAGTTAGCTTAATATCTCTCATAGGGAAGATGTTAGAAGCTATTATTAAATACGTTATAACAGGGCACTTGGATAAGTTCAAGGTAATCAGGCCGAGTCAACATGGTTTTGTGAAAGGGAAATCATGTTTAATCAATTTATTGGAGCCCTTTGAAGAAGTAACAGGTGTTGTGGATAAAGGGGATCTGGTGGATGTACTGTACTTAGATACTCAGAAGGCATTTGATAAGGTGTCTCATCAAAAATTATTGCGGAAAATAGAAGCTCATGGTGTAGAGGGTAACATATTGTCAGGGATAAAAAATTCACTATCTAACAAGAAACAGAGTAGGTTTAAATGGATCATTTTCTGGTTGGTAGGATGTGGTGAGTGGTGTGATACAGGAATCAGTGCTGAGGCCTTACAATTTATATAAATGATTTGGATGAAAGGGCCGATGGTATGGTTGCTAAATTTGCTGATGACACAAAAATAGGAAGGAAAGTAAATTGTAAAGAGGACATAAGGAGGCTACAAAAGGATATAGATAGGTTAGATGAGTGGACAAAGATCTGGCAAATGGAGTATAATATGGGAAAATGTGAGGTCGTCCATTTTGTCAGGACGAATAAAAAAGAAGCATATTATCTAAATGGTGAGAGATTGCAGAGCACTAAGATGCAGAGGGATTTGGGTGTCCTAGTGCATGAATCGCAAAACGTTAGTATTGCTGCAGGTGCAGCAAGTAATTAGCAAAACTAATAGAATGTTATTGCTGCTTACAAGGGGAATTGAATACAAGAATAGGGAGGTTATGCTTCAGTTTATATAGAGCATTGGTGAGACCACATCTGGAATACTGTGTACAGTATTGGTCTCCTTATTTAGGGAAAGATGTAAATGCATTGGAAGCAGATCAAAGAAGGTTTACTAGATTAATTCCTGGAATGGGTGGGTTGTCTTATGAGGAAATGCTGGACAGGCTAGGCTTGTATCCACTGGAGTTTAAAAGAGTAAGGGATGACTTGATTGAAACATATAAGATCCAGATGGGTATTGACAGGGTGGATGTGGAGAGGATGCTTTGTCTTGTGGTAGAATCTAGAACTAGGGGTCATTGTTTATAAATAAAGGGTCACTCATTTAAAATAGAGGTGAGGATTTTTTTTTTCTCTCATAGGGTTGTGAGACTTTGGAACTCTCTTCCTCTAAAGGTAGTGGAAGCAGTGTCTTTGAATATCTTTAAGGCAGGAGCAGATGGATTCTTGATAAGCAAGGGGTGAAAGGTTATCAGGGGTAGGCAGGAATGTGAAGTTGAGGTTAAAATTAGACCAGCCATGATCTTATTGAATGGCGGAAGAGGCCCGAGGAGCTGAGTGGCCAGTTCCTGCTCCTAATTTGTATGTTCGTATGTTGTTACATAAGCAAATGTGGCAGCCATTTTGGAAACAGCAAGATACCACACAAAGTGGAATGAAAGGCCAGATAATTTGTTCTTTTTGTAGAGCGAGGAATGTTGGCCATTCTGTTGTACTTCAAGTAATACTTTGAGATTGTTAACATCTCATCAACAGGACAGCAAGTTGTGCAATGCAGCACTCCCTCAGTACCGGACTGAAGTTTGGGAGATCAAATTACCTCGGAATGCAAAGCTGAAATTTGGTACTATGATTTTTAAAAATTATTGTTCAGAAACCTTGGTAAAAGAAGGTAGCTTGAAATTGTTCTCGTGTATATTTTTATTAACCTTGCTGAGCACAAAAGTTAAGGGGGTGTGGTTTGATGGGTCATATATCCTGCTTGTACAGTCAGTCAGAATTAAATACACCAACATCACATTCTGTATGGTCAAACGTAGTTCAAGGCTCCTTCGACTGTTACCTAGTCATACATTTTAACTTCTAAGGAGCATCTCCTACTGCAGGATGTCCAAACCTTAGCCTTTGTGACCTGCATGGTAATGTGAGACCACACGTACAACTTAAATCCTTGCTTCTATTGATACACATGAGTATCAAGGTGCCGGTATTAAAAAATCGCAGTGCATTATTTGTCCAACTGATGTCGGATTTATTCACCAAGGCACAACAGTACTAAAAGCAATCCATTCTAAAACTCCCAATTCACAAAATTCAAACAGGACAAAATTGGAGCATAGGAAATATTATCAGAAGACAGTGGTGTAGTGGTAATGTCACTGGACTACTAATCCAGAGGCCCAAGCAAATGATCTGGGGACATTGGTTCAAATAACACCAAGGCAGCTGGTGGAATTTAAATTCAATTCCTAAAATCTGGAATATCAAGCTAGTGCCATTATTGGTGACCATGAAGCTATCATCGATTGTTGTAAAAACCCTTCATTCATGTCCTTTGGGGAAGGAAATCTGCCATCCTTACCTGGTCTGGCCTACATGTGACTCCAGATCAACAGTCATGTGGTTGACTCTTAACTGCCCTCTGCAATGGCATAGCAAGCTACTCAGTTCAAGGCCAATTGAGGATGAGCAACAAATGCTGGCCTTGCCAGTGATGCTCATGTCCCATGAAAGAATAAATAAGAAAAAACACAAATTACAGTTGATGTAGTAAAACCTTGCAAAGAAACAACCTTAGTTCTTCAAAGTTTTATTAAAAATTGTGGCACCAAGCCAATAAAGATTCGAGAAGTCAATTTAAAGAGATGGATTTTAAGGAGTTTCTGAGCAGAGAAGGCACAGCTGCCAATGGTGGAGCAAATGGAGGCGGAATAAGACTGGAGTCAAATGAATGGAGAATTTGTTAGGGAGGCTTTATGAGTGGAAGAGGTGACAGATATAATGCAGGGCAAAGCTATGAAGAGATTTAAAGAATGTTAAATTTGAGACATTGTGGGAATGGGTGTCAATGTAAGTCAGCAAGGACAGGTTCGTGAATGAGTGAGAGTTGAGACAGGAAATGGCAGCACAATTCTAGATGGGCTGAACCTTACAGAGGGGGAAGGATGTGAGACTCTCAGGAGAGCAATGAAGTAACCTGACAAAGACGAGGATGAGGATTTCAACAGCAGATGGACCAAGGTTACAGGTGGGCAGTGTTATAGAGGTGTGGGTAGGCAGCTTTGTGGTGAAGAGCATAGTGATTTGAATGATCTGTTCATGGCTAAATAGGCCAAGGTTAAATCGAGGTTGTGAACAGTCTGATTTAGACTGGGACAACTGATGTGGAGGCGGTGTGGTCAGTGGCAATGGCACGGAGTTTGAGGTGGGAACCAAGTATGACAGCTTTGGACTTCCCAATGGCCAGCTGTTGGAGATACTGCTTCGTTAAAGATTGGATACAGGCAAGTGATTCAGAAGAGGTCGTGGAGATATGTGATATATAATAGGGCTGAGATGCCTCAACTTCACAGGCAGGAGTGCCAGGGCTCAAGGGGCACCATTTGCACACTGTGCCCTGTGTGAACCAGCTATCATTATGAACGCTGAGCAAGGTTCCATGTGCAGCATCTTCAAGTCTCTCACTCACTGGGTTGAAACTGCTTGAACCCTTATTCACTGAGAGTTTCAGACACCAGAGTAGAATTTAATCTCATCAATCTAGGTTACGTTCAACCCACATCCTCAAAGGGTGTAAGGTTAGTGTGCCAACCCCATGGGCCAGAGTCCCAGGGCTGCAGGGAAACACAGACCTTCAGTTCTTTTTTCATCCAAATACAGTTGCTCAGCCGCCGTTTTAAAGCTGTCAGCCAGTGGTGTGGTTCTGGATACAACAGCGGGCTTCACATGGGGCTCCTCCCTTGTGATCACATGGCTCACTGAGATTCTTAAATGTGAAACCAGAGGTTATAATCCATTAATTACTGCCAGTAAAGGATTTTCCTGACAATCCCACTCACATTGGCTTCAGGGGAGCGAAGTTTTTTTCCCCCAGATTAAAGATGATAAAGAACTACCTGAGGACAACTTCGCTTCAAGGTAGGCTTGGGTGGACTGGCCATTCTGCCCATTGAGGAGGACTAACCTGGATCACCACGATCTGATAGCTGAGTTTCCTGCAAGGAAGCCTAGGAAAGCGGATTTCAAAATGTAGGCTACGACACTGATCGTGATTGGTCAGGTTTTTTTTAATTATATGAACTTCATTATAATTATACAGGAGAAGTACAATATAACTACATTGCCCTTGGCCTTCATTGTCACCAGATCTCACCTGTATAACATTGTTGAGGAGGGTGGGGGGCACACAGTGTGATTTGGCCCGGACCCCGCACCCCCTAGGGACAGCCTGATTACTGAGACACAGTAAGTGAGTCCATTTCTTTTCTATGTTAAAGGGTTATTGTGGAAGCACTTTGTCACCCAGGAGGTTAGAGAAGGGGAGGTGATGGCAGGGGTTAAGTACATTCGGTTTTGGATATGATTCCTATTTTCTTGATGGCCTGAAGTCAGTGAACTAAGTTATTCTTTCCCATTAACACAGCCCGAAGCAAGGGAACTTTACCGAACAAAATCAACTGTTGATAATGTGAAAATGTTGCCGAGAGGAATGGTAGTTGGGGGCAAGTCGTGCACGTACACATTGAACTTCAAGAGGGAACTCAGGGCCTCCTTTCTTACGGCAAGGTGAATCTGTTGCAAAGGTTGGCTGGACAAAGACAGACTTTCAGGATCACTTGGATTGGAAAAAAAGACACCAAGGCGTTTCGTGGTGATCAGAAACATTTGCTCAGTTGTAGGAACACAGCTGTCACACAGCCAGAAATAAATAGCTGAATAAAGATGAGCGACAGGGCATCGTTGCTTTCAAACCTTATTGTAACGAGGCAGAGCAGTCACTGCAGGGAGCACTGCCCCGCAACTGTCTGTTTTGGACTGGGACATCCCATCATTAAACAGTGCCACTGTTTAGCAGGTCGCGCTGAGGGGCAGTGTAACGGTGCGCTAACCTGCCTCCGAATAAACCAATCTATCTACCTGATACATGTTGATTGGGGAGAAGTGTGTTATTCAAGTCGTTAAACGCCAAAACAAATCCATCCACCTGATTAGTTTGCTTCAGATTCAAACTGCATGAAAATATACCTGGGCACAAGCAAAACAGGCGCTGTGTGGGTTTTCATAGAATAACAAACAAATACCTGGGAAGCTCAGGGAATAAAAATAGACTTCGATTTACACAATCATGGTAAACCATTGGACCTGGGCACAAGCTATTTGGTTTTGGTGCGGTTGTTAATTAAATATGGTACTTTTTTTTTGTAAACTGGTAATAAACAATCTATTCAAAACGAAGGGTTAAAGCGTGGCATCACGTCGTTACACTTCACTGGAATGTTAATGGCTGCAGGATGCAGAAGGAACATTGAGTTAGACAGTTGAAGGGGCGGTGTTTCCACGCGTATTTGCTTTGACACATTCCAAATCATCTCATCTTGCCTCTTGGTAAACGCTCAGCAACCTCCTCTGCAAGCAGCCAGAAACAAGTCGCAGTGCCGCTCTAATATTAGAAGTCGGATTGCTGACAAAGCAGGGTGTCTACAGTAAAAGGTATAAATATCTGAAATGATCAGTCTGGAACTAATTGAATGACTGCACATACCATGGGCAATAAATTTAGGAGTTAATAATTACAGAGTGCATACCTAAACCTTAAAGCACGAGCCTGCAGATATTTTGTCTATTATATGTTGTGACTTTTCAAAAACTTTTTCATAATACACAATAATTTAAGGATACATCAATAATGAAGAAGTTGAAATACTTGCCATAGAATTCATTGACTACATTGTGAGACTGTTTTTCTATTGCAGAGCTCGGATTCAGCTAGTATTTGCAGAAGCGACACAACTGATACAGAATCCCTGCTCTTTCAGTTAAAATTGTGGAGTTGAACCGTTTATCTCTTTTCAAACTGATAACATTGTGGTCCCAGTTAACAGCCCTGAAACCAAATTCCCTGGTCATTCAGCTCATTGGTGCTTGTGGGTTCTTGCTGTGTGAAAACTGGCCTCCTGAATCTGCCTCCACAATAATCAAGTAATTCATTGACACAAATGGAATGCACTGCCTGAAATGGTGGAGGAAGCAGATTCAACCATAGCTTCTAAAGGATGTTGAAAAGAAAAAAAAAACATGTAGGGCTGGGGAAATGTGCAGGGGAGTGGCACTGAATGAATAACTCTTTCAAAGAGATGGCACAGATGCAATAGCCCAAAAAGCTTGCTTCAGCACTGTTTGATCCTCTGGTTCAAGGTGTGTTAAGATGTTTATGAGTAACATGATAAAATTTGCTATAAATGCCAATCTTCCCAGTTGGGTGTATTAAGGGTGAAGCTTTGTGAGTAGCAACACCAAATTGGCAGTATAATTCCAGGGTCAATACTGGATACAATGCAGAATGTGGAGGTGTAAAACCTCTTTGTACAACCATCTCGGGGCTTGGACCATAAATGAAGTGACAAGCTAAGTGTACAAAAGTGCACAAATAGTTCTTTGGAGTTCCTTAAGGTTTTTAAATAACCTCCAATTTGGTTTCTAATGTACTGAGGGATTCATTGTTTCTCAAGAGAATCAAAATCCTCCTGTCCAGGAGGGAACCTGAATTAATTCAAAACAAAGTTAATTTTCTCTTCTTTGCCCATTATTCTCAGTTCCACAGACCAGCTTACTGAGAAATAAAGAAGTTGGTGTGTCACATGTACAATATTCTCCACTCTCCTACAATAGGCATCCTTGCAAAGTTAAGCACCTTTGTCAGCTCTAGGGAAAGAATTATGTTGACATTATTTTTTTTCATGTCTCTCAGAAATCCTATGTACAACTACCGCTTACTTTGATAACTTCACTCTTAGATCTTTCATCCATCAATATTCTTAGCCTCACTCTCCAATTTCCAATGCAATATTATACTTCTGGCAGTGTTCCTCATAATCTACAGGGTTTTTCCCAGGCTTGGTGGCACCAAACTGCCAAATCCCGACTCAGTTGTAGTGCTATTCTGTACCTTGGGCCTTGCCCCTTCACTATCATTCTGACAGCACTGTGGACATGATCAAATTAGCCCAGTAGCCATTTCCTTTGGGATTTCCCTCTATATTCCTATTTTTATTGTTGTCTCCTCTTCAGTTTTAATTACACCGCAGACTTTTCTTGATATATTGACAAATGATCATCTAGCAGATCTCTCTGTGTCACTCTCTCCTGAGATGGATGTGTGTAATACCAGTCCAATCCTGGAACCACCCCCCCCCACCCCCCCCGCCCACCCCCCCCGCCCCCCAGCTCCACTGCCTCCCAGCTCCACCACCTCCCCCACACAATCTCATTCCTCTCTCCCTGTTGGGAAGTGATTATCCTCTGCATTTGGGGGAAATCCAAATTCACTGTTTGGGAACTCATTTCCTGTTTTTAATGGTCCAGTTTAACTGAGGATCAGCAAAAGTCATTTCTGCAGCTAAACTGAGTAAATTCGAGGAGCTGGATAATATTGAAATTGTCTTGTTTCAATCAATTGTTATTTTTCCAAGATATTGAATAAATTGGCCCAAATCCAGGTGAATTTTTTGTGTTTTAGCGGAAATGGCACAGTCACATTAAATGTCACTTTATCCTCGACATCTGTCCAATATTGCTCCCTTAGGATCCAAGGTAAATAACTGCAGTCTGATAAGCCATCCCTCTCTCCTTTTTACCCTTCATACTCTTTGTTGCAGCCTTTCTTGTCTATTTTACTTCTAATAAGGTCAGCATTCCTCTAAACTTTTCTTCCAAGCGGCAAATATGATGTTCTTATGTCCCACCTACGTTGTAGTTTCCTGTTCTAACTCATTGTTTCCCAAAAGCCCGAGGTGCACAACTCGTGACCTCCCTTCTTCCTTTCTTCTTCCAATATCTAGATTTTCAAAACTCAACCTTGCAATCGATCTCTTCCATTTTTTTGGAGCTTCTTTCATTTTGTTTTTTAAAAACACAAATCCTAGTATCTAAAGCTGATGAAAGGGTTCGAATTTGAATATTAATTCCCAGGCCAAGCAGAAAGTTTGTGTTTGAAATGCTGCTCAATATAAAGAGGAATGTTTGCAGAGTAGGGCAATAATTTTGATTGTAATAATTTCCTATCAACTGAAACATTCATGCACATTGCTCAGTTATAAAGCTGAGGACTGGAATACCAATCAGTGCCAAGATGCCTCATGTCCGTGATTAACAATATGTTACTAGCATGTTAGTATTAGCAGCTAATTTACAGACAACATTCCTAACAGCTGCCGGTTAAAGGCCAGTAAGTTTGAAGGCTGTAACTCTGACATCTGAAAATTGGCAGATTCCAGATTACAGGAAGAAATGTACAAGATGAGGAACTGTTGAGATGATCCAGTTTTGAAAAGGGAAGATGTGCAGAAGCTTGGAGAGAAGTCAAAATCAGCAGAGCAGCTATAAATGAGACCCCAAAATTGGCCAATAGCTAGTCACTTTCAGAGGAGGCAGGCTAAACTCTAAATAGAGCCAAGAAGTGGGTAAAGCTGCCTAGGTAGAGTCACACTGAGCTGGAAGGGAAAACAATACGTGGACACAATTTAAAATAAGTATATTATATGCAGCAGAGAACAAGCAAAAAGAAGTTTAACTTAACCATGAAGATTCCAGATTAGAGGTGGAATTATAAAATAATTGACTATATGTCTTTGTTTATCCATTTAATCCCAGTAGTTATGAGAATTTACTCACCAACAATCGAGATTATTAATAGATAAATTTATAATTACAGGAAATAATGGAAGAAATATTCCTATACTTAAGCCTTCCACAGATACTTTGCATTTTGTAAATGATATAATTGGAAAACAAGTTTATATGTAATAGTTTGTAAATATTTACAAGAGAATTGAAAACTCCTTGAGGCCATTGATCTTAGCGTTATAACGTCTTCTGTTACATCAGTTACTGATGTCTAGTCATTCAGCTTTTATTTAAATTACCTCACTGGTTATCTTGTTTAAACTCTAATGCTTCTATGATATCTTGACTACCATATTTGCCAATGTTCTTCCCTCTTCCTCTCCTGAAGCCTTCAATTCTGCTGGATCAAATGCTTTGCAGTCTTTGGTACTTTGTTTCACACGTGAGACCTAACATGGTGTGGGGGTAGGTAATGCATCTACAAAGGCCAAGTCTTGTTCTATTTTATACAAGGTCCAGACCTGAACAACAACTCTCATTTGTATAGTACCATTAACATAGTCAAATATCCCAATTTGATAATTTCATGGTTACTGATACACCAGTTTTTTATTCCGAGATTTTTTAGTAATGAATACAAATTTTCAAGCTGCTGTGGTGGGATTTAAACACTCATTCTCTCGATCATTAGTTGAGTAACATAGGGCGGAATTTTCAGGTCCTGCCATCGGCGGGTTTTATGGTGGGTGGGAGTGGAAAATTCGGAGAAGGGCCAAAAATTGGATTCCCGCTGGTGGGAAAACAGTTTGGAATTTTCCTCTCACCATTTTCATGGCGAGTTGATGGTGGATTGGGTTTCCTGCTGATCAATGTCGGGAATGCCATTTGAATGAATTACCTGGCCATGAGTGTTCATTAAAAGCATTACTCACCGGGGTTGGGGTTGCCTGGGATCGTGGAGAAGGATGACAAGAGACATGGTGGTCAGTTGGGTATGGTAGGGTTGGAAGGTGGGGGAGAACGATGGCAGGCAGAGGGGAGGTGGAGGGTGGGGAAGCTGGAACCCGACATGGAAGACTAGAATGCAGGTACAGAAGGGGGTGGGTGGGAACTGAACTGTATGAATAGGAGGGGTTGGACACAGACTCTGGAATTGGGGGGGGATTGTGTTAGTATGGCACAAGAGAGATGGGTTGCACAGAGACTCATGGAGGGGGGTGGGCGGAAGGGACACTGTGTTGTGATCAGCTCATTGAAAGACAGGCGTAGTCCCTGGTCTGGGGCAAAGAGGTCGGAGTGAGAGATTAAAGGCAGCCCTGTGGCTTTGTGGACTTCACAGTCAGGATGAGAGATTACAGGCTGTTCTGGGCTTTGCAGGCCGTGCTACAGGGCTGTGTATGGCACGCACGCCATACTGTTGCTCCAGGGAGGGGCAAGGCCTGTGGGCTCAGTTAGGATAAGGCACAGCTTGGTGTGCAGGGTGTGTTCACAGTTCGTGGTGATGGGCTTGTCTGGCTCAGTACTGGGCCACAGACGGGATGGTCCTGGTTAATGGAGGCGTCTGCAGCCTATAAATGGGGAAAACGTTGTGGGGGTGGGGGGCTATTCGAAGCTCTCTTGGGGGTTGGGGCACACAGCCTCGAGATGGGGAGGGCTGAGGTCCACATGAGGACTAGGGACATCAACACTGATGGGTTCAGGGGGGAGGGATGGAATGTCCACCACCATAACAGTGGAATCCAGTATTACTGGAGGCTGGAGAATAGCTGGAGGGAGGTCTACCTGTATATTGTGGGGTTCCAGGAAAATTGGAGGGACCTGAACACTGACAGGGGGAGGGTCTCAAAACAAAAATGCAGCACCACCATCTTGAAACCCCAAAGTTATGGCACAGTTTAAAATCAAAATTGGAAAAGAATCTGCATAGAAGGGGTCAGAGGCAGTGTGGGAGGAGCCCACAGTTGGGCTAAGGGGCCCTTTCAGGGGGCACTCTCACACTGCTTAGAGTGTAACAACATTGAAATAGGGGCAGAGTCAGGAGAAAAGAGGAAGGCATCGTTGAGAAGAGGCCGTTGGAGCCAATGCCTCTTGGTGCACTTTAAAGAGAGACTGCAGGAGTCATTGGCTTCACAACACAGTTGCTCCATTTGAGCATTAACAGAGAGGTTTGTGATGATGGAAAATGCAGGCAACCGTTAAGGAGGCACAACTGCTGCATATCTGTCAGTTCATCAATGAAAGCCTCTAATGTGCTTTCTCCAATTGGCATGAATAATGGGCCAAAGGGTGTCCAGTCATTGCTGAAGTGAAGGTTGACCTTAATCAGTATACCAGATCAGAGATTGCAGGAGTGCCTTTGGTAAGGTGGCACATTTCATGAATGCATCCAAACCTTTTCCACTTCTGTGGGACTGAGATGTCAAGTATCAGGGTTAGCATCTTGGTCACCTTGATCTGCGAGTTTGTGCCTCAGCTACTAGGCTGTATTAACGAAAATCTAGTAGCACTCTTGGGCATGACAGTGGCATTCTGTTCATGAATGGGAAGTCTACTATATTTGCCTAGTATTCATTAATCTGTTGCATCTATCTGTCTACAGGGAGAAGGAGGGTTGAATAATGGAGCCTGCACTCAGCGCTGCCTTCTCGATGGCAGTGATCCGATTGAGGAAGTGGAGAAGGGCCCAGTGCCACCTAGCACAGCTTCGAGAGGGCTGGCCTGAGGTCCATGGTCCAGGGGAGCCCCAGAAAGAACCAGAGGATGAGGCGGTTAGACCCATGCCACAGAGGCGATTCGCACGACCAAGGGTCTACTGTCAAGAAGACTTTCCTATCTGGAGATGAGCGAAAGTCTGCACTTGTCAAGAGATGTGGTGGATCATATCTGCCACATTCTGTGGGAGGATCTAATGCCCCATGGACCGGGAGGACTTCCTCTGCCAGTGGCATAGAAGGTCACTGCCACGCTCAACGTTTTTGCGTGCAGGTTATTCCTGGAATCCACAAGGGATCCATGTAGAATTCACAGTCCTCAACAGATAAATGTATCAAGGAGGTGACAGATTGCCCTCTACAGTAAGGCTCATCGTTATGTGAAGTTCACACTGGATGAAGCTAGGCAGGCTGCTAGATTTCTGGGGTTTACAGCTATCTCTGGCTTCCCTAAAGTACAGGGTGTGATTGATTGCACACGTGTGGCTTCGAGAGCTCCATGGCAGCAGTCCCTGATGTCCATTAACAGGAAACGTCCAGCTAGTGTGTGACCATCAGAAGCACATCATGCACGTTTGTGCCAGGTGCCCTGGGAGTTCCCATGACTCATAAAGCCTGAGTCACTCCCAGGTGCCTCAGATATTCAGCGATTACAGGCCTGACTGCTTGTGTATAAGGGGTACCCGCTCAAACGATGGCTCATGTAACCCATGTGTCGTCCTCAGAGTGCCTCAGAGGAGAGATACAGCGCATAGCTTGACATGATCTATCATCGAGCAGACCAATGGCATCTTGAAGATGCACTTCTGATGTTTGAACTGCTCAGGTGGGGCTCTGAAGTACTTTCACAGAGGGTGTCCCACATAACCGTGGTCTGTTGTGCCCTTCACAACCTGGCACTTCAAAGGGGGAGCCCTTGCCAGAGGGAGACATGGAGGAGGCTGAGAGCTCCTCGGACGATGAAGAGCAGGAAGGGCAGGAACCTCAAGAGGGAAATGAGAGCCAGCTTCCACATGAGGGTGGTAGCGAAGAAGCTATCGACATGGAAGACGTGCCCGTGCCACACTGATAACCACAAGGAGTAAGGAGCAGGCAACAGGACACGGCCACATTCCTCCTGTCCCTTAGTGCCATGCCAGGTCACTGAAAGGCCTTTACAACCAGCAACAGAGAGCAAGTTCAGCATTCGGACTTGCACCTTCAACCCCCATGATTCACCAGGCCCAAATCTTTGGAAAGGTCAGCGGCGAACCCTGTATCCATGCGCTGTGGGAAGTGAGAGTCGGCATGATAGCCCAAAAGCTGTGTCAAAGGACTTGATCCAATCATCACCATCTTAATGGGAAACCTAGCAGACACAGAGATGCGTGCATGGTTGAGAGACACTCACGGCTGCAGTTCTTGTGCTTTTGGCACTAGCAGTGAAGACAGCCTTTCCACTTTGAGAGACAATTACAGCTAACACTCCAAAAACTAGTGAACACGCCTAACTCCGTGTTATCTTGTAAGAAGTTGAGGTCACTAACGTATTTTGCAAACATTTCCAGTAAAGAGTTTGACACATCTCCCTGACATAACACAAGGGTCCAGCTACACATCCCATGAATGTGAGACTCACAAAGGGAGGTGATCACTGAGTGGGAGCAATGCTTACCTTCGTAATAAGAGGGCACATAGATAAATATGCACAATGCTTTCGAATGACGAGACCATTCTCATGAACAGCGATGTATTTACAAAGGTGCATGATATGAACAATGATTGAGCACCCGTGACCCAGAAATGATTTCAAAGTTTCTTAATTTTTCCAACCCTACCGCTACACCTGGGTGCAGCTTCGACATCTGCAGCAGAGGTGGAGGCAGCCTGCTGACTGCTGCGCCCTGTTCTCTGTGATGATTTTCGCTGGCACCCTCTGGAGGACTGAGGCCTGGAAGGCCCCGGCCTGCTTTGAGTCTCCTGCTGTGGGGAAGGTGCACCCTCCTCAGCCTGTGGAGCTGAAGGTGATGGGGCCACAGGTAGAGTAGATTGGGATCAGCTGGACATTCGGAGTCACCTGGGTGAATGGTCCCCAGGGTCTCCAGCTGCTGATCCTCTTCCCTGTGGGTGCCTGAGGGCCCCTGCCTGACTCCCTGAGGACAGGGGCTCCTGCAGGGAGCCAAGGTGCCCCACCGCCCCCCTCTCGCCTAGCCACTGATGGATCCCACCAATGCTTGTAGTGGAGTGCAGGTCCGAGCGCAAATCCAGCAGAACTTGCTGGACCAAGATCTCCGAGGCAGTCGCCACCCTTCCCATGGAGACCTTGAGGTGCTCGCATGTCGGAGCCACATCATCAGACAGAATGCGGACGGACTCCTCCATTCTTCACTCTAGCCTGTTAACTGCCTCTCACAACTCTACCTGATTCTCCACCCCCTGGCTTTGCATCTCCAGCATTTTTTAGACAAGCGCTTGCAGAGGCTCATCACCTGACTCGGACTCAGCGGGTGGCTATCACTGCCTCTGACTGCTGTGGAGACATCTCAGTGAGGTATTCTCCAGAAAGTGGTCCCGAGCCTAATCTAGGTGTGTATCTATGGTGGTGGAGGGTGCAGGTGAACACAGTGATGGGTCTTCAGCAGATGGATCCTCGACATCCTCCTTTGAAGTAGGGCTGCTGCTGCCTGTAAGAGAGAGAAGATAGATTTAGTTCATGAGCAGGCAGAATACAAGATTGCATGTTACTCATTGTGAATGTCAGGATGTGATCAACTCATGGAGAACTTATCCATATTGGCTTGCTTGGAGAGGCTGATCTTGCCTTCCCCACAGGAGCGATCGCTGTCCTCCCTTGCCAACTGTGCAGCATCCTCCTTGGATCTAGAGAGCTCGAGTATGTCGGCAGTGCCTTCTCCAATCTGGGATCTCTCCTTCTTGTTGTGGGTAAGCTAGGCCTACATGAAGACAAACGGATGGAATGTGATAAGACAGAGGCATGAGGGAGGAGCTGGCCAGAATTGACTGGGAGATGAGCCTAGCAGGAAAGGCAGTGGTACAGCAATGGCAGGAGTTTCTGGGAGTAATTTGGGAGACACAGCAAAAATTCATCCCTAGGAAGAAGAAGCATACTAAAGGGAGGACAAGGCAACCATGGCTGACAAGGGAAGTCAGGGACAGCATAAAAGCTAAAGAGAAAGCATACAATGCGGCGAAGAGCAGTGGGAAACCAGGGGATTGGGAAGCCTACAAAGACCAACAGAGGAAACTAAAAAAGAAATAAGGAGGGAGAAGATTAAATATGAGGATAAACTAGCCAGTAATATAAAAGAAGATTGCAAGAGTTTTTTTTAGATATATAAAGGGTAAGAGAGAGGCAAAAGTGGACATTGGGCCGCTGGAAAATGACGCTGGAGAAGTAGTAGTGGGGAACAAAGAAATGGCGAAGGAACTGAATAGGTACTTTGCGTCAGTCTTCACGGTGGAAGACATGAGTGACATCCCCAAAGTTCAAGAGAGTCGGGGGGCAGAGGTGAGTATGGTGGCCATTACCAAGGAGAAGGTGCTAGGAAAACTGAAAGGTCTGAAGGTGGATAAATCACCTGGGCCAGATGGATTACACCCCAGAGTTCTGAAGGAGATGGCTGAAGAGATAGTGGAGGCGTTAGTGGTGATCTTTCAGGAATCACTGGAGTCAGGGAGGGTCCCAGAGGACTGGAAAATTGCTAATGTAACCCCCCTGTTTAAGAAGGGAGTGAGGCAAAAGACGGGAAATTACAGGCCGATTAGCCTGACCTCGGTCGTTGGTAAGATTTTAGAGTCCATTATTAAGGATGAGATTTCAGAATACTTGGAAGTGCATGGTAAAATCGGGCAAAGTCAGCATGGTTTCATCAAGGGGAGGTCATGCCTGACAAATCTGTTAGAATTCTTTGAGGAGGTAATGAGTAGGTTAGACAAAGGAGAGCCAATGGATGTTATCTACTTGGACTTCCAGAAGGCCTTTGACAAGGTGCCGCACAGGAGGCTGCTCAGTAAGATAAGAGCCCATGGGGTTAGAGGCAAGGTACTAGCAAGGTTACGGGGAGAAGGTGAGAGAATGGCGTTGAAAAACTTATCAGCCATGATTGAATGGTGGAGTAGACTCGATGGGCCGAATGGCCTAATTTCTGCTTCTATGTCTTATGGTCTTATGGAGGACAGGCTGGGAAGCATACATGCCTCCTGTGTGCTGAGCCCTCCCCAGTAAGGGCTGAGGATAGAGTTTGTGCAGCATGATAGGTGAGATGCTGGTGATGCTAAAGTGTCTGTGAGATAATCAGTGCTGATGTGTCCCCCTCTAACATTGTGTGAGATCCCTGAGCAGTGTAACCCTTTGAGTGCATGATGCCATTATGAGAGTGTAAGACTGGAGTGAGCTGAAGGTTGACTTACCCTGGCGGAGTGGATGAAATCATTCATCCGCTTCTTACATTTGATGGCGCTTCTCGGGCGGGTGCCCCACAAGCTGACTTCCCTTGTGACCCCCTCCCAGGCTGGTGAATTGAGGCTCGCGAACTTCCTGGAGCCATCTCTTGAGTAGAAGACATCCCAGTGCTGGTGAACTCCACGGATGAGTGCCTGGAGGGAGTCATTACTGAACCTTAGTGCAGCCTTCTTCTTGGCTGCAGCCATCTGAAGAGGTTTCCTGAACACAGCAAGGCTGGAGAGAGCGAATGTTCGGCCGATGTGTAAATATGGCACCCAGGCCTTCGACCCCATTAGGTAACAGTGGGGCAGACAAATCAGTTCTTCCTGACCCGCCATGTGCTCCGGAGAGCCACTTGGCGATGCATAATTAATTAGCTTCTGAGTGCAAAAGTGGGCGTGATTTCCTGTCACGCCATCCAGAGGGAAAGGTGCTGCAAAACACGCCTGCCACTGCACCTAGTTTACAAAGTGAAAAAATCTGCCCATAAAGATACACTTATAACTACGTATACAGGCACACATTTTTGGAATAGTGCTCCCTAACCTTCTAAGCCATAGTAATACCGAGGTAAGCAGCCACGATAAGGCAATGAAAAATGGAGTGGGGGGAGTTGTGGAGGCTTGTGGGGAGGTGGTGTTGGTCAGGGGGGGGAACTCAAAAAGGTTTATTTCACCTTGTTCAGGACAGTAACCTTCACCACTATTATTGCCCTGTTGTATGAGCTTGGGTGGGTAGATGTGAAGGTGGGACAATCTAAACTCTTCCTTTAGGAGGAGAATCACACAGAATACATGTGCCTGACCAGGGCCCTGCACTTACCCAAGTAAAGTCGGTGCCCTTAGGCAGAAACTCAAGTGGTAGTCTTGCCCTGCGGCAGCTTGTTCAGCCTACAGAGTGCAGGCTGACAGGAGGAGACCGACATGTTTATAGAGTCAGCTGCACTTCGATTGTGTAAAAGCAGCCTTAGGCACAAGATCCCCCATCCTTCTGCTGTAACAAAGCCAACTCACTATTCACAATGAACGGCTGCACTTTATAGAGTTGCCAACTTTGTTAAATGTGTTCTGATATCCAAATAGCTTCTCAAATAGAAGCAAGCCTTTGCGACCCCCTCAGCAAATCTATTCCAATGAAGATAACCATGTTTTTAAAACAAAGAGCAGCAAATGAATTGGGGGATGACATGGCCAAATGAAAACAAGCTGATAATTCTCTTGTCTGATTAGCACCAGCATCTCCTTACGCTTGGGTGGTAAGAGATTCAGCTAAAGCATGTAAATATTGGCCCAAGTGAGATTATCCAAACATGGCACAAGAAAGAAACTGTTCAAAGCTGGAATGTGGAATTAAATAAACTTAAATGCAATGAAAGTAAGGAACGATTATTTCATATTTTACACCCTTAAAAGGGGATATCTGAGGGCTAAGAACTGTGAACAACAGTCATTGCCATGCAATTCAATTGAGTAAGCAGGAATTACTGACCTGAAAATTAAATGTTTCTCCTTACGGTTTGTTAGGTGTTGTGACATAAATTCAGTGATCAGCTTATTAACTTTACAAGTGATTCTGGGACTCAGCTCAGCTCCATCATGAGCAGGAGGGAATCTGATCCTTCACCAGTTGCAAATCGAGCACAAAATGGTTTGTTTGGCCATTTGAAAGAAACAGGACGAAGTTTGTTCAGTGTTACAGAACTCTCAAGACTCAGTGTTCTCCCTGGGAGGAAAAAATGATTGACACTTACATCACATTAAAAGCTGTGCTGTAGCAGGCTTAATGCAAACCAAGACCACCGAATCCTTCCCAGACACTCCAGTCTTAACGATTGAGTACACATGGACCACAAAACTGTTGGATAGTTGAAAAAAACTGGTTCATAGAAGTGATGCCTGGGGAAGGAAAGCTGCCATCCTAATTCCGTCCTGTTTGTGACTCCAGTCCCAGACCAATGTGTTCAACTCTAAACTACCCTTTGAATGGCTTAGCAAGCCACTCAGTGAACTCCAAACACAACATTGTAGTGGCACCAGAAGGCCCATCATCACCTTCTCAGGCAATTCGAGATAGACAAGAAATGCCTTGACTTGCAGGCCACGCCCTCATCCCAAAAATGAATCTTTAAAAAATGACCACAGAAAGTACTTTAAAGTGTCCAGGAAGAATTTAAACATTTTTGTGGTTTTTGTTACTTTAATATCAAATTTTTCAAAGCAAAGGGGAACTTGTCACTTGGCTGCATAACCATTGATTTTAGGGAGTTTTAGAAAATTATTCTTGTGACGTGGGCATCACTGCCAAAACCCGCATTTATTGCCCATCTCTAACTACCCTTGAGCTACTTTCTTGAACCACTGCAGGCCGTGTGATGTGACTGCACCCATGGTGTTATGGAGAGAATTCCAGGATTTGACCCAGTGACACAGGAACAGCAACATAGGCCAGAATTTTCTGGCTGATGTGCGGGTGGCGGGACCCGCACGTTAGCGCTTAAAATGTCGCGTGCTGATGTCGCACGAGTGTCCCGACGTCAGCGCGCGACATCGCGATATTTCAATCGGAGGGCACGATCAGCAGCGGGATGCTCACCCGCCATTAATTAAAGGCCTCGTTAAGGCCCTTAACTTGCCAATTGACTGGAATTTTGAGGGGCCCATGTGAACTTCGGGTCGGAGCACAGGCCCAACGGGTAGGAGATTTTTTAATAAAACTCATGCACTGGCGGGATATGTGGACTCAGAGAGGTTGTTCGTGTTTTACACAAAGTTTTAATTGCAGAAAGTATTTAAAAGCTGCCTGTGTGATTGTTAGTAGTTCACATCGATTTCCAAGAGCTTCTTGTGTACTTTGAAACGAGTCTGCAGACAGTAATCTTTCTCGGGCCTGCAGCTTTCCGGAGGCCTCCATTTAGCCTGGGTATGGGTTCTGACATCTCCACCGGAGGCAGCTCATCTGAGGAGGAAGGGAGGGATAGAATAAGGAGGAGGCCAGGACTGGATAATCAGTCTCCAGGGGAGCCACCTTTGGGAGGCCAGGAACAGGCACAAGGGGCACAGAGCCAAGAAGTTGTCCAAGGTGGAAGGGGCCGCAGAAGGCGCCACTATCCTGCTGCCAGGGTATACAGGCGGCGAAGCAGCTACCTCAATATGACTGAGGTGCATTGCCAAAGGAGGCTCCGACTCTCAAGGGAGACAGTCAACTATATCTGTCAGATGATTGGCCCTGAGATCTCCCCTAACTGTGTGGGTGGACACCCCATGCCAGTGGCTCTGAAGCTCACAGTTGCCCTCCATTTCTATACCTCTGGCTCCTTCCAGGGCTCGGTGGGTGATCTTTGTGGTGTCTCCCAATCAGCTGTCCACACTTGTGTCAAGCAGGTTACAGACGCTCTGTTTAGGCGTGCATTGACCTTCATCCACTATCGTTGGGACCAGGCCAGCCAGACACAGCGAGCCAGAGGCTTCGTGGCCATTGCTGGCTTCCCCCGTGTCCAGGGTGCTATAGACTGTACACATGAGGCCATCAAGGCATCAGCAGGTGAGCCCGGTGCCTTCATCAACAGGAAGGGCTTCCACTCCATGAACGTGCAGATAGTGTGTGATCACAGGATGCAGATTCTACAAGTCTGTACAAGGTACCCAGGCAGCTCCCACGATGCCTACATCCTCAGTCACTCCCAGGTGCCGGGGCTCTTCAGTGCTCCAGCCCGGCTGGATGGATGGCTGCTGGGTGACAAGGGCTATCCCCTCAGAAGGTGGCTTATGACGCCTCTCCGCCATCCAAGAACAGAAGCTGAGCAGCGGTACAATAGGAGCCACGCCTCCACAGGGGCTGTGGTGGAGAGAACCAGCGGTCTTCTCAAGATGAGTTTCCAATGTCTGGACCGCTCAGGGGGCACACTCCAGTACCCCCCAGATCGCGTCTCTGTGATAGTGGTTACATGCTGCACTCTCCACAATCTTGTGCTGGAAAGGGGAGATGCAGTTGATGATGAAGACCTTGACGCAGTGGATGAGGTTGTACATGATCAATCCAGCAGTGGCTCAGAGGATGAGGAAGCACAGGGCGATGATGAGGGGCAGCACGCTGACCCGCTACTACACCAAGGAGGCAGGGACACCTGGGACACTTTAATCCAATGAACCTTCAGCTAGCTCCACACACATGGATCAGCAGGAGCAGCATTGCCTGGCGCTTCCACACGTGGCACTTAGGTGCCACATCTTCCACCTCATCAGCTGCAACTAAGGGCTTAGTACAGAAACATCGATGTCCACTCAAACACTCATGATATGTCTGTGAAACATACAAATGCAGCACAAAGGAAACACCCTCAGCCATGGTCAAAAAAGTGGACTTTATTATGTACAAAAAAAAACACAGGCTTCTTCATTGCACTAAGAAGAATTTTGTTCCCTATTCTCAGGCCAATACAAAATCACCAGTGACATACCCTCAGAGTGCCTAACGTGCCTTATACTTACGTTTGTGGGTGCTACGTCTAGGTGCCACCCCATCGCTCGGACTGTCTTGTGAGCCAGCCTGCTGACTCTGTTGTCCTGTTGGCCTCGATGATCTTGGCGGCCGTCCTCTGGCCTGTGGAGCCTGTGATGGCCCTGCCTGGGAGGGAGTGACCAGTTCCTGAACTGGCATCTCCCCAAGTTGCCGCAGCTTCACCGGGTGCAATGGTCACTGGCAGAGGGGCGGAGGAGCTGCTGCCCTCATCCGGAGCGCCCTGAGAGGAGCTCGCAGAGACAACAGGCAGCTGCTGTGCCGATATGAGGTCCTCCCTGCTCACACAGTTGCATGGGCACCGAGCAGAACACTTGGTGCCCACAACATCTCCCACATTGGGAATGACCACCCATGGCCAGTACCGCTGTGAGGGCTTGCAGGTCAGAGCGTAAGAAGATTTTCCATCCGATTGAAGCCCCTCTCCATGAGAGTCGCCAATCTCTCAGTGGAGGAAGCCTGAAGCTCTGCCCTGAGGTTCATGCCATCACTGACACTCTGCCTGGACTCCTCCACCACAGAGACCAACTGAAGCACACCCTCATGCAACCCTACCAGATGCAAACGCGTTTCCTGATGCTTGTCCTGCAGCTGCTGCATTGGGGACAACTCCAGAGGCACATCATCAGTGCTGGACTCAGCATGTTCCCTGTCCCCTGCAGTCCTCCAGCTGCTGGTGCCATCGGCACTCTCTGCCCCTACTATCTCGTCCAGCGATTGTGAAGTGCCCTCTCCACTGTGACCCGGGACACTAGCCAATGGTAAATTCCCCACTGAGGTGTGTGTATCTGCGCTGGTGCCTGGTTGGCTGAAATAACGTGCCGCAAGTTGCACATGTTGGCCCTCAGGTGTGGGGGTGGGGGCTGCAGTGTCTATGAGTGCAGCCATGTGGTGGTGATGCTGAAATTAACAACAAGGACGGTGCATCAGTTAGCTTACATTCACTTCAACCTTTCATCCCTTTCCCCCCCCAGCCTCATAAGTCGTTCACCCTTCAAGACCATAAGGAGACGAACATTGGTGGGGTGGAAAAGAGTCAAGAGGAGCCCCAACCATTAGATGCGCATGCAGACAGGCTGGTCAGATGGCCTCAGGAATGCCACATGGCATGTTGTGAACCATAGAAGTGGGGAGAGTGCAGAGGTACCTGACCTGGATGCATTCTGGCCTGGATAGTTGCGGGGATGAAGAAACATCACAAACAGTAGCAACATTTACCGTGGATCACAGGAGATTGAGAGGTCACATTATTGACCTTCATTCCGTTAGGAGGGACATAGACCGGGTGGGCAGAAGACAACATTTCCCCTTGGTGCAGGGATGAATAACATGGTGGCATTTATTTAAGTTGAGTGCCATGAGGTTGACAGCTGAGGTTCTGAGGACCTTTTGGACAGAGTAATGTGGGACGCACTGGCTGAAAGGGTGGTGGAGGACAAACCCCCTCAGATGCAAAACGTCTTTGGCTGTGCAGCAGCGATGCCATGGCATGTTAGGCCATGGGGATAGTGGTCACAAATGGGATAAGGCGACTTTGGAAGGTGCTGGAGACGCGCATCCTCAAGGGGCTGAGGGACCTTTGTGTATGACCCACACGTCTGACTGTATCAGTGTGTGAATGAGCAGTGTTGCAGCATTAACGATTGCAGCAATCATCAGTGCTTTGGATGGTGGGGAGACAGAGTGGATGGGACTGTGGCCCTCAAATACCTGGCTGCTGCACCCCAGCCTCACCAACACCTGCCGACCTGGTCGCCTGCCTCCTCCCCAGCTCCATGGCCTGCTCCTCGTAGGTGATGAGGCGCTGGAGCAGGGTGTGCCCACCACCAGCCCGCTGCCGCTCCCACAGATTGTGTTGACTTTTTGCCTGCAGAACAGAGAAGAGGATTTATTGGGGCTGATCGCTCATGTACTCTGCACACGCACGCCGCACCCCAACCACAGTGGCCCATCTGAGGCCTCCAGCCTGTCCACACTACTGGTGATCAGTCCCCAGAAGATAGTACAGCTGGTCCCAACCCCTTCCCCCAACAGCCACCTTGGACACATTCGGCATCCATCACTTTGAATAACACACAGGTCTTAGCGCCTGTGGCAAGGAGGCGCAACTAGGTGTGGCACCGAGGCCAGCAGATGGCACTTGGCCACGACACCTTGAGGCTCTCCTTCCACCATCTCATCATCATCAATAAGACATGTGTTGGAGTTCTGAGTATGTGTCGAGCTGCCTCCCCTGCAGGTTGCCCCCAGATTACTCAAATGCCACAAACACCAACATATGCTGCGGGGAGAACCCATCTTCAGCTCAACCACTAAGGCTGATGTAAGCATGGTCACTATCTGTTTGCCCACCCAGCGTGTTCCAAATGCCCAATGCAGTAACGACAGTAAGATGTGGGGGGGAGGGGGCTCAAAGGCTAAGGCTACCTGCTGGGTCAAATAGCCAAGACTGACATGGTCCTCACCCTTCCAGAGCGCAGCAAATCATTGAATCTTTTGCGGCACTGGGTGCCAGTGCACCGCACATCGTCATGGGCGCTTACAGCATCACCCACCTCCTGCCATGCCTGGCTGGTGACATGGGGGGCCCTCCTCCTCCCATCATCCGGATACAACACATCCCAATGGCTGGGCACCTCTTGGAGGACAGCAGCAAGGCAGGCATCGGAGAAGCAAGGGACACAGTGGGCCCCCACTACCCCCCTCCTCCTGCTCATGCTCCTGTGGAACCACAGCTCCCTCCCTCTCTCCACGAGTGGCCATGGTTCACTGCATCAAGCAGGCTGCCTGGCCACTCTTTATTCAGGCTGCCGGCTCCCCATGGGAACCGGCAGTCTGAGGCCGCCCACCCCCGTGACTATTTTCCCATTCTCCACGGGAGTCGCTAACCCGCTGGGCAGGCCTTAATTGGCCCGCCCGTGGAAAATAGCGGTGCGGTCCATTTCGGCGGCAGCAATCGGCTGCCCACCCACTGCCGAGTCGGTTGGGCCCGCCCACCCATCAAGGGCAAAATTCTGGCCATAGTTGCAAACCTGAATGGCGTATGACCTAAGGTGATTGGAGATTGTGGTTTTCCATGCACTTGTCTTTCTAGGTAGGGGGTTGTGCATTTGGAAGGTGCTGCCAATGAAGCATTGCCAAGCTACTCTGATTCATGTTTCAGCTGGAATTAGGCAGTTTCAATGATCCTGGCAACAGCTGACAACAGTAATTTTTATACATTTTACAGCTACCAAAACACACAGGACAGAATGTATCTGAATGAAGGGCCACTCTTTCATCCATATAATAACTTTAGTAAAAGTGATGCAAATAAAAAAATCAATGTAATGCCAGTTGAAAGACCTGCATTTCTGTATTCAGCTTGTTGACAGAAATAATGTAACCAATACGTACTTCGGAATAAACCCTTTATTGGAATAAGATGTTTGATTGCATGATTAAGTACCTGTTATGTATTTGCCAGTTTGCTGTATATCTTATATATCTTAGTTATCTCAAAGCAATGAAGAGATGATACTAGTTCTAAATCCACAGCAGCTTTATTTACAGTACTTTAAAATATCTCAGAACTTACAAGATTTCTGCACACACACATGGTCTCAGCTCAGATCCTGGAAACCTCTTGTAAGGTGTCACTTACTTAGCTCTTTAGCTCCACCCACAGGATTAAGCAATTAAGTACAGTGAACATAGTCAGTGAATAGACTAACATAATCAAACACAGATTAATTAAACTATTGAACATGACAGTACCCAAACTAAAAACTAGCAAACTAACCAGTTTGTCCTATTAATTTGCTTTTGCCCTGTTAATGCTTGGTCCATACATTGCTTATGCTCTTTAGGGATTAGTCATTGGACTGAATTCAAGTATTAAACAGGTAATTAAAAAAGGAAACTAAAAGCTGGTACAAGTAAAAGTGGCTATGAAGCTGTTAGACTGTTGCAAAATCCCACTGATTTCCTAATGCCCTTTAAGGAAGGAAACCTGCTGCCTTTACCCAGTCAGATTGACATGTAGCTTCAGTCCCACACCAGTGTCGTTAACTCTTAACTGCCCAATGAAGTGGACTAGCAAACCACTCAATCATCAGTGTCTCAGTTTGTACCATTGATTTGTGCCAATGAGCTGTGAATGGCCAAGGTTTAACACCCAAGCCTTTCATGTTTGTAGAGAAGGGGAAGATTTTCATTCTGTCTTTCTGGATTGGAGATACAGCCAAGTCCACTTGTTAATACTGTAGTGTAGAATTTCTGCAATTCTTCTCAATTCCCAAGGAGATCATCAGAAACCCTGGAGAAATGGCATAAGTACCCACTTTTCTCTAGGTTTTCTAATCTTCTGGCAAAGTTATATTGGGAGACCTTTGGAAATTCTAGAATATGTATTTATTTATACATATCTCAATATATCCTATATTAAAAACAATTTGATAGGACATGGCTCCTATCAGTAATGCTCTGGTATCACACTTTCTACCTCAACTCTGGCTTAATGCCTTTTATTAGCTGAAATATAAAAAAAAAATCATGATTGAGGACGTCTAACAGTTCAGGCTCACAAAAATCTATCAAAACCTGAAACTAAGCTAATCACTAAAAAAAAATTTCCAAAGTTTCCTTTTTTCCCTTAGTAACTGAAATTTCTCATGTCTAAAACATGGTCTGTAATACAACATAAATAGAAAACTTGAAACACTTCACACCAAATTAAACTTGCTTATTTTTGTGCCTTTGCGTGTGTTTGCAATTTTAAATCTCCACCTGTCTTAGAAGCCTATGTTTGGTCATTATAATTTCACTCATTTTGTTAGGAATGAAAACAATTATTATTTTTAGGAAGATAGATGGAATTTGAAAACAATGATTGCTAATAGAAAAAGTATTGACTTTTCTGAAGCTTTTTTCTCATGTTGTAAAATTACCTTGGAACTTTCTCATTTCCCAAGACTAAGGTAGGAATTTTTCAGCCCCCATTGGCATCAAGTGTCATGGTGAGTGGGAGGGTGGCGGGGGGAGGAACAATATGGCGAGAAGGCCAAAAATTGGTTTCATGCCATTGTGAAACCGGTTTGCGATTGTCCGTTCCACCCGTCAAGGGCTGTGTTTCCCGCTGCCCCACATCGGGAACCTATTTTCGATACTTTAGCATCTCATTATAAGCCTTACTCGCCGAAATCATATCCCCTACTGGATCATCCGGGCATGCGTGCATGATTGCACGCCAACATGTTTCACAGCTGCACATAAGTGACCTATACCTTGTGAGCTGCACTTTGCTCGAGACTTCGAGGTTCGTTTGCCTACCTTGCTTCAGGAAGTACTCAAAATCATCAGCGCCAGGCTTCGCAGGCAACACCACATCACTTTTAGGGGGGGCTCACTGGCTGGTCTCTACCTACCAGACCAGCCGTAAGGCAGGATTGGCTTTGCTATGGCTGCAGGGCTAGAGCTTGCTTGGGGAAGGGGGAAAAGTGGCCCCAAACAAGGGAAGAGGCTGCAGGGTGAGGGGTAGTGGGGTTATCCCAGGGTGTGTGTGGGGGCACATGTTGATCTGTGCAAATAGCCTCATGATGGTGAGGGCTGAGGAGGCAGTCTCCAGAGGAGATGAGGCCAGATGGAGATGTGAGGGTGTGTGTGAGAGAGTGAGTGGTGATGGGTGAGATGCCAGTGAATGTGTGATGGGTTTGTGAGTGTGTAAGTTTAGAGTGATGAGATGGTTGTCTTACCCTGGTGGCATGGATGAGATCATTCATCCTCTTTCTGCACTGGGTGGCCGACCTCTTGTGTGCAGCATTGGCACTGACCACCTCTGCCACCACCTCCCAAGCTGGAGTGGGTGAGACTGATGGGCCTCCTGCGGCCAGAGCAGGAGGACATAACGGCGGGCCTCTACAAAGTCCAGAAGGTGTCCGAGGGGTGCGTCGCTGAATCAGGGGAGGCTGCACTTTTCTTGGCTTTTGGGGCCATGTCTTCGCTGGAGCGGTCCTGGGCTGCAGGAAATGAGAAGTGTGCGTGTGGCTGCAGTTTAAATATGGCACCCAGTGTGAGGAAGTGGTGAGATAACGGCATAGTGGGCAAATCGAAGCCTGCCCGCCAGTGAGACAGCATGTTTCCTGTGGCTGCATAATTAATGAGGCGGGAAGGGGATGATGCAGCGCCAAAATCCTCCATCGTGGCTGGCGAGTGAAATATCTTTTTTCACACCCGCTACGGCACTTAGTGCAAATCTGGGACGATTCTGTCCTGAAGCGTTCACAAAAACAGAAGTTAATTATGAGAAACTTTGCTTCATTTATGCTTTCAGATCAAGAATATTCTCATTAATATAGCCATACTAGTAATTTATTTATCCAGCTGTAGTGGTAAGGGACAACAAGTGAAACAAGTTTTGGAAGATCACCCATGCAAATATTTTTCAGATAGAAGAATGCTGTTGACCCTTACTTCAGTGCTGTAAAACCCCAGGGCCCCATTGACCGGTGCTACTAAACTCAAGAACATTATTCCTCTAGTGCTAAAGTAGCCGAAGAATTTCTCCAATGCTGGTATACTTCAAGAACCCCAACACACGCCACCCACCCCCCACCTCACCGCCCCTCCCCCCCACCACCAGTCCTCTCACAAATATCAAGTACCTACCCCTAGTGTACATTGTCTAGTATCTTACCACATATACTGAAATTTTAAAAGGTCAGAAATAAAATTGAGTACACATGTAAAGGAAGCCGTTCATTCATTCAAAGTTGCTTAATTCAAATCATGAGATAATATGACCTCTTTTCAGAACGAAACAAAAATGACTGAATCATCAGGAGTAAAACCGTATTTCATCATGATGCTGATATCGAGTCCTGAATCATCAGGAGTAAGACCGTATTTCATCATGATGCTGACATCGAGTCCTGAATCATCGGGAGTAAAACCGTATTTCATCATGATGCTGATATCGAGTCCTGAATCATCGGGGGTAAACCATATTTCATCATGATGCTGATATCGAGTCCTGAATCATCAGGAGTAAAACCGTATTTCATCATGATGCTGATAGAGTTTTCACAGAAACAGTAACAAGATTGCAGAATTCAATTAAACAAACTGTAATACTTCTAAGATATCACAGTCAAAACTGACTTTGATGTAATCAGTCCTTTGCGTTCTTGATAATAAGCATGTGCTACAAAGACCAACGTCCCACTTATATCACCTGATCACTATTAACAACAACATAGGGAGTTCCATAAATAAGTTCTTTCCATCGCACTCCAAGCACCACATTTCTGTTATGCAAAGGACATGTTGTATTTGGACCTGATTGTCTCACATGTATTATTCATACATCTAGCACCCAACAGGTTTTAGTTTGGAACGATGGATGGTAGCCATATTATTGGTGTTAGTTCCATCCATAACGCAACATATTCCTTTATTAAATAAGATGTTCCAAAAGTAGACCTATTCTCTCATCCCATTTAGATCTGATTGCAATGGACATAAAATCAAAACATTCCTACCTGTGCTCCATATTATTTGATGCCCTTGTCTAATGTAGTAAACAGCTGCTTCTCTGCTGCCCTCTCTATTACAGAGATGTAAATAAAGTTAGTTCACTAATGGCTGCCTGCAACTGAGCATCCTTTGTGCACTACATGTCAGAAAGATGGCAATGAATTTGGAATGGAATTTTCTTTTTACATTTCATTTGAGAAACAATGGAATGAAGAACATTGTGACTCAAGTTTGCAAGTCCTAAAGTTGATTTTGAGGAATCTTAGCAATTTGAAAGATTTCTCCATGTGCATATTGTGTTCAGCTAAATGCTGAGTCAGCATGGAATGTAGCTGAAAAAATATGGCACTGAAGAAATTTTTGGGGACAATGTGGGAGCTCACCACTGACAAAGTGGACCGGTAAATTACAAATAAAGGTTTCAGATTCAGCTAGAAGAAACAAAATAGGAGATGAGGCCGAAGTAAATGTTTTCCTCACCATAATGGGGCCAGATGCTTTTGATGCAGTTTTTAACCAATATTGACCCTAGTACTGTGGACTATTCTGCATTAATGAGATTCTGGACTCACATCACAGCAAGACTAACAATGAGGTTGCACTGGGAGTTTTGAATTCCTTAAAAGGAGGCAGTTGCCAAGTAGGACTATTGCAAATTCCATTTTCGAATTAAAGAAACTTTCTTATCACTGTGGGTATGGCACAAACTTTGAAATCAGTCTAAGAGGCACAATTGTAAGAGGTCCAAAGAACAACAAAATCTAGGACTAGCTTCTGAGTAAAGGCGCAAAATGAGTTGATGTGGAAGGAGGCCTATGATGAGGTCACGGCCATGGAAAGGGCAGAAAGAGAGAGTTGCAGATAGCAAAAGAGTTCATTTCCTGAGCCGGCAAGAGAGGCCCATCAGATTTCAGCAGGATCGAGGCCACAGCAGCCAAGTTCACAGTCTCAGTTTGATGCTACCATTACCATTATAGCCACAACTATTTAAATGTCCCCATTCCCAGTCAAAGTGCTATGCCTGTGGGAAAGTCAGTCATCTCCAGACAGCATACAGGGATAGAGGAAATAGTAATACTCCAGGTCATGGTAAAGCTATAAGTCACAACCATGCACCAGGTTGAGGTCGTGGTAGATCTAAATCTCAATCAGAAGTCTGGAAATCGTCAAATGCGCATATGCTAGATGTGGAAACAGAAGTTGATGTCATTGAGCAGGAAGATCAAGAGTTGGGCTCAGTCAGAGAATAAGAAAAACAGCACATGGGAGCTGAGGGCTGAAGGTATAATTCCAGTGCCCATGGTAAAAATGAAAGTTGGAGATTCACAACTTCCTTTCACCACTGATAACACTGCAGCAGCATCGGTTATCTCAGAAGGAGAGTGCAAGAGGTCCTTAAGTCACATTCCCTTACGCAAAACTGGTGCGAACCTGACTGGTTATTCCAATAACAGTATTCCAGTATTAGGTGAAGTTAGTGTTAGAGTGGAATATGATGATAAGTTCTATTATTTCCCATGGTAGTAGGAGGAGGGAACAAGGTCTCCCTGATGGGAAGAAATTGGCTTAAGAAGATAGGGTTAAACTGGGTCGAGTTATTTACAGTAGTTGATCAGTAAGAGTACCTCTGACATTGGCAAAGTGCAAAGAAAGGACAAGTGGTCTTTGAGCAAGGAGGGCCAAATGATAAAAGTAGCCATCAACACAATATTAAATATTGCAAGTCGGAAGGGCATTAAAATGCACACCTCCTTTCGAGGTATCCCATGAAGTCTGATTCATTTTCAGTCACTGAGTAACCTGTGAATTACTTTACATACACAAATTACATCACAGTGTCCACCAGAGAAAGTGATGAAGAAACTCACCAGGAAGTGATGCTCAGTAAAGTGCTCAATTGTGTCATGAATGGCTGGCCAAAAGAGTGTGATGATGAGAAATTGCAGGAGTATTTCACACATAGAAATGAACTGAGTGTAGGGCAAGGCTGTTTCCTATGGGGTATAAGAGTCTTTATTCCACCAAGGTTTGGAGAGAGATTGTTAGAGAAACTTCAACAAGCATACACAGGGATATTCAGTATGAAAGGGGTAGCAAGAAGCTATTTTTGGTATCCAAAGGCAGATGGAGATATTGAAGAGTTGGAGAAAGGTTGTGAATTGTGTCTCAGAATGAGAAATGACCCAACCAAGGTTCCTTTCATTCCATGGTCAAATACAAGAAAACTGTGTGAAATTGAAGAGAAAGAGTACCTCGTTTTGGTCAATAGCTATAGCAAGTGGATAAATGTTGTATCAATGTCCAATACTATCAGTGCCAAAATTATTAAAGTTTTAAGAAGTTAGTTTGCAATTTGTGGGTTACCAGTGATGTTGTTGTCAAAAATGGTCCACAGTTTAGGACAGAAGAGTATAAAATATTTCTGAGTAAGAATGGAGTCAAACACACACTAATACTACCATATCACCCAGCACCAAATGGTGCTGCCAAAAGAAGTGTACAGATTATGAAGAGATCTTTGCAGAATTATTTGCTAGGTGACAAGGAAAAGGGATATGGGATAGTATGGGAAAAGATATTGAAGTAGATGATCAGCACGGTCATATTGAATGGCGGAGCAGGCTCAATGGGCTGAACGGCCTACTCCTGCTCCTATGTCCCCGTGTTCCTAAGCTATAGTTATTTCCATATTTCTCTTCGACGCAGGCTAGACAATTTTTCTGTTCTTTTACAGAATAACCCCACAGCCTATAACATGTTGCTTGCCTTACGAGTTAGTGTTTAAAAGCGCTCCTAGGACAATGTTAGTTTGTTTAAGGTTGATGTCAATAGCAAAGTAAGAGAAAAGCAAGACAAAGTGAAGATGAGTTATGATACCCTAGGCATGAAACTTAGGGAAAAACAAAAACAGAATTACCTGGAAAAACTCAGCAGGTCTGGCAGCATCGGTGGAGAAGAAATCAGTTAACGTTTCGAGTCTTCATGACCCTTCGGCAGAACTGAGTATAGTTAGGAGAGGTGAAATATAAGCTGGTCTAAGGTGGGGGGGTGGGGGGAGAGAGAAGTTGAGGGTGGGATGATTGTGGAGATAAGCAAGCAGTGATAGGAGCAGTTAATCAAAAGATGTCACAGACAAAAGGATCAAAGAGGTGGTGAAGGTGGTGATATTGTCTAAGAAAAGTGCTAATTAAGAATGGAAGACAGGATACTCAAGGTACAGCTCTAGTGGGGGTGGGGTGGAAAGACTAACAAAGTTTTAGTTTTAGATTTAAAAATAATGGAAATAGGTGGGAAAAGAAGAATCTATATAAATTATTGAAAAAAAAGGGAGGGGGGAGAAACGGGGTGGGGATGAGGGGAGGGGGAGTTTAAGATCTAAAGTTGTTGAATTCAATATTCAGCCCGGAAGGCTGTAAAGTGCCTAGTCGGAAGATGAGGTGCTGTTCCTCCAGTTTGCGTTGAGCTTCACTGGAACAATGCAGCAAGCCAAGGACAGACATGTGGGCAAGAGAACAGGGTGGAGTGTTAAAATGGCAAGCGACAGGGAGGTTTGGGTCTTTCTTGCGGACAGACCGCAGGTGTTCTGCAAAGCGGTCGCCCAGTTTGCGTTTGGTCTCTCCAATGTAGAAGAGACCGCATTGGGAGCAATGAATGCAGTAGACTAAGTTAGGGGAAATGCAAGTGAAATGCTGCTTCACTTGAAAGGAGTGTTTGGGCCCTTGGACGGTGAGGAGAGAGGAAGTGAAGGGGCAGGTGTTGCATCTTCTGCGTGGGCATGGGGAGGTGCCATAGGTGGGGGTTGAGGAGTAGGGGGTGATGGAGGCGAAGGAACTGATGTGACTATGGGTACCCGCATGGGCCCCAGCTATGCCTGTCTCTTTATGGGTTTTGTGGAACATTCCTTGTTCCAGTCCTACTCCGGCCCCCTCCCACAACTCTTTCTCCGGTACATCGATGATTACTTCGGTGCTGCTTCATGCTCTCGTCGGGACCTGGAAAAATTTATTAATTTTGCTTCCAATCTCCACCCCTCCATCATTTTCCATCTCTGACACTTCCCTTCCCTTCCTTGACCTCTCTGTCTCAATTTCTGATGATAGACTGTCCACCAATATCCATTACAAGCCTACCGACTCCCACAGCTACCTCGACTACAGCTCCTCACACCCCGCTTCCTGTAAGGACTCCATCCCATTCTCTCAGTTCCTTCGCCTCCGTTGCATCTGTTCTGATGACGCTACCCTCAAAAACAGCTCCTCTGACATGTCCTCCTTCTTCCTTAACCGAGGTTTTCTACCCACGGTCGTTGACAGGGCTCTCAACCGTGTCCGGCCAATATCCCGCGCATCCGCCCTCACGCCTTCTCCTCCTTCCCAGAAACATGATAGGGTCCCCCTTGTCCTCACTTATCACCCCACCAGCCTCCGCATTCAAAGGATCATCCTCCGCCATTTCCGCCAACTCCAGCTGATGCCACCACCAAACACATCTTCCCTTCACCCCCCCTGACGGCATTCCATAGGGATCGTTCCCTCCGGGACACCCTGGTCCACTCCTCCATCACCCCCTACTCCTCAACCCCCACCTATGGCACCTCCCCATGCCCACGCAGAAGATGCAACACCTGCCCCTTCACTTCCTCTCTCCTCACTGTCCAAGGGCCCAAACACTCCTTTCAAGTGAAGCAGCATTTCACTTGCATTTCCCCTAACTTAGTCTACTGCATTCGTTGCTCCCAATGCGGTCTCCTCTACATTGGTGAGACCAAACGCAAACTGGGCGACCGCTTTGCAGAACACCTGCGGTCTGTCCGCAAGAAAGACCCAAACCTCCCTGTCGCTTGCCATTTTAACACTCCACCCTGTTCTCTTGCCCACATGTCTGTCCTTGGCTTGCTGCATTGTTCCAGTGAAGCTCAACGCAAACTGGAGGAACAGCACCTCATCTTCCGACTAGACACTTTACAGCCTTCCGGGCTGAATATTGAATTCAACAACCTTAGATCTTAAACTTCCCCTCCCCCCATCCCCACCCCGTTTCTCCCCCCTCCCTTTTTTTTCAATAATTTATATAGATTCTTCTTTTCCCACCTATTTCCATTATTTTTAAATCTAAAACTAAACCTTTGTTAGTCTTTCCACCCCACCCCCACTAGAGCTGTACCTTGAGTATCCTGTCTTCCATTCTTAATTAGCACTTTTCTTAGACAATATCACCACCTTCAACACCTCTTTGATCCTTTTGTCTGTGACATCTTTTGATTATCTGCTCCTATCACTGCTTGCTTATCTCCAATATCATCCCACCCTCAACTTCTCTCCCCCCCCACCCCTCCCCCCACCTTAGACCAGCTTATATTTCACCTTTCTCCTAACTATACTCAGTTCTGCCGAAGGGTCATGAAGACTCGAAACGTTAACTGATTTCTTCTCCACCGATGCTGCCAGACCTGCTGAGTTTTTCCAGGTAATTCTGTTTTTGTTTTGGATTTCCAGCATCCGCAGTAGCTTTTAGCTTTTTGTTTTTATCTCTATGAAACTTAGGGAGTTCATTGCTGGTCAGAAGATGAAAAGCCATGAGTTAATAGGAGAATTATGTGATTGGAGTTGTTGTAAAGAGATTAGGTGTATTCAGATATCTAATGAAGGTTGGAGAGTGTCTACTTCAGTGACATTTGCTTGAAAGAGGAAATCTGACAAAGGGAGAGCTGGAGAAACCCTGTTATAGTCCAAATTCCTTCTACAGCCCAAAGTGAAAGTCAGAAAGAAACCAAAAGCCACAAATAAATTGAAAGTTTGCCGGTATTAGAGAATCCACCGTTAGAGCAAAGTGAGTCAGGGTCTTTGATTGGGGCAAATCAATCAATGTCACAGACCCATTAAGTGGAGTTGATAATGAAAGTCAAAATTCAGGTTTGACACAGTCAGAGATATTGAGAGAGCACAGTGAAACTAATGGAAATGGAAGGAAATACCCGGACAGAAACAGAAAGAAGCCAGATAGGTTTATTGAAAATATGTAGGAAGAAAGAAGAAAGTTGTACTTTTCATTATTTCTTGTCAAATTATGATATTTTAAATTATAATACTTATGATGTTAAGAAAAAACAATATTTACATGTAATTACACTGGTAATTTTGGTCATGCATGTTTTCATTGTGATTACAGTAAAAACAAATATACAACCCAAGCTCTTAAATTTCAGGTATTGTTGATATTGGTTTGGTCATACTGTATTCTGGGAAATTATGTACATGTACTGATGTGATAGTGTATTTGTTAGTATGTTTACTACAATTATTTTAATATATGCTTATGTAAATAGTTATGACATCACAGGAAGTGATGTAATATCACGTGATGCAGCAGCCCTCTCAGTCTGCAATGTTCAGTTAACACATGTAAACTGAAGCTACAAGATGTTTCCATTAAATCTCTGTGTTCACCCGCCTGCCCTTCAGCTTTGTTTGGTCTAGAAAGAGATAATGCAACATTGTACCATATTACATTTCAATCTACAATTTTTTAAGTGGGGTGGATGTGTTGTGTACAGTTCCCTCTCTGCTGCCTTCTCAGTTGGGGAGGTGTAAATAAAGTTAGTTCAATAATGACTGCCTGCTGTGAAAACACATGATGAGCTTTTCCTCAGTGCAATACATATAACAAAAATCTCCCTCCTGCAAGTTTCAATTGACCTAGTGTTTTGGGGATGGAGTTTTCCAAATTTCCATTACTCCTTGTATGAAAAAAGTATTTCTTGATTTTCACTCCTGTATGACATAGCTCTATTTTTTAAGCTTATGCCCCTTTGTTCTTGATGCTCCCAGACATAATAGTATCTTTGTATCTACCCTTACCAAATCTTTTTATCATTTCAAAAATGTTGATCAGATTATTCCTCAATCTCCTACGCGCAAGGGATTACAAAACAGGTTTATGCAACCTGTCCTTATAATTTAATCCCCCAAGCCCTAGTATCGTTTGGATGTCTCTGTACTTGTCAGCATTCCAAGGTCAATATATCCTTCCTGATAAACAGTTTGTCGAACCAAACGCAATACTCCAGATGGGGTCTAACCAAAGCTTATTCCCTTCTGTATTCAGCCCTCTTGAGATAAAGGCCAACATTAATTTGCCTTTTGTACCTCTCCGCCGACTTTTAATCAATTGTGCACTTGGAATCTCAAATCTCCTTTTGCTCCTCTACAGTCCCTAGTTTTTCACCATTTAGGAAACACTCAGATTTATCTTTCTTGTGTCCAAAGTCTTACACTTACCGATATCGAACTGTTCCAACCTTTGAAAAGTAGTAAAGATGGAAATTTAAAAAAAATTCTCAAACTTCAGGGTGAAAAAGCCACATCCTAAACAGACAGACAGGAAAGATAACGAGTTACTCCTACATATTACATGGACAGATTTATGTATGCATGTTTCTAAGTATGGTATGCAAAGGCACACAATTATTTATCTACTTGCAGTTAGTAAGGAAAACACTATTCATTTTTTCCCAAGAATCAATCACTGTTCCAGAGGAGATTGCCTTTAAACATTATTATCCTATTTCTGTGGAACTGCTTGTCCTTCCCCCAATTCCAGGCCCTATAGTGTCTCCTTTTGCAACAGCAAATTCTGACTCAATACAGGCAACGCCAATGGAGATCTGCTAACATTCCAAATACACCATTAAGATAATGCTATCTTTGCACTTGACCCAATTTCGGACTGGCAGTAAATTACTGCAATCAGCTGGTTAGCAGATATTGAATTGCTTGGACAATTCCTTTTCAGTTAGAATACAATGAACTTTTTATTTTGAAATGCATTTCTGTCTAAGGTTATTGAAAGTTTTGGAAAATAACAGCTTTCTTCCTGTGGACCTTTGCAGGAGTCCTCAGAGAGACATGCACTCTATGTGCCATTCTGATCCACTTAAAAAATATCAATCACACAACAAGATAACATGCATTTTGAAAATAAGGCTTCATACTTATAAAAATGTTACTCCGTGTTTCTCCAGTTATCTGGGGAAAAAGTGATTAACCATTGCAGTGCTTTTAACTATTTGGTTGACAATATTGTAAACTGATCAAAACATCAGTGGGTTTTGATCTGAAAAAGTTTTTCTACACTATTAATATATATTTTTTAGATCAAATACACAAATTTCATTTAAAGAATACCTTATTTTACGGCAATCGGACATAAAAACAATTGGGAACAATTTTGCTGATTTTTAAAGAGGCAATTTCTCTGTCAGTGGTCTTTCCTCCACCCCACCCCAAACCCTGGTACCAATTTCCAAAAAAAAACTGACATTAACCAATCTGACTGCACTGAAAAAGGTTTAACTTTGCCATTCTTTTTTTCCAAAGGAAAAGAAAATTACAACCCATTTATTGTGAAGTGTTTCAAAGGAAGATATGTCCCACCATGCTCAAGCTTCGCTGGCTCCCTGTTCCCCAAGTGAACTGACTCCAAATCCATTTTTCTCTGAGACTTATCTCTGCCTTAGAATAGTTGTTCCTTCCAGTCTTATGTGCCTGTACACACGGTCTCAGTTTCTCTGACAGCGGGGTACTCTTTGACCCCCTTATTCCTCCAATGATGAGCACTCCTTCAATCACTATGCTTCTGTCCACTACAATGCTATTGCCTAGATCAATCCATTTGGTATCTCCCTCCATCAAAAATCTTCTCAAATGTTTCTCTTCAATGCTGTTTTAGTCATAGCCTCCTGCTTTAATCCTCATTTTTGTTCTTTCTCATTCCTACAGAGAGTCCACTGTTTTGCTAAAAGCACAATACTGGGGATGCTGGAAATTTGAAATAAAAACAGAAAGTAATGGAAAAACTCTGCAGGTCTGGCAGCATCTGTGGAGAGAGAAACAGAGTTAACAGTTCGAGTCTGTATGACTCTCCCACAGAGCTGCTCCAATGTTTTGCCCTCTTGTTATGTTGTGTGGTTTCCTGAAGTTCAAAATAATCACACACAGATGCTGGAGCTTCATCAAATGTATTGCTCAGATCACACATGTGTTGCTTGGTACCCTGACCGTAATGCAGTAGTGAGTGATGTGGCACTCGATACTTACTCACACATACACATGAACATATAATTCCTAAATCATATTGGAATAATATACAATTTAACACCCTTCTCAAAGCATAGCTTTGAAATCTCTTCCTGTACATGAACAGCATGATTGAAAAGCGAGACATTCCTATGATTTGACTTTTGTAAGGTGAGTGAATGATTTGGACACTATGAAAGTTGCCATGAATTTTACACTGGCAGAAGGGGCAATGTATCTCAGCACAAGAATCACTGCAGTTACTTTCTTCTGACCATTTACTCTGTAACAGGCCCACAAACAGCCAGCTTAAGTGGAGCTATCCCAGGCCAACCCAATAGAAATTTATGAAACTCACCTGAAATAACAAATGAGCCTTTGGAAAGAATTTTTTTAAAAAGTGGTTTATTTATTTAAATATATCTTTAAACAGAATAGCCAGTGTATTTAACGGGTTCAACTTTGAAGATGAGAAGTATGTTTGAGAATATCAAACAATATTCTCAGAGGCTGCAGTTCTACTGCTACATCTGTGTTGTGAGAGTGTTGGATGTGCACCAGTCTGAAAGTAAGCGTGTAGCTGGGAGTCCTGCGGGTACACTATAAAGCTGTCTCTAACTAGTTTCAATCCCCACTGTACGCAGTGCAACTTCAGTTGCATTTTCCTTTATAAATTTAGTGGTTAAAACCCATGCCGACCATTCTTTTGTCACTGATCACAGTGGGTTCTCTGCAGTCAGCAATGTGCCCGGGTCAGCTGCATCCACGCCACACTCCACTGAGAAAAGTCTAGTCTTTTTGTTAAAGAAATCTGCGGTTCTTTGAGAGCTGGGTTGTGGCTGGAAATCTCCACATTTCAGATGCAAAGTCTTGGAGTTGCATTTGGAAGTTGAGCAAGAGAGGGGTTAACAAACTGAACAAAGCAACATTCCAAGAAATCAACACCACAGCTCCTGGCAGGGTTATTAGAAGAAATGCCGTAACCAGAATGTGGGTTTGTCAATCATTCATAGCATTATCACACAGCAGTTATGACAACACTTTTCAACTGCATTAAATATGTGCAAAATAGTTCAAGATCAGAACAAGTTTAACACTGGGTTGCTCATTCTCCTTAGTGCCACCTAGTGAGTACATTATCTGAAAAGTGAATCTGATGGAGACATTCCAGGAGTTAAACCACAGCATATCCATCTGACATCACAAAACATGTGGGCTCATTGCAATTTAACTAGATGTAAGCAGGATGTAGAGAAGGTTTAGTTATAGTTTCCTAATTTACACCAATTCCTGTTCTCCTCTCACCCCTGTGCTCGCTGGCCTATGTTGGCTCCCAGTCAAGCAACGTCTTGATTTCAAAATTCTCATCCTTGTTTTTAAATCCCTCTATGGCCTCATCCCTCCATATGTCTGTAATCTCCTCAAGCCCCACAGCCCTTCAAAATATCTGTGCTAACTACTTCTGGCCTCTTTAGCATCCTTGATTTTAATTGATCGACTGGTGGCAGTGCCTGGGCCCTAAGCTCTGGAATTCCCCCCCTACACCTCTCTGCATCTCTTCCTCATTTTCCTCCTTTCAGACACTCCTTAAAATCTATTTTGTTGACCAAGCTTTTGGTCATCTGACTTAATATTGCCTTGTGTGACTCAGTGTCATATTTTATATTACAATGCTCCTGTGAAGTGCCTTGGTACATGGGCGATATGGTGCATCAATAGCTATATCAAAAAGGGCATTTGGGTGCATACGTACGAGAATTGAATGTAATTTAAGATATGCTATTTTGTCCTTGTACAAGACCCTGGTCAGGCCTCAATTGGAATACTGCTCTAGTTTGGGTTTCCCTACATGGTGGGTAATATTAGCTTTGGAAAGTGGTGGGGGGCAGGGGGGGTTTGTGGCGCTACACTAATCCCAAGTCAAAGCATCTTAGTTATGAAGATAGGCTAATAGAGTTTGAACTCTCCATTTCAAAAATGTTAAGCTTGGAGTGATCTGATTGAGGTTTCTAAGACTATGTAAGGAATAGATTATGTTAGAGATGGTTAGGTGTATATTACTTGTGTTTAATTGGGAGCAAGTCATGGGCATGACCTGAAGATTCACTTGAGCTCCTATAAATAGGAACAGACTAAAACGGGATTTAGGAGGTGCATGTTTGTAATGTGTCATGTCTATGAATAAATATTTATAAAAATTGGCTCCTGCTTTATCCTTCACCACCAAACTTCCTGGTGAGTAACACAGATCTCAATTCCAATTAAATAAGTTAGGAAGGCCAGCGGTCACAATGTTAAGTTGCATAAAGCCAGATGTAGGTTAGATGTCAGGAGATGGTTCTTTTCCCAGGCATTAATGGAGCTCTGGAACAGGCTGCCTGCTCAAGCAGTGGACACCAACTTGCTGAGCTCCTTCAAGTGAGAGCTGAACCTCTTTCAGGTTGGGATGGACATCATCTCCTATATAAGGTAGATACTACATGGAATTGAGGGCCAGCAAATGTTCTCCTAGACTAGGTCTGCTTGCTTAGGTGGGTCAGAGAGGAATTTCACAGATCTTTTTCCCCTCCAAATTGTGCTGGGTTTCCATTTGGATTTTCGCCTCTCCTGTGAGGTCACATGGTTTTGGGTGGGATGGAGAGTGTATATATCATGATACACAAGGGATTTCAATTGTGTGGGACAGGCTGGATGGAGCATACAGTCTTTACCTATCTGCACTGTTCGTATGAGTATCTGTTGGATTATAGTATGAGTGTCGTGTCTGCACCGTATCTACACTGGTCGTACGAGTCTGGCCAATCGGTACACTACAGCATGGTCTGAGCAGCTCTCCCGCCATTGTTCAGGATGAGACTGAGGACATACAGTTACTTACACTTTTTTCATACGCACAGGCACACCAATCTGTGAAGCATATTTCTAAAAAAAAACTGACTCTTGTTCAGCCACAGAGGTGGTGCCATTTGGTCTAACACATCATTTCCAGCCTTGATATCGAATTGTAAAACAAAGGTCACAAATTTAATATAACGACCCTAAATTATGAAACCTTTGTTACATTAACTAAAGCATAAAACATACAGTTCCCCATTTCGGATATGTTTTAAACCTACTTTGAGTGTTGTTTTATTACCACAATTTCATCCAATTCAATAAACTAAAAAATGTAGTACAAATATAATTTATTTTTAAAAAGTCCATCCCTAAAATATCAAATATGTCGGCTGCCTTAGATATTTATAGATCAATAACCATAAAACTGTAGGCAGAGATTAAAACATCAGGATCTTATTGAAACATAGAAGAATCCCGGTAGATACCAAGAGGATGTTTCCACTTGTGGAGAGACTAGAACTGGGGACAGAGTTTAAGAATAAGAGAGCTCCCTTTAAGACTGAGATGAGGAGAAATTTTTTTCTCTTCGAGGGTCACTAGTCTGAGGAATCCTCTTCTCCAAATTGCAGCGGAGGCTGGGTCATTGAATTTATTCAAGACAGAAATAGACAGATCTTTGTTAGACCAGGGAGTCAAGGGTTATGGGGGGCAGACAGGAAGGTGGAGTTGAGACCACAATCAGATCAGCCATGATCTTGAATGACGGAGCAGGCTCGAAGGGCCAAATAACCTACTCCTGCTCCTAAGTCCTATGTTCCTAAAACAAATTCGCTTCTTTCTTTCTGCACCAATTATTTCCAGCAAAGTACTTAGTTTAACTGAAGGTTCCTGCTTAAATCTAAACGTTCCATATATTTAGTCAGAACCTCCTTCTAAATTTGAATAATCACACTTTTTCCAGAATTAGCTAATCTTTCAGCTACTTTGTAAAGAGCTTTTAATTGTCACCACTATTTCACTGACAGAAAGCAGGAGAGAAGAGGCAGACTAACCACAAAGCAAGATCTGGTCTGTTTCTTGAATACCAAGTGTTAATGACAATTATAAAAATAAATCTGGGGTTTTGCAAATGCATGCTGGGTGCCTTAGATAGAGAGAAAGTCTTCAATGTAACCAAACATTTCAAAGCGTTTTACAGCCGATGAGGTTTATTTCCCCCAAGAGTAGTCACTGTTGCAATGCAACGAACAGCAGCTAATTTGCACTCAGCAACTAGCAGTGGGATAATGACCGGATCATCTGTTTTTTTTGTGTGCTGTTGATCAAGGGATAAGTATTGGCCAGGACACCGGGGAGAACTCCCCTGCTCTTGTTCAAAATAGTGCTACATGAACTGTCAATTCCACCTGAAGGGGAAAACAGGGTCTCAGTTCTACATTCCATCTGAGTGACAGCACTTTCAACAGTGCGGCACTCCATCAGTAGTGCACTGGAGGGTCACCTTGAGTTTTGTGCTCAAGTCCTGGAGTGGGTCTTGAATTTGGAATCATAAGTGAATGTGCTACCAACTGAGCCACATTTGACACTTGTAACACAGACACTTAGAAGCACAGAAAGGTAAGTTTATGAAATAAACAGTAGCTTTCGGTTGGAGCTATACGGCATCTAACACTAGCAATGAATTCCAAAATCAAGTTGTTCACAACAGTCATATTTGTTAATGGTATAATCTCAATATAGGAATCAGAATCATTTATGGCACTGAAAGAGGCCATTTGGTCCATTGAGTCCATGCTGGCTCCCTGTGGAGCAATCCAGTCAGTCCCAATCCCCCACTCAAGCCAATTTTCTAACCAGATGAACAATGTGCCTTCAATTCCATAAGCATCAACTTTAGCTAACAGTCCCTTATGAGAGACTTTATTGAATGCCTTCAGGAAGTCTGAATAAATAAAATACAGAGACATTCTCTTGACAGTTACTTTAGTCATCTCTTCAAAACAGTTCAATCAGGTTAGTCAGGCATTTAGCCTACCCTTTACAAATCCACACTGACTCTCTCAGATCAGTGGAAAAATTTTAAGGTGTTCAGTCACCCTATCCTTGATTATGGATTCTAGAAACAGGTACTGCAGAATATCAATCAGGGTCACTGATTTTCTGAACTGGCTTCCAAACACCTAAGGGGTGAGGGAGGAATTTTCCAGTTATTTTCCACCTTCCTACATTGGGGAGGGAGCTGCATGTAGGCATCACAACAAGTTGGATGGACCTGTGTGTTCATAGGATAATCAACCTCATCTTCAACTCTAGTCCTACAGCAGAACAAGCAAAGATCTGCTGGATGGTGAAAACCAAGCTCACGGCTGGATCATGTGGCTTGAGGATGAGGGCAGAGGACAAATTGTGGTCATAAACATATATACAATGTATTTAAAAAGGCACAACAATTAATTTTCTTGTTTGCTATTCTTGAAACATTGAACTAGAGAACATCAGGGCTAGCAACAATAATGGTGACTAATCAATTGTTTATGATTCCATATTTTTGAACAGACCCAGTGGAAGAATCTTAATGGAAGCCAATACCTGTAAAATATTGCTGATTGCACCAATTCAAAATATATTTATTGTAAATATCTTGTGACCTTAATCTGTCCATTTTGATCTTTGGCAGTACAGTAATCATTCACATTAAAGACATGAATCAGTGTTTGTCAAGTGGACCTTTCTCCCTCTCCACCCACACCCCCCCCCCCCGCCCCCACCCCCCACCGCTTGAAAACAATAAACCCTTGAGGTATTTCGGCTTTCCAAATATGCACACCCAACATCCACAGGATAGTTTTCTAGTATCACACAGCTGGAATAGGGAAATACAAAAGGGTCACAGAACGTTCCTTATTTGAGATCATTGCAAGGAGTCAAAATGGCGAGGTTTTTAAAGCCAAAATTTATGCACATAGTTGTATAGCTGGCATTATAGTACAAAACAGGCCAATTTACTGTCTTTTGCCCTGAGGCAGACTATGTCTGTTTATATAACATGCTCTGACCAGCTCCAAAACTATACTCTGTTACATTTTTAACACACTAATGGCTTCAGCAGTAATTTTGCTGAGGAGAAAATAGTTGCAGTTATAATTTATTTTGGCATTTATTGATTTGAGATTGTAAATGATGTCATGAATCAGTAAGTTCTTTTGTGCTCAACAATATTTATAGAAAAACTGTTTTCAGGAGACGATGTACATCAGGAGACAATTATATTTTCAAAACAATATTCATGTCTTTATATACACTGCCAGAAAGCACAGATAATTCAATTCAACAAAACTGCTTATTCCGATGGACACGGTAGAGAACAAGCACTCATGTATCATATTATCCTCTGCTCCCCTTAACTGGGTAGCTGCCTACAGATGCTATCAAGTACTTTGCTCAGGTGGCCAATTTCTAAAACAAAAACAGAATTACCTGGAAAAACTCAGCAGGTCTGGCAGCATCGGTGGAGAAGAAATCAGTTAACGTTTCAAGCCTTCACGGCCCTTCGGCAGAACTGAAGCATAGTTAGGAGAAAGGAGAAATATAAGCTGGTTTAAGGTGGGGGGGGGGCGGGAGAGAAGTTGAGGGTGGGGTGATTGTGGAGATAAGCAAGCAGTGATAGGAGCAGATAATCAAAAGATGTCACAGACAAAAGGATCAAAGAGGTGTTGATGGTGGTGATGTTTGTCTAAGAAAAGTGCTAATTATTAATGGAAGACAGGACACTCAAAGTACAGCTCTAGTGGGGGTGGGGTGGAAAGACTAACAAGGTTTTGGTTTTAGATTTAAAAATAATGGAAATAGGTGGGGAAAGAAGAATCTATGTAAATTATTGAAAAAAAAGGGGGAGGGGGGTGAAACGGGGTGGGGATGGGGGGAGGGGGAGTTTAAGATCTAAAGTTGTTGAATTCAATATTCAGCCCGGAAGGCTGTAAAGTGCCTAGTCGGAAGATGAGGTGCTGTTCCTCCAGTTTGCGTTGGGCTTCACTGGAACAATGCAGCAAGCCAAGGACAGACATGTGGGCAAGAGAACAGGGTGGAGTGTTAAAATGGCAAGCGACAGGGAGGTTTGGGTCTTTCTTGCGGACAGACCGCAGGTGTTCTGCAAAGCGGTCGCCCAGTTTGCGTTTGGTCTCTCCAATGTAGAGGAGACCGCATTGGGAGCAACGAATGCAGTAGACTAAGTTAGGGGAAATGCAAGTGAAATGCTGCTTCACTTGAAAGGAGTGTTTGGGCCCTTGGACAGTGAGGAGAGAGGAAGTGAAGGGGCAGGTGTTGCATCTTCTGCGTGGGCATGGGGAGGTGCCATAGGTGGGGGTTGAGGAGTAGGGGGTGATGGAGGAGTGGACCAGGGTGTCCCGGAGGGAACGATCCCTGCGGAATGCCGTCAGGGGGGGGTGAAGGGAAGATGTGTTTGGTGGTGGCATCATGCTGGAAATGGCGGAGGATGATCCTTTGAATGCAGAGGCTGGTGGGGTGATAAGTGAGGACAAGGGGGACCCTATCATGTTTCTGGGAAGGAGGAGAAGGCGTGAGGGCGGATGCGCGGGATATGGGCCGGACACGGTTGAGGGCCCTGTCAACGACCGTGGATGGAAAACCTCGGTTAAGGAAGAAGGAGGACATGTCAGAGGAGCTGTTTTTGAAGGTAGCGTCATCAGAACAGATGCGACGGAGGCGAAGGAACTGAGAGAATGGGATGGAGTCTTTACAGGAAGCGGGGTGTGAGGAGCTGTAGTCAAGGTAGCTGTGGGAGTCGGTAGGCTTGTAATGGATATTGGTGGACAGTCTATCATCAGAAATTGAGACAGAGAGGTCAAGGAAGGGAAGGGAAGTGTCAGAGATGGACCATGTGAAAATGATGGAGGGGTGGAGATTGGAAGCAAAATTAATAAATTTTTCCAGGTCCCGACGAGAGCATGAAGCAGCACCGAAGTAATCATCGATGTACCGGAGAAAGAGTTGTGGGAGGGGGCCGGAGTAGGACCGGAACAAGGAATGTTCCACATACCCCACATGGCCAATTTCTATGTGTGAACTGAGATAGTTGAGTTTTGATGAGCTATTCAACATGTTTGTTGGGGGATGAGAGGTACACATCACAGTCAAACCCAGTCTAGTCTTCATTCAATGTCCAAATCCATGCATTTCCCAGGAGAGTTTTCTCGATGGTGATGCGGAGCAGGAACCTTGGTCGACTTCTTACATTTAAGACCAAATGCAATATGCAGGATAAATTGTTGTTCCCTTTGAGATTTGGTATTCTTGTGAATCTGTCCTGATCGGTGCAAGACGAAAAGCTTCAACAGCATGTCTCTTTTTACAGCAAACGCAATATGCCTCACCTGCCATCCCAGCAGATGTCAACTAATTCCAGAGAGACAACATCATAACCTTGGGACTTCTAGATCAGCAGGCTTCCATGCTACCCCATGTAGTGTTTTCACCTGGGAAAAAAACTTTTTTTTATTACTATTCATTTATGGGACGTGGGCATCACTGGCCCATCCCCAATTGTCCTTGAAAAAGAGATGGCGAGTCACCTTCTTGAAGACTGCAGTCTGTGTGGTGTAGGTACATCCACAATGTTGTTTGGGAGGGAGCTTCAGTATATTGACAGTATCTGTGTGGCTGGTCTCGTTAAGTTTCTGGTCAATGATGACCTCCCCCAGGATGTTGATGGTCACAGCTCAACAATAGTAGTGGTGTTGAATGTCAAGGATAGGTGATGAGATTCTCTTGTTGCAGATTGTTATTACCTGGTACTTGCAGTCCAATTTTCACTTATTGTAGCTGTTTATATTTCTAGACAGTCTGTAAGCCTACATCCTTTTAAATTGGAGGTCATGCATAGGAAAATAACAAATTCATAGTTCCTACTGCACATCATGGGGGTCCAAACTATGGCACCAACCTTGACTATAAAGTTGGCATGACAAGTGGCTGACTCCAACAACACACCCCTGAACCAGAGCATTAAGTTCAAAGAGCAACACCAAATTCAGTTAGTCTATAACTTAACTTGAAGTTTGGGAGGAGAAAGAGTGTTTTTGTTTGGTTTTAATTATACAAGAATATTTTCTTAATTTAAATCTAATGTAGCTTGCGGAGAGTGCTTTGGTGTTTATGCCACTGGAATGTTTCGAATCGCCTCACTGCTGGATCTCCTTCGTTCTCTCCTTGCCAGCATCCAGAATGCCACACTGGGACTGTATCCATCTCAGCTCTGCCCTTGCCAAATTCCACTGACTTCCAGTGTTCCAAAGAATCAGCTCGAAGATACCCATCTGAATCCCGCCATGGCCATAACCCTTCCCCGATGACTTCCATCATTACCTTCAGCCTATCTGCAACCTCCTGTACCCAATACTGGCCTACTTAGCCCTGATTCTCCCACTCCATGATCAATGCATTAGACACAGTATCCCCCTACCCTCTGGAACCCCCTCCCTTGGCATCTTTGTCTTTTGACCTCTTTAACAGGGAGCAGCAGAACAGTGCAGCAAAGAAAGGCCCCCTGACTTACTGACATTTCAGTAATTCTCCTTCCAGCAGAAGTAAGGTCGAGAAGGGACTGAAGGACGAAGAACCATAAGAAAGTGGCCCAGATTTAAGGAGGAAGGTGTCAAAGCAGGCAGTCATTGCAACTTTCACCATCCCTGGAACTGTCACACAGTACAGGAAGAGGTTGAATGATTTCAGAGTTGATCAAGGCAAAGGAAAGCACTGTTCCCCCATGCATATGCTGCAGCAATGATAGATCCATCAACTGCTACTACTCTCTCTTTAATTAGGTAGATGGCAGAGAAATTGACTTTTTCCACAGGAAGCCTCTGGAGACAATAATGCACCGTGTTAACTACAAACTGATTTTATCTCACTTACATTACCCTGACAATAAAATTGAGGAAAAGTGAACCCATATCTGACATGATTCTGTGATATTATTTATCCTATTGGTGGCTCCACTCAACCCATTTAATTGCCTAACTAAAGCACAAGTGAAACCTCTAAGACAAATCACCTAAAGATCACCCGCAAAACTCCAGGATACAAATCTGCCCTTGATTTAGTGCCAGAGAAACAATTCTTCTGATTGCTTGCCTCAAATGACGCTAATCTATTGCCCACTCTTATCCTCCAGTTCTACAATCAGTTTGAATAAGTGCAGATAAAGAATATGGTTCCTGAACTGTATTAACTTGAGAAATAGGTCAAGGAATGCACCCAGTCAGGAGTGAATAATGTAGGATTATACATTAAGATAGGTACTCACCACAGCTCTGTGATTTATTCTAATGGGAGCTGGGAGAATTGCCTCAGGTAATAAGTGGGCTGATTAAAATCCATGATGAAACTCATTGGACCATAAAGGCTAAAATGGCCTTCTCATGTTTATGCTTTAGTTTCTTATTTAAATATGAAATAAGCCTTGCATTTATGTATGTCTCTCAGAAACTTCTCAAAGTGCCTACGACATAAATCCAAGTGATTGTTAAAATACAGCAACAATTTTGCACACATTCAGATCCAACAATCGTTGCTGATCAATTGAATTAGTTGGTGATATTTATTGAGGAAGGAATGCTGTCCAGGGCAAGGTGATAATACTCTGTCTTTGCGATAATACTCTGCCCTTCTTTAAGTAGTGCCACGAGATACTTAATGTCTGCTTGAATCACTGAATAGGTAGAGTCTCAGTTTAACATCCGTGCCTCTGATAAACCATAAATCACACCAAAAATGCTGGAAATACTCAGCAGGTCAGGCAGCATCTGGAGAGAAAAACAGAGTTAATGTTTCAAGTCTGTGACCTTTCATCAGATAAACCATAACTCCCACAGCACTGAATTGAAATGATGGCCTAGAATTTCCTCTGAGATTAGGGACAGATGCCATAAATGTTGCTGTCTTGTCTGCTCCTTTCACCATACTTCCTTCAAAATTTCATGGACTTAATAAAAAACAGCACGGCCAATGGCTAATGTTTGCTATGGATAAGCCTAGGAAAATACGGCTCAGAATTTGCGGTAGTAGAAATGATGAGGCTGACAGCACTCGCTGGTATTACTGGATGAAGCTGACAGCAACTACAAATGCACAGTTAAATGCCACAGTCCCAGAGGTTACTCCTCCACCGGGTGCATTGTTGCAGTCTTTATTGGTGGAATCTGCACAGAACACATTATTACAGTGTGAACTTAAAACTAATTCCCCGCCATTATCATACTAAAGATGGATGAAAAATGTAAGCCTTTTTCAATCAGGAGTAACTGAGTTCTTAAAATGATGCAAGTCATAATTAATGCTGAACAATCTCTGTCCCTGAAAATAACTTTACAACTGTGCCGTCATTCTCAGAAGAAAATGAAAATTCTACAGGCTCCAAAAAATTATTCTTTTCCTTTTTAACAGCGTTTTGTTACTTAACTTTTTCTCTTAATCCCAAGTGCACTGTGCACAATAATTTAAATGTAATTAATATTTCCTACTTTGCCAGCTGTGAGTAATCTTCAATCTGATTAATTGATCAGTTCTTCCTGCCCTGTTCACCTATGCCACAGGTACCGTGTAGAAGACACCAAATTCAGACATCAGAAAAGAGGAAGTCTGTTCTCCAGAGGATGCAAAAACTTTGTGGGCAGTTTTTCTGAGGTGAATGCCAAGCAACTTTGCAAAATCCAGGCCAATATTCAACACTTAAGAACTTCTTCATTAATGCAAATATAGATTGCAAATTTCCATCATATATAGATTGCAGGTGGAAAGCATTACAAACAAAATGTTAGAACGCATGAAACCAATAGTAAACCAGATAAAACTCTGTGTTTAAAGTACAAACAGCAACATGAGAAGCTACATGAGGGAGAAAGGAATAGAAGGATATGTTGATAGGGTGAGAAGATGTGAGGTGGGAAAAGGCCACAAGGCCTCATGTGGAGGAAACATAAACATCATCATAGGCATGTGGGGCTGAATGGCCTGCTTCTGTGCTGTAAAATATTATGCAAAGAAACAAAACAATCCTTTATAGGACATGTAATGCACATCAAAATGCATTAATAGTAGAGTTGGTTATGAATTAACCAGATGTTATCTTTTCACTTCACCCTCTCCCCCTTCCTAAATTTTCTACAGGACTAAGAGAATTGTCAATCTGTAATTAAGTTATGTAAAGGACTAAAAGCATTCTAAAGCAGGAACTCAGGGCACCTTTTCACCATCCTTCCCTGTCCTGTTAGAATTGTAAATTTGGAAATCGAGTCAGGATAGTCAAGCCTGAATAGCCAATTTATGATAATAAGTCAGATGTTACATTTTAAACATTTGCATTTTAAACATCACTTTTATTTTGGTGTAATTTTAGAAAATTTGCTTCCTCCCAGAGAGCTTGGATGAGGCATAGTAGTGTAACTATATTTGAATTGTTAACCAATGGATATAAAATACAAAGAAGGTAAAATAAAAGCAAATTACTGCAGATGCTGGAGATCTGAAATTAAAACAGGAAGTGCTGGAAGAACTCAGCAGGTCTGGCAGCAACTGTGGAGACAGAAACAGAGTTATCATCGAGTCCAATATGACTCTTCTTCAAAACTCTGGACTCTAGTTCCAAAGAAGAGTCATTTTGGACTCAAAACCTACGGGTGACAGTGGTGTCATGTAACGGGACCAGTAATCCAGAGGCCCTGGCTAATGCCGTGGGGACATGAGTTCAAATCCCACTACGGCAGCTGTTGGAATTTAAATTCAAGGAATAAATCTGGAATATAAAGCTAGTGTCAGTGATGGTGACCATGGCATCTATCACTGATTGTTGTAAAAACCCATCGGGTTCACCAATGCCCTTTAGGGAGGGAAATCTGCCATCCTTACCTAGTCTAGCCTGCAGCTAACTCCAGACACACACCAATGTGGTTGACTCTTAAACTGCCTTCTGAAATGGCCTAGCAAACCATTCAGGTTAAGGGCAATTAGGGGCAGGCAATAAATGCTGACCTGGCCTGTGATGCCCACATCCCATGAAAGAATAAAGAATTTGCAAAGTGCATCAGTGCTTTTGAAAATTAGTGCTGCCAATATGACAGATTGCTACCAGTATTGGTACTGTATGCCCTTGTTAACTTTATTAAACTTGTCCATGATTACAATGGTATTTGCACACCAGTTAACTTGGATCATAGGGCCAGTGAAGAAGTGTTGGAACTCAGCACATACCCTTAACTCCCCAAATTCAATATAAACAGTATGTTAGTAAGTATTAAATGTTATGCACAGAGTATTAAAATGTCTCAATATCACGGCTCAATTTATTCCTTTGCATTATTTTGTAAATCGAAGGATAACCTTCTTAAAGGTGATGCATTGCTGAAACTCTGCGGTGGCTACAGCATTGTGTGAAATAATTCTTGAAATACCATACTGAAATCAGTTTTACTACATCAGCCAGGAAGCTGTTAACCCACCAGTGCCATTTTTGCTTAGTCTAAGCGGCGGTGGGGAGAACGCAAGCGTTAATTCAGGAAATTTGGGATCACTGATTTGAACGGGGGGAGGGATTATGATAATTAGCTTCTTCAATGGCCGGCAAGTGCGGCTGAAATTTACACCGATATTCCTTTGGTGCAATTTCCGGAGAATCTCATTGGTTTATCACAGAACATAAAGGAACAGTTTCAACTAAATGGAAACCAGCATAAGCAATCGAAGCCAGGTTGAAGTGGGGACGTCATATTCCTCTTTAAGTCCTGCTTTAAGCAGCAAAGTATGAAACCATCTAATTATCATTTATGTACATTAGGTGCAGCCAGTTTGAGAAGATGCAATGGAAATTATTGATTTTTTTTGTAAAGCAAATCATTTTGATGTGATTAGGAAATTTCTCAAAATAGATTGTGGAATAAAATAAAAGACTTGCTGAAATGAAAAAAAAAAGCAAAATGAAATAGCTGAAATAAGAGTTCGGGTTTAGCTGGAAATCTACAGCCCGTTGAGAACTGCTATTAATTTAAGAAATTTGCGCGCATCTTGAGAGGTGCTCGTAATGAGCAGCAGAGGGACTTGGCAAAGGCAACATGGAATCTGCGTGAGATTGAGGTCATTCAGCATCAAGCTATGGCCAAACCTCTTCAATCTTACGGCCAAAAATCAGTATCATGCAGTTGTTTCAGCGCAAGTTTAAGAGATTCCGATTCGCTTTTACTGCAGTTGTGTTAATCCTTCTTGGAATCTTCTACTATTCTCCATTTCACTTCTTTAATTGACCCTGGTGCTTCGGAATACTCTCAATTCCCTTACACTCGCCACTTGGCCAGATAACGTGGGCTACGAGTCAACTTTGTACTATTACCAGAAATAGCCTCTTGCAAATCGTTTACAGATAGCGTGGGGGAAGAGATTTCGGAACCCAGCCAAATCCCCACTCTTCACTGTTAATGTACTTGTTTTCTCAACGAGTTCCAGATAATTGTCAGAACCACACTAACTGTTCCTTGTGGCCATTTTGCCACACTGATTCAACCGATAATTTCCTCTCTTACCAGTGTTGGATTAACTAGTGCTCAATTGTCTGATTAGCGACCAGTTCCTTGCAGACGGAAGACTACAGCATCCCAGCTGTGGCTCAGTTCATAGCACCCTCGCCTTTGATTCAGAAGGTTGTGGGTTCATGTCCCACTCCTGGAAACCAAGAACTGTGAATGTACTCGAAAGAGTTGAAAAAAACCCTCCAGACCCTGGCCCACAGTTTCCACATTAATGAAGTTCCACATATTATTATAAAAATGAAAGCAAAATACTGCGGATGCTGGAAATCTGAAACAAAAATTGCTGGAAAAACTCAGCAGGTCTGACAACATCTGTGGAGAGAAGGAAATGTTAACTCTGTCTTCCTCTCCACAGATGCTGTCAGACCTGCTGAGTTTTCCCAGCAATTTTTGTTTTTGCTCCACATATTAACTGAAGCCTTGCCGAACGATCTTCTGGCCTCAGGTGAAACTCCTACCTTATTACTTTGGTCAGAGATTCTGTAGTTCTTTAATTATTGGAGTTCCTTCATTGCAGATGCTTTACTGGCTTCTATATACATTATGGATCCCCCAGGCACTATAGATTTGTTCATTGTTTTCATTTTTGGAGAAGTCATGGAAACATCTGCTATCTTCAGATCTCCCCCATAACTTCTAAACAATTCTTCTTTTAAAAAGAAAACACACACACACACACTTGGCATCCCAGCTTCAATAGATTGTTTGATTCTTACATAGTTAAAAATGAATTATTTGGAAGCTTGCTGTGATTGGAATTTTTGCTAATTCCAGTTATGCTTGACTGACTGACTTTAGTGGGACCCCCAGTCCTCATTACTTGTTACTTGACTTGATAACGTAAAAAGATGCAGATTGGTCCTATCCCAGCCATTCTGTCCATTTGACTTTAGAGGAGGATACCCAACTCCTACCCGTTGATCCTGGCTATGTAACCTCAGAGCCCAAGCAACTTGGTCTCATTTACATCTAATTTCTCACTTGCAGATTTGCCCAGTTTGAATTTTGTCAGCCTTATCATTTGGAAGTGCTGTTTCAGCATATATCCTCATCAGTAGTTCAATCAAACAAAACAACATCACTTAGTATCTGCAACTCAAGATAGATGCAAATCAATGGGAAAACAGAAATAAATTTACATGTAGCTCCTCAAGGCTTCATGATACACATCTGTGGGACGCCAAACCAGCCTTTGACTTTGCGATAGCATTCCCGCCTCCTTGAGGTGAAAGTTTTTATATTCATTCACGGGATACGGGCGTCGCTGGCTGGGACAGCATTTATTGCCCATCCCTAGTTGCCCTTGAGAAAGTGGTGGTGAGCTGCCTTCTTGAACCGCTGCAGTCCATGTGGTGTAGGTACACCCACAGTGCTGTTAGGGAGTGAGTTCCAGGATTTTGACCCAGTGACAGTGAAGGAACGGCGAGATATTTCCAATTCAGGATAGTGAGTGACTTGGAGGGGAACATCCAGGTGGTGGTGTTCCCATGTGTCCGCTGTCCTTCTAGGTGGTAGAGGTCACAGGTTTGGAAGGTGCTGTTGAAGGAGCCTTGGTGTGTTCCTACAGTGCATCTTGCAGATGGTACACACTGCTGCTACTGTGCGTCGGTGGTGGTGGAGTGAATGTTTGTGGATGGAGTGCCAATCAAGCGGACTGCTTTGCCCTAGATGGTCTCAAGTTCCTTGTGTTGTTGTTGGAGCTGCACTCATCCAGGCAAGTGGAGAGTATTCCATCACACTCCTGACTTGTGCCTTGTAGATGGTGGACAGGCTTTGGGGAGTCAGGAGATGAGTTACTGGCTGCAGGATCTGCCACCTGTCTGCCCATTTTGTAAATCTACATCTTCCTGAAAGTCTTCTACAGCCCTCTTACTGTATGTGCTGTTAACAAATTTCAATCTTGAGCTTCCCACACTTATTTTAAGCAGCGAGGAAAGAAAGGCAGAAAAAAACAAAAGCAAACCAGCTCTTACTTGGATACATCACCTTTTCCAACCTGAGCAACACCCATTAGTTTTAAATCTTTATTTCATGTCCAAAATCAACTTTCTATCCATGCTGCTAAACATATTGATACCAAACACCTTTTTCTTTTGCAATAACCTTCAAGAGAGATAACTTTCCAAAAACCTTTTGAAAATTCAAATGGACAACATTTCCTGAACTCCCTTTATTTATCACGTCAATTACTTCTTTAAAATGAATTGTTATCAAATACATCAAACGGAACTTGCTTATTGACTGTCCTTGGTTATCCCATTCATCTCTAATGCTCACTAATTTGTCCTGGAATAATGGGTTCTAAGGGATTGTCCACTAGTAATATTAGGCTAATAGATTGGGGCTTTCTACTTACCAACCCAAATGATTTCTCCTATTTAGGAGAATAGGTGGGAAATCAAAAAGCTAACAACTCAAGAGGGGCAAGAACCTGGATGATTTCAGATGGGTGCGGTGGATTGGCAAGAATCAGAAAATTACCTCTGCTTACAGGGAAAAGAGAGTCAAGATGCAGCTGACACAAACACCTCATATTTCTACTATGCTTTTTGAGAGCTTGGGTGAAAGGTTTTGCATTGTGATGGATTCCCTGAATGAAAGTTCAGAGTTCGGATTTTAAACCAACCCATAGAGTTGGTTTGGAAGGATTTCAACACACCCAAGCAGAGTGTAAAACAGCTGCTGGATCAGAAGCTGCCCCAATCCAACCCTGCAGGTTAGGGTTAAAATTGGTTTTCAACAATGGTCAATTCTAAACATCAAAATGCTTCACCCATTCCAACCTTTCTTTTCCAAAAACAAATGAATAACCTGATTGAGCTTGCTTTGTTGAGAAGAAAATCTCGTACCTCAAAAATTAAATGCAATATTGTTTTTCAATCCTTAAGTTCCATTGAAAAACAGTATTTATTTGATCCTTAATAGCCTGAGCATACTGCTCCCATGTTTGTGTTTAAGTAGAAGGATCTGCATAATGCTTTTAGTTCTGGTTCCCGTTTCTTTGTTATCCACTTTCTTGTCCTTTCTCCAGCTCTGCAAATCACTTTACTATCAACAAGTCAAATTGCTTCCTTTCCAACACTTTGATGTGCCAATGAATATCAGTTTGTAGCCAAATAAATAAATTTAAACTTTTCCATCTTGACCCATGCCAAAAGGCAATTGTAGGTCAACTTAACTCGAAGACGCTGCAGAAGCCCTATCTTTAGACAGATAGTGTGACAGTGGCGACTTATGAAAGAGGAAAGAGATCACAAAATGAGTGAAGCAGTTCGATCCACCTTAAATATTCACAAACGTTAGAACTGAAGTTCAGCACAGATTTCATGTACTGCTGTGGATTAGTTGCATTTTCCAATGCCATGACAGAACAATACAAGTGCTTGACAAATAAATGAAGTGTAACAAAGAATAAAAGGTAACTCGATACAAGTGGAAGTTGTCCAAGAAATGATGCTCAAAAAATCTTTTCTATACATTTGATACACTATGATACGCAACTGTCTGCTTATAATGCAGCATGACACATTGAGCTCATTCATACAGTGGGGATCAACTTTCAGGTCTGTTATGCGTACTGTAGCATCAGGCAATTGGGAATACATGCTGGTGACATACTGGAGTATCTGGAATGTATCTTTACAAGTCACTGGGAATTTAATTACTTTGTAATTTGCTCCAGAGGAAGCGTTCCTTTAATCACTGTTGAAATAATTATTTTGTTTTGAAGGAGGCTTGATGAGGGCAGCCCATTCAGGAGCCACATCTGTTTGTACTGGAATCATGGTGGAAACGGGACACCAAGATTTATTCACAGTTACTATTTACTGGGGCCTTAAGAGAGGCTGATGATACAAACCTTCTCTGCCCAGTTCTATCAAACAGCAAAATAGTAATGATTTTAAGCTGTGTCAGGAATTAGGAACTTGTTCAAGTAACCTCCACTTAAAAGTGTCTCGCTGTCCCAGAAGAGATAGCTCACTGGTTTCAGTTGCTACAGCAGTACTTTCTGCCCTAACATGGCTGAGACTTTGCATAGGATTACATAGGATATACAACACAGAGACAGGCCATCCGGCCCAACCAGTCCATGCAGACAGTTCTGCTCCTCTCAAGCCTCCTCCAATCTTTCCTCATCTAAATTGACCATTGTGACCCTATGAACATGCATACGAATTAGGAGCAGGAGTAGGCCACTCAATCCCTCGAGCCTGCTCCGCCATTCAATAAGATCGTGGCTGATCTGTTTGTAAGCTCAGCTCCACATTCCTACCTACCTAACCTTTCACCCCCTTGTTGATCAACAATCTATCTGGCTCTGCCTTAAAAAGATTCAAAGATTCTGCTTCCATCAATTTTTGAGGAATAGAATGCCAAAGAGGCACGAATTTCTCCTCATCACTGTCTTAAGTGGGTGATCCCTTATTTTTAAACAGTGACTGCTAGTTCTAGATTCCCCCACAAGAGGAAACATCCTTTCTATATCCATTCTTTCAAGACCCCTCTGGATATATGTGTTTCAATCAAGTCGCCTTTTATTATTCTGAACTCCAGCGGATACAAGCCCAGCTTGTCCAACCTTTCCTCATAAGACAACTCTCCCATTTCAGGCATTAGTTCAGAAAACCTCTGAACTGCTTCCAACACATTTACATCCTTCCTTAAATATAGAAAGCAATACTGTACACAGTGCTCCAGATGTGGTCTCAGCAATGCCCTGTATAACTGAAACATAATCTCCCTACTTTTGTATTTAATTCCGCTGGCAATAAATGATAGCATTTTATTAACCTTCCTAATTACTTGCATACTAGCCTTTTGCAATTCATGCACTAGGACACCTAGATCCCTCTGCATCTCCAAGCTCGGCAATCTCTCACCATTTCAATAATATGTTTCTTTTTATTCTTCCTGCCAAAACAGAAAATTTTGCATTTTCCCACATTATACTCCATTTGCCAAATTTTTGCCCACTCACTTAATCTATCTATATCCCTTTGTAGCCTCCTTATGTCCTCTTCACAACTTACTTTCGTTTGGTGCGGCATCTTAACAAATACCTTCTGGGGATCCAAGTACAATGGAAGCCACTGGTTCCATTTATTCACAGCACATGTTACTTGCTAAAGTTGGTTAAACATGAGTTCCCTCTCACAAAACCATGTTGACTCTGCCTGATTATCTCGAATTTATCTAAGTGCCCTCCATTCCCTTCTCCCTCATATGCTTATCTAGCTTCCCCTTAAACGTATCTACACTATTTGCTTCAACCATTCCCTGTGGTATGAATTTCTACATTCTCATCAGTTGTGTGAGAAAAAGTTTCTCCCGAATTCCCTGTTAGATTTTTCTGTGACTACCTTAAATTGATGGTCTCTCATTATGCTATTCCCCACAAATGGAAACATTCTCTCTGTATCTACTCTACTAAAATCTCTGGCTAATAGGCTAGCTGGAACTTTTAACTTGAATACTTTGCAGCTGCAGAATATGTTTTACTAACAACTTATCCTTCATGACGTTTTTTAAAATCAAAAGTATCCAGTACTGCATTATAGCACCACACGAACAATGAGTACAGAAAGGATGTGATGCTACCTGACATGCAGCAAATTTCATGCTTAGTCTTCAGCGCTAGAGGATGCCTTTGGTTTGTTGCTAGCATTCCTGCACTTAATCACAAGATGCAGGGCTTAAACTCATCCCCAGAAAGTCTCGGCAATTGGAGACTGACATTTCAGCTCCAAATTTGGGATACTTGTTTCCAGTAGTCTGGGTGAACTTTCCTCGCATGGGAGGTGGGAGCCCATAAAACACTCCCACTGTTTAGTACTTACCACCCCACTGGCTGGTATAAAGATGGTTAGGATCATGGAAGGAGCCTTCAAGCCACAGTTTGTCAGACTATTAATCTGCCTGGGAATCCTCCACTACTTCACAATGTTCGCCAAGGGAAGATTGTGAAGATACGAAATCAACAATTGCATTGTAGTGATACTGTTGATTCTAGTTGCATGAGAACTGCAAGGTTTTTCAATGATCACAATTCAATCCACCAAATGATGGGATATCCGTCATTTCATGAGAGATACAAAAATCAGGTCAATAAAATCCTTGTAACAATTTACCTATGTCAAGAAAGATCTAGGGATCAAGATCTATTGATTTTAATTATAGCATGTGGCTCTTGAACAGTGAAAGATTATATATATACCGAAACTGAACTTCATTTTAGCACTTACCTGATGGTAAATTTCCTGAATAATCCTGGCAAGGAGTTACTTGCCCCACACAAAGCTGGTTAACTCATAGCTCTGTAGGCCCATCAAATCTGCCTTGTTGAAAGCATTCGCTTTAAGACTTGACCCTTATCCCAGGGCCCCCCTGGGAGTTCTCAACCCAATTTTCAGGACTTTGGTCACTGTTCACTCTTGGCTTTCTCACTCTACCACCAGCATTTAACAACTGCTTGTCAATATGTAATGAAAGCATAGGTTTAAAAAAAAGCTTGTGTCAGAGAAAATATAACTACAACCCTCATGGCTAAACCTTACAAAAGAAAGCTCAGCAGGGCATCCACTATGGCTAATCAAGTGAAATAATCAAATGCAACATACTATTTATCTGAAATTATAATAGGAGGTGGATGTCCCCATCTTGAAAATTTCAATTGATCCAGTGCCCATAGTCTTTTGAGGGAATGGGCAACAGTTGGAATGGGTTACCAGGAAGGCTGGCTACAGTCATTTAAAGCACAGCTAAACAGCACGATGTTTAAATGATAGGGCTAGTATTCTGGAAGGATGAGACAATAAGGGCCGTTCAGCCCATTTCATCAGGGTTTAACTTCTGATCACTTGAAAAGCAAGTTAATTTCCCATTCTAGCTCCTGACGTAACCAAGGGAAAGACAGAAAAAACATGAGAGAAACTGGCTAGAAATTTTAAAAAAGGTTTCAAGAACCTGACATAAGGTCCTGTTGATAACTCTGGAGCAATTAGATGGGGTTTGTGGCATGTATTCCATGTGTATAATGAGCAGCTCCAGGGTTAACACAATTTTTGGATAAATGCACAAAAAAAGCCTGAATAATATTTCCAAAATAGTTTCCTACATTTATTTTAATTCTGACCCACTAAATTAGCTGCATCGAATGGAAATAGCATTCTAGACCTTCCCCAATTTTAACAGTGTGTGAAAATGCTATTACGTAAGGCAGCAGAATACCCTTTCAGATTCTTTGTTAAGCCTGTTTTCCCCTTCAACAGTGCTCTACAGGAAAAGTGTTCCATGCTCCAAGTAACTCACCCTGTGCTTTAAGTGACCCATGACCCAAGCTTAGAAACACCACAGGAGCCAAGTACCCCCTGCTTTCTTTTTTGCAGTCTAATAGTGAAATTGTAAAAATATTTAGTCTGCATTGTAACAAGTTAATGGCTGCTTATACAACTTTATCTCCACGCAAACCTATTTATATGCTTCAGTTCCACTTATGTTAGGCAAAAAGCTAAGGCAGAAATCTAAACATCTGGGAGCATTTGTTTCCCCAAATGATTGCCTATTATAGGCATGGAACAACCATTGAACCTATTCAAGGGCACGTTTTCTTTCCTCACAAATGACATTTGATATTTCTGGCACATCCCTGTGGGGGAATTGATATTTCCTCTTTTGCAGGCAATCAAAGACCCCGTACAAACTTCCGTGTGGCCCTTAATACCTTTATCTTTATCCATGCATTCTCCCTTTGCCACTCCATTGGTGTTTGTGCCTTCCGATGTCTCGGCCGAGATTTCCACTTCTCGGATCTTTAAGATGCTCCTTTAAACCTACCCCTTTGACCAAGCTTTTGATCATCATTCCTTCTTTGGGCCTGTGTCTATTTACGTCTGATTACATTCCTGTGAAGTGCAATAGATGTCTGAATACATTAGAGGCACTATGTAAAATTGAAACTTGTTGTTTAATATCAAGACCTTGGGGGCAGGTAATTAAATTCACTAAAAGTTCACTAGACAAAGGCGGAGGCCAGCCGAATCTTGAAATAAAGCAGCAAAACAATATTAATGCTATGACTGTGAATCTAGTGGAGAAAATGCTGAGGAACATCAATAGTTTGCTTGAGTATGAGGCTGTTGTGGTAGTGTTCTAGAAAGCAATAATCTTGACTTTGAGCAGCCAAATGCTTATGTTTCAGATTCATTATTGAACCTGGCGACTATATTTTAATCTTTACTTTACTGAGGAGATTGGGGTGCATTAAAGTGTTAAAACAGCTTGGACATCTTCAACCAATGCATGCTATCAGCACAACCTCTTAAGTGCCTTACTCTGTTAATAGGAAGAAAAAATGAAATGATTGATATGAAAATCAATGAAAGAGATTCATATTGCAGTAGACTACAGCCAGAAACACATTCCCAGCAGCCACCTTGTTTTTGTGTGCACAACATGTCAACAATAGAGAGTAACCCACCTTGCAGAAGCAGCACAATGCTGTTCATATTTCACCTGAAGGACTTCACTTCCCAATCTTAAAAAAAAAGACTTGCATATAACAACTTTCACAATCCAAGGCCATCCAAAATTACTTCACAACCCATGAAGTACTTTTAAAATGTCGTCACTTTTGTAACATAGGGAAGATGGCTGCGAATTTGTGCATAGCAAGCTTCCACAAATAACAATGAGATAAATGATCAGATCATCTATTTTAGTAATGTTGGCAAGGACACTGGGGAAACACCTCTGCTCTCCTAATAGTGCCAGGACATTTTTTGCAACCACCCAAGATGGCAGACAGGGCCTCAGTTTAATATCTGATCTGAAAGATGGCACCCCAGACCAGTGCAGTATTCCCTTAAGACTGCACTAAAGTGCAATTCTAGGTTTTGTGCTGGCACTTGTACCTACAGCTATCTGACTCAGAAGTAAGGATGCTACTACTGAGCTAAGGCTGACATTCAGATTAATGAGTATTCATACACTGTCCAGGACTATCAAACCCAAGTACTGCTTTTACCAAGCAATAGCCCTGGGATAAACTCTCCACAACCTCACTGATATGCAAATTGAAGCAGCTGGACTCTGTCCAGAAGAACAAGTCTTACTCCCATGGCTGAACCATTATTACCAACTATCTGCAAATACTGAATTACCTGGAAAAACTCAGCAGGTCTGGCAGCATCGGTGGAGAAGAAAAGAGTCAACGTTTCGAGTCCTCACGACCCTTCAACAGAACTGAGTATAGTTAGGAGAGGGGTAAAATATAAGCTGGTTTAAGGTGGTGGGGGTGGAGAGAGAAGTTGAGGGGGGGTGGGTGGGTGGTTGTAGGGACAAGCAAGCAGTGAAAGGAGCAGATAATCAAAAGATGTCACAGACAAAAGGATCAAAGAGGTGTTGAAGGTGGTGATATTATCTAAGAAAATGTGCTAATTAAGAATGGATGGCAGGACACTCAAGGTACAGCTCTAGTGGGGGTGGGGTGGAAAGACTGACAAGGTATTAGTTGTAGATTTAAAAATAATGGAAATAGGTGGGAAAAGAAAAATCTATATAAATTATTGAAAAAAACAAAAGGGAGGGGGAAGAAACAGGGTGGGGATGGGGTAGGGAGTTTAAGATCTAAAGTTGTTGAATTCAATATTCAGCCCGGAAGGCTGTAAAGTGCCTAGTCGGAAGATGAGGTGCTGTTCCTCCAGTTTGCGTTGGGCTTCACTGGAACAATGCAGCAAGCCAAGGACAGACATGTGGGCAAGAGAGCAGGGTGGAGTGTTAAAATGGCAAGCGACAGGGAGGTTTGGGTCTTTCTTGCGGACAGACCGCAGGTGTTCTGCAAAGCGGTCGCCCAGTTTGCATTTGGTCTCTCCAATGTAGAGGAGACCGCATTGGAAGCAACGAATGCAGTAGACTAAGTTAGGGGAAATGCAAGTGAAATGCTGCTTCACTTGAAAGGAGTGTTTGGGCCCTTGGGTGGTGAGGAGAGAGGAAGTGAAGGGGCAGGTGTTGCATCTTCTGCGTGGGCATGGGGAGGTGACATAGGTGGGGGTTGAGGAGTAGGGGGTGATGGAGGAGTGGACCAGGGTGTCCCGGAGGGAACGAGCCCTATGGAATGCCGCCAGGGGGGTGAAGGGAAGATGTGTTTGGTGGTGGCATCATGCTGAAGTTGGCGGAAATGGCGGAGGATGATCCTTTGAATGCGGAGGCTGGTGGGGTGATAAGTGAGGACAAGGGGGACCCTATCATGTTTTTGGGAGGGAGGAGAAGGCGTGAGGGCGGATGCGTGGGAGATGGGCCGGACACGGTTGAGGGCCCTGTCAACGACCATGGGTGGAAAACCTCGGTTAAGGAAGAAGGAGGACATGTCAGAGGAACTGTTTTTGAAGGTAGCGTCATCAGAACAGATGCGACGGAGGCGAAGGAACTGAGAGAATGGGATGGAGTCCTTACAGGGAGCGGGGTGTGAGGAGCTGTAGTCGAGGTAGCTGTGGGAGTCGGTAGGCTTGTAATGGATATTGGTGGACAGTCTATCATCAGAAATTGAGACAGAGAGGTCAAGGAAGGGAAGGGAAGTGTCAGAGATGGACCATGTGAAAATGATGGAGGGGTGGAAATTGGAAGCAAAATTAATAAATTTTTCCAGGTCCCGACGAGAACATGAAGCAGCACCGAAGTAATCATCGATGTACCGGAGAAAGAGTTGTGGGAGGGGGCCGGAGTAGGATTGGAACATGGTCCACTCTTCCATCAGCCCCCACTCCTCAACCCCCATCTATGGCACCTCCCCATGCCCACGCAGAAGATGCAACACCTGCCCCTTCACTTCCTCTCTCCTCACCATCCAAGGGCCCAAACACTCCTTTCAAGTGAAGCAGCATTTCACTTGCATTTCCCCTAACTTAGTCTACTGCATTCGTTGCTTCCAATGCGGTCTCCTATACATTGGAGAGACCAAACGCAAACTCGGCGACCGCTTTGCAGAACACCTGCGGTCTGTCCGCAAGAAAGACCCAAACCTCCTTGTCGCTTGCCATTTTAACACTCCACCCTGCTCTCTTGCCCACATGTCTGTCCTTGGCTTGCTGCATTGTTCCAGTGAAGCCCAACGCAAACTGGAGGAACAGCACCTCATCTTCCGACTAGGCACTTTACAGCCTTCCGGGCTGAATATTGAATTCAACAACTTTAGATCTTAAACTCCCTGCCCCCATCCCCACCCCGTTTCTTCCCCCTCCCTTTTGTTTTTTTCAATAATTTATATAGATTTTTCTTTTCCCACCTATTTTCATTATTTTAAAATCTACAACTAATACTTTGTTAGTCTTTCCACCGCACCCCCACTAGAGCTGTACCTTGAGTGTCCTGCCATCCATTCTTAATTAGCACATTTTCTTAGATAATATCACCACCTTCAACACCTCTTTGATCCTTTTGTCTGTGACATCTTTTGATTATCTGCTCCTATCACTGCTTGCTTGTCCCTACAACCATCCAACCCCCCTCAACTTCTCTCTCCCCCCAACCCACCTTAAACCAGCTTATATTTCACCCCTCTCCTAACTATACTCAGTTCTGTTGAAGAGTCGTGAGGACTCGAAACGTCGCCTCTTTTCTTCTCCGCCGATGCTGCCAGACCTGCTGAGTTTTTCCAGGTAATTCTGTTTTTGTTTTGGATTTCCAGCATCCGCAGTAGTTTTTTGTTTTTATATTTGCAAATACTCCTTCATTGCCAACCATCTGGTTAGAATCTACAATTAAAATACCTACTGCCCTTCAAAGATTCCAGAATTAGATTAACAAGTTAACAAAGGTTGTTGGAGCTTCAACACAACAATGTTTCCTCAAACTATAGAATCAATTCCACATAACATCTCCCCAGCTGAAGCCATTTAAAATTCACCTAGTTGAAGAGGTACACTGTAATACAGGAATTGGAATAGTTTGAAGTCACAGATGGCTCTTCATCCATTACGAGCGGCAAGATACCACAAATAGAAGCAACTTGCTTTGTAAATTCATGTGCAAGCATTAACAGGTAGCCAATGTGCTCCTCCTAACTTAAAAGAAAACATTACAGGTGAGCAGTGACCTGAAAGGACATTCCTGAGGCTGATGTTATCTTTAAATAGAAGACCTGAGTAATTAGGTCACTGAGCACCTTGAAATGATGATTCTTTTCTCAGACTGATCTTATTTCGTAATTAATATTTACAATACAAACAAGAGTTGTTCAAATCCGAGGTTCAAGTTCATTGCTCAATTTTTTAAAGTTCGTCTTGTATGATGGCCGCACATAAAACAGCTTTCAGATATTGGATAAATGGGATCCTGCCGAAAGTTCACATCAGTGATAAGATCGTGCTGTGAAAGTTACTGTTGCAATTGGAATAATAACTTGTTCACAATTCCACTGGTAGAAATAGTGGGCAGAATCTTCTTCCCTCTCCCATGATGGGTTTGGTAGCCGGGGGTGGGGGGGGGGGGGGGGGGGCGCATTTAGTAGGGCAGGGGAGTGGCAGATGGGGGTCCCACCACCCTCTTGCCTCCAGCCCAATTAAGACTGTGGTGGGAAGGTCCGTGGATTGCTTTGCCACCCTGCTGCCAACTGAGGTGCTTAAATGAGTGAATAATGCCCACTGAAGTGCCTCATCCTGCCACCACTGGTATTGACCAAGCAGTAGGCAAGCGGCTCCCATACAGGGAGCGTAACAAGCAAAACTTGGCATGTTTGCTTGAGGGCTCCTGAGCAGGAGTTTTGGTGGTGGTCCCTTGTGGAAAGGCACTCTGTGCCAGAGGGACCCAGCATCAGGAAAGAGGTCTGCAGAGTTCCAACTTCTGCCCTTGCTGCTGACCAAGCCACCCCCGCTAATCCTGACACATCCCTTCCTGCCATCACCCACCTATGCCTGGGTCCCTCCTCAGTCTGAGGCTTTGGGCGGGTGTAGTACTTGCAGCAGCCACATCCTCCTCAGTGGTGCTGCTGAGTACAGAAGAGCTGCCATCTTCTGATTGGCTGGGAGCTCTCAGTAGGCTGGACTGTGGCCCCTGCGGTCCTTCATGCCAGGGAAGGCCTGCCACTGGCCTATGAACTGCCTGAGTGACACAAGATACAATGAGCCTTCTCGAAAAGAGGCGATGCAGGGTCTCACTGGCTCTCTAATTCATGGTCAATATCCTGTCAACTCCTCAAGAATCCACATAGTGTTTCAAATAATGGATCAGATAGTATATTTACCAGTGAGATAACTAAAGGAAAGGAAGATGGAGATGGCAGGAAGAAAGTTATAAGGGGACTGGTGATGATCCTGGAACTGAACTGGAAGGAGCTCCTTGATGGGTAAGAACCTTTCAAAGGTCTAACCTAGAACAAATCCCAACAGCAGCCTGGTTTTCAAACATTCTTTGACAGACAGACATGTGCATTTATTTAGGCCCGCATTTTCACTCCCAAGTCAGGAAATCTTTCACCTCGACGCACCTGCCTCAGGAAAAAGTGTGCCACATGGTGTGGTTTTTGCTCTGGGGGGCGGGGGGAGGGGGGTGTGGATGGTGGTGTGGGGGTGGGGTGCAGGATGAATGTGCAGAGCCCGTTGCCCCCAGACGCAGATCGGAGGCAGCCACAGGGGCTGCCAAGTGCCCAGGTGGGCTGTTTAAAAGTCCTGTCTTGGTCTCTGGGACTTCACTCTGTTGTTTTGATAAATATTAGACTGTCAAACCCTCACCCCTCACACCCCCTCACCCCCCAACCACTCCCCATGTCCCACCCATGCCAACCCATGCCCCACCCACCCCACGGCCATACTCTCCCATACTCTCCAAGCCAATTCTTGCTCCCCACCTACCTCAAATGACCCTCATATCCTCCATGTCAACTTAATGGTAACTCATGCCCCTACCCAAAACCCTCTGCCCATACATCTTCCATGCCAACTCACCCAGTATCACCATAGGAACACTTCAGGAGCTATGTTAAGATGAATTAAAATGAAGTTCTAAATATCTGTTAAAGCCTTTACTAACTTAAAAACACACTCCTATTCATGAAAGCCCATTCAAAATATTTAAATCCCCTCTAGTAATTAATCCTGAATAAATAAACAGTTTTATTCATAACCCCACATCAAAGACAGCTAATCCTTTAATAACCTGTTTGTATTGTCAATCATCCTGTGAATTTACAACCACCAACTGAGATAATGATAAGTTACAGAAACCAGCCAAGCATTAATAATGACATAATGATAGCCCTTGGGGTAATGTCAACAAACAGCTATTGTAGATTTTTTTCAACTCTCACTGACATAGGCAGCCTAAAAAAAAATTAAAGGGCTGGGGATTCAATTAACCCTACAACATGACAGTACTACAGGTTTTACCCACCCTTTAAGAGCTTTTATGACTACTCTAAAAGTTTTTAACTCTCACACTGCAGGTGAAGGCCCTTGCTGCAATGAATGTCAGATCTGTTTGAACTCAGTACTGAGTTTGGATTTCCTTCATGTGTGAGTCATGCCCTGCTGCCTTTCCCCTCCCAGCAAAAATGCGATCTGTCGGAAATGGGGTCAGGTCTTCTCGATCCAAATTGTTACTCACAATAAGAGGTTGTGGTGGAAGAATTAACCCAGGCAGGTCTCTTGGTTAAAGCTGGTTTATTTCCAAGGCAACTCCTCAGTGCTACTGACTTCCTAGTAGCTTCCACACAAGCTGTACCTTTTTATTCTAATCAGTTGGGATAATTAATGCCCATCACCCATTTAACTACCAATTGGTTTTAACAAGATGATTGCCATATTAACACAAATCCGGCCTGCCATTTTTAAAGGTCTGTGGAGTCTTAAGACTTTGTGAAAATGCAGGACTTATAGTCATCTAAATGTTCCCTAGAATAAGGAAATTAAAGAACAACCTGACTATTTTAATCAGAAATCATTCTTCCCTTCAGTAGATTAAATCCAGAATGTATTAAAATTAGAATTAAGCCGGTTAAGATAGGACTTCTTGGATAAATAGGAACTTTCTTGCATGCTCAGAAACATTGAAAAGCAGTTCAGATATGATTAATTACTTTACAGACTAACAATTAAATATACAGAACTTGAGTATCACTGAAAAAAGACATTTTGTCGAAGCTTTTTGTCTTGTACTCCTCAGGACTATCACATGAACACCAATATCAGAGGAAGCAACAATTTTATACTGTATGAGAAGGGAGTGCTAATTGATGGACAAGTGGAAGCAAAGCCTTTCATTCCCCTGATATCTGTATACCTGAGACAGAGCTACAACAAAGACCAAATTCGGGATATCAACAACATAGTTCAACTTACAGGTAAGCTAAGAACAGGTAAGTTATCTATTGGATTTCTCCAAGAGTGTATTAAACCCAAGGTTGTGCCAGTTTTCATTTCCAAATGAATTGATAATGCTAAAGTAAGGCAGTCCCACAATTGAGCAAGTGTTTATGCGAGATGTGATTGAACAGATTGGTAGCAGGGTTACTCATTTAACCATGCCCTATACTGCGTTTGGTCTGAGGTGCACAAATTTCTTTCATTTTTCGATTTGATTTGTTTATGCCGTTATATTGCTTCAATAGATGACCTCACCATAAATAGTACCCGTCTGAAACACATCCACCATAAATTCACTTAAGCGGATGTGGTTTGGCAACACAATTAATGATGCCACTAAACATGTAACAAATCTTCCTGACCACGTTCTCTCAGAAAGTGAGGAGTTTGTTTTTGCGCATGGTTTCAATTTTGGCGTACCTTCATCCCAAATCAAAACCAGAAGAAGTATTTGCTGAGTTCAAACTCCTCTACTCCCAAATATCCCACCATAAACCAATGTCCACTGAAGATGCTGAATCCTTGAAAGTGAGTCTAGCTGATCTAGCGCATGCATGTTGTGAGATTCCGAATGACCTGTCTGATTTTCACATGTCTTACAGTGTTGTGAGTCTTTACGGTCAACCCACACATCAGTAAACCTGACAAAGGGACGGGAATAATCAGCCTTAACAAGCGAGACTATATCAATAAAAATGCACACCATTCTTAATGACAGATCCAAATTCGTATCCATTGGACCTGCCGCTCAGCATACCGGACAGCCTTGCTCGAAAGTAAACTAAAAAAAAAGCTTGCTGGACTTGTGTAAGAGCGATGAGCTACTGTGAGATATATATGTTAGGGTTTGTCCTCATGGTTCATTACATCCTTGTATGTATGGGCTGCCCGAGACACACAAAAGTGATTTTCTTTACGCCCTATCTTATCAATGACCCAGTTCTGCACAGCATGAATTGGCCAAATGGTTGGGTGAATTATTACAACCAGTTTTGAACTAGTTTTCCATATACACGGTGAAGGATTCCTTCACATTTGCGAAGACCATACAGGACTTGCATATCAATAGCAATGCTGTGTCCATGTGCTCATTCAACCTCACTAGCCTATTCACCAATGTTCCACTTAAGGAAGCCACAGATATTTGTGCTGCAGCACACTATCATGGCAATCTAGACACACAACCATTGCATGAATCACTATTCATTGAACTTATGAACTTGACAACTCGCACAGTTGAGTTTAACTTTAATGACACCACGTATACCCAAATAAATACCATGGGATCCCCTCTAGGCCCAGCTCTCACAAACATCTTTGCTGGGTTCCATAAGAAATGTATCTTTGATGGAATGAAACTCAACCCCCAACCCATCACATATTTCTGATATGTGGATGATATGTTTGCTATATGTAAATCCATAGCAGCATGTAATAATTTCCTTACATGAATTAACGAGCTCCATCCAGCGCTCAAATTCACCTTTGAAATGGAGCAGTCAAATTAACTCCCTTTCCTTGACATACAAGTTGAGAAATCTGGCAGGGGTTCTCTACCATGGTCTACCACAAGTCTACCTTCACTGGTCAGTGCACATATTGGGATTCTTACAGTTCCACGTGCTATAAGATTGACCTTATCGACAACTTTGTAAATAGGGCCCGAGCCATTTGCTCACTATGCAAGCTTGATGCTGAAATAGGGCACATGAAAGACACCCTGCAGGATAATGGCAACCCTGATCAGATCATTTTGCGCTGTATATCACACAAACTCATGAACTGGCTTAAGGCTGTCACTTTTGGCCCTAAAAGTGCCAGTCCACCTCAGATTACCCTGGAAAAACAAGGTATCTCAAAAATTTAAGCAACATGTTCCCTTGTTTCACGCTGCTAATATGCAGTAGCACTCGTGTTGAGTGGTATTTGCCACCAACAGGATATTGCCGTCAAGCCAAAAATACATTCTGCCTATCACACAAATGTGTAATGTGGTATATGAATTTCAGTGCCAGTGTGATGCTAGATAAGTGGACCATATGTCCCAAAGACTGGTGGAATGTATCAAACAGTATGTTTGTACCCAACCAGCCTGTGATTTCAAAACTCAAAACACAGTGTCCAACATTAGATGTGATTCTGTGACTGGACAACATTTGCTAAATAATCCTCAGTGTGCTAAGAATTACGCTAACAACCAATCTAAGATTGTCAGTTGGGCTCGCAATGTAGCACATTTGCGTGTACTGGAAGCTACATATATTAATAGTCAGGGCCCTGTTCTTTGCAGACAGAAAGAGCATGTACACACATTGCGTCTGTTTCAGCTAAACAAAATAAGTGGCAGCCATTCGCTGGTTCATTCCTCAGGGAAATGCCTTGACCAATCAGAGTCAAGCTGCCTGGTTTAAATTTCAAACAATGCTTGGCAGTTAACTATAAATGCCTCCGAGTCCACCTGCCAACCAATCAGCACTCTCTTCTCATATAGTATTAAGTCATCGCTTCCCCTGGTCTTGGTATTCTTGCGATTGTCCTGATGAGTGCAAGACAAAAAGCTTTGACAGATGTCTTTTTTCAGCAATACTCAAGTCTAGTAACCATTGTTATGCGTTTCAAAAGTGAATCCAGAAAAAATGTTTTCACACAAAATATTTGCAAGAATGTAGGGTACACTGCCAGATGGATACAGAAACATCTGACGTGTTTTATAAAAAAAGAGGGAGGTACTTGGAAGATACATGGAGAGGAAAGCAGGAAATTGGAATTGAAGAGATGGGTCCTGCCACAGCTAATAAAATGGTGGAACAAGTCACATGGTCTTCTCCTGTTCCCATATATGATGCTGTTGGAAGAGCAGTGTACACACAGCAGCAGTGAACATCAGCATTCCCGAGTGTACTTCCACTTCTTGTGATTTAAATACCTTTGACCTAAGGCCTCACAGTTTACCTAACAATTGGAAACCACTTATTGCTTCATACACTAAGGGCCACCAAGGCTTAGCATTTAAGCACAACACCGTCAATGCTCAATGTCTACCCGAGAAATGGGCTTAAGTCAACCCATTATCATCAGCTCAATTCAGGCAGCAATGTAGTAAAGGAGGTCAATTTACGACAAACATAAGCTACTGCTTGAGGCCACAACCTTTCAATTGCCAGGGTCAGTACAGAATGGGAACAATAAAAATGAATGAAGGAGGAGGAGAATTAAGAAAGACTATATACAGGAAAAGCTATATTTCAATGAGGACAAATTGGAAAGGCGACAAGTCTCGACAACAAAATCCTTATACTGGGCATGTACATATTACGTTAGATATATCAAAATCAATAACTGTCTGAATTTTAAAAAGACTTTGAAGCTACGGTTTCACTTGTAAAGTCATTTAAAATTCCAGTTCAGCAGTCCCATCTATTAATGCTGGAAGTTCAGAAACCTTTTGGGAATCTGTATGTTGGTACAATGCCATTTTAGAACAATCTGAAATAGAGAGTTACAGAGTTTAGCTTATAGGTGGAACAAACTTATGCATCCCAAAGCTGCAAAACATTTCCCGATATCAAATAAGCAAATATGATTAATGCAGATACTCATTTTCATGGACTACTGATGGCCAACTGCATTGCCATAGAATCCCAATGCCATCTGAGACCCATTCACATTGGTGGCCAAATAGAAAAATACTTGAAATCTCCCCATGCTGGGAGTTTTCTCTTCATATTCTCCCGACACTGATATCAGAATTCTTCCATCAGGCATATCCCTCAACTGATATCATACTAAACCTGAATGCAGAAAGTGATCTCTGCTATCAGAAAAATAAAGCAGATTCTGTAGAATTGGTGCTGCAACAAACCATGAATCTGATTAAACACGTATTTGATCCATGTATAAAATCCTCATTCCCAGCTGCAGTGTGGAGCCTAAATCAGTAATGGGACAAATCTTCTTTGATGATAAATTTGTACAGCCTCACTGCATGATGTGTTACTTTGGCAGAGGGAAGCCAATATATTTTTTTCAGATTTTGCGGAGATAGCCTCAGGTTATACGGTCCATTGTTGGCAATTCTTTATGGAAAGTAAAAATGACAGGCACAATGAGATGATTTACATCAAAAGGTTCCTATGAAACATGAACATCATGTCGTATAATGGTCAGAATCATATATTTGCTTTGATGCCCAATTATAGAGGGTTTATATGACATCAACCATATGCAAGACTCATTCAACAGTAAGTGTAGGAAATCCAAGCCCATCACAATGACTTATCAACAATTTGTGCAATAAAACCCTTTAAGCTGCACTTAGCATGAATGCCAAAATCAATGGCTTAGGTCAAATGCTCTTGAAATTCCTGAATCTTGACTGGTAATGCAATATGGTTTTTAGGGTGAGTAATGCTGCACCAATAATTTCATTGCAGCTTCTTTACACTGGCAGAAGTATAACCTTTGATAATGAGGTAACTCAAAGGAATGGGCACACTTTCTCTGCTAACACCAAGTTGCAGTCAACACTTTTAATTTTTGGAAAAGCAAATTTCCCTACCCTACAACAGTGGCTACACTTCGGAAGTACATTGGTTGTGAAGCACTTTGGGACATCCTGAGGTCATGGAGGATGCTACAAAACTAAGGTTTGTTCACTTCCTCTTTCTGAATGCAGTTTCCATGTCACAGTAAGGCACATGGCTGAAATCTATGGAAACTCAAGTCACATGCAAACACCAGGTTGCCTGAGAGGAACAACTGAACGCACTCCATAAGGGCAGCTAAATTATCAGAGTTCTGTCCACAGTTTGGTGTTATAACCCAAAACTGAAGTTAAAACAAAAAACTTGTAGATATTCAGCTAGGAATGAAATTTAGGTATAAATTTCAAGCAACACCATTATTCGAAAACTCATTCTTTAAAAACTATACATGCTACAATTGGAAAACCTTAACTGCTGAATTCCAAGGGGTTGTTACCATGGTAACAGTACCTTGCAAGACAATTTTTAAAGTGATATGGATCAGTTAATTAAGCACTCCCCCAGCCCTTTTTTGACCTATTGGTGTGTAAGATGTTGGGAAGCCTTGCCTTTTGACTTTCTACTATTTGTGATTTTTGTTTCGATTAAAGTCTGCATTTGCTGTGGGGGATTTTTGACCAGCTTCCATCAGTAAACCTTCTTTGTTCATTTAAAAGCATAAAAAAGAAAAATAACTTGTCTTTACATAGCACGATGCGTCTCAGAAGTGTCACAAAGCAGCAACAATAATCTGCTGCCCTTAGTGTAATAAAATGTAATAAAATGTCCTCAGGAGCATTATAAAACAAATTATGACACCAAGCCACATGAAGAGATGTCAGGTCAGATGGCCCGAAGCTTGGTCAAAGAGGCAGGCTCCATGTCTTCAAGGAGGAAAGTGAGTTAGAGGGGTGGAGAGGTGTAGAGGGGTGGAGAGGTGTAGAGGGGTGGAGAGGTGTAGGGGGAAACCTCCAGAGCTTGGGGTTTAGATAACTGAAAGCATAGCCAGCAATTATTATCGGGAATGCACAAGAGGCCAGAATTAGAGGACTACAGTTATCTTGGAGGGTTGTGGGGTTGGAGGAGATTGCAGAGATAGGGAAGGGCAAGACCATGGAGGGATTTGAAAGCAAGGATGAGAATTTTAAAATCAAGGCATTGCTTGGCCGGGAGCCAACGCAGGTCAGCGAGAACAGGGGTGAATGGGATCTGGTGTGAGTTAAGACACAGGCGACAGAGGTTGGATGACCTCAAGTTTACGGAGGATACAATGTGGGAGATCAGCGAAGATTGTGTTGGAATAGTCAAGAGGTAACAAAGGCATGGATGAGGGTTTCAGCAGCAGATGAGCTGATACAGATAAACGACGTTTTACCCGGCAGCTGCTTCATGCTGTATCGTCCCAAACCCGCCACATTAATTATGCATTCCCGGGAAACGTGCTGTTTCGATGGCGGGTGGGCTCTCATTCGCTCACCACACCATCACCTCGCTGCTTCATCACACCCATATTTAAAGTGCAGCCACGTGCACCCCTCTCAGTGCTTCCAGCCCACGACTGCTGCACAGAAGACAGGACGGCCCCGAAAGGCAAAAAGACTGTGGTCCTCCGCTTCAGTGACGCTTGAGCACCTTTTGAACGCCGTGGGGGCCCGCCGTGATGTCCCCTAACCCCAGCTCTGGCCACAGGATGGGCAACTGCATCACCAACCCAGCATGGGAGGCGCTGGCAGTGGTGGTCAGTGCCAATGCCCTGCAAAAGAGGACAGCCACCCAGTGCCACTACAGGGTGAATGGTCTCATCCGTTCTCATCACTCTCAACTCACACACTCACAAACCCATCACACACCCACAGGGATCTCACACCTCAAGGGACAACACCACTAACTCTCACACACACCCTCACATCTCCATCAGGCTCATAACCTCTCAAACTCACATCCTAATCCTGTCCATGGCTCCACTCACCACACAAACATTCTATGCAGTGCCATGTGTCCTGCTCACAGTCTCTCCACCTGTTTTCATGCAGGAGAAGCCTGCTCACTACAGCAGGGAGAGGTCCCAGACCAGGGGTGGAGTGGCCCACATTAGGCACCTTACTCACTTTGAGGAGTGTGCCATCGCGCTGACCGGTGAGGACATGGGCCATGCCTGCGGTGACGGTGAGGTCAGCCGCGAACACCCCTCATGAGGATCCTACTCCACATCATCTGTTTCTCGACACTGATGTGAATCCTCCCTGTCCTGCTTTTGACTCTGCTGCCATACACTAAACATCTCTACTTTGATTCACAGGGAGCTCCTCCAAGTGACCAACACCCTCAGCCAGCCAGTCCCTCAGCTCCATCCATGTCCTGGGTGGACCTGAAGGGCTGGAAATAAGCAGCCTGGAAGACCCGTCACAGCGCTTACCCACACCCTGCACCAGCACAGAGACACACACCTCGGTGGGACCTAGATCTAGGGCAGATTTGGGTTCACAATCTGGTAGTCACTGCACGGAGACATGTCCGCAGCAGGAGGAGGCAGGTTTGGAGGCAAGCTCCCTGGCATTTGGAGGACTGTTGGGGAAGAGGCATCTATGAGGTCCGAGCCAGATGATGGGACTCTGGATTTGCCTTCCAACTTACCCTGGAGAGTCAGCGCTTGAGAACATCACGCTGAGCTATTGGAAGCCCTCAACGGAGTGGCTCGCTAGTCAGAGGAGTGCATTCGCCTGCTGTCTGATGAAGTGGAGCCCACATGTGCACATAACGAGGTCTCCATGGGGAGGATGGCAGATGCCATGGAGACCCTGGTCCAGCAGAACACGGAGATGTGCACAGACCTGCACTCCATCCCAGGAGCCATGGGTGACTTCCTGCAGTGGCAACGCGAGAGGGAGAAAGGGCACCTGGACATCCCTCCAGGTGTTCCTTTCCATCAAGGAGTCAGACCGGGGCCCCCGGATACACGAAGGGAGGAGGAGAGGCAGCTGGACACCCCTGGGTCATTGACTCAGTAATCTCAGGCTGTCCTCTCCCTCCGAGTCCCCTTTGCCTGTGAGCCCCTCAACATCGTCCTCTGTCACTGCAGAGGGAGCAGCTGGCCAACGAGTGATTGTGGAGGGAGGAATGTGTGTGTGGCAGGGCCCTTTTGTACCAGATCCTTCCCGTCTCACACTCATCTCAATGCCCTGAGCATTTTTAATGCTGCCTACTGGGGTTCACTTTCAGTTGTCCATCTGAGCTGATCTGCATCTCCGCCCCCCCCCTGATCACACTCCCATGCAGCGCCTGATCTCGCCCACCACAATTCTCGTTTCACCTCCGATTTAGACAGCATGGCGATGATTCAGTTTTCTGTGCACCCCCCTGTCTTTTCCCCTCCCCCAGTCGCACATTTCCTCTCCCCCATCACAGTTGACACCCGCCCCCGCCCCCGCCCCCCGCCACCAGCATCAGTTTCCACTTCCCCTCCCTGACCTACCAGCCACAACTCTTTTCCTTCGGGGATGTCCAGGTGAACGTGTACATTCCCTTCCTTCCCATCCACATTCACCTCCCCAACCTTCCCCTTCCCATCCCTAGCGTCCATGTCTGCCTCCAAGTCCCCAACAACCACCCTCACTGTCCCTTCTACTGCTACCATCGAAACTTCGCCCTCCCACCCTACCGCCTCGCTCTGCCCTCAGTCTTTCTCACCATTCCCTCGCTCCCTGCCCACCCTCAGTTTGCCAGGAGGGAGTCATGGACTCATCAGGGCCCTCCCTTGTATGTTCACCTCCCCCCCATGCTCCCTCCCCTCTGACACCTTCCTTCCCTCCCTCCCAACCTCACCCCATCCTGACACCTTCATTCCCTCCCTCCCAACCTCACCCCATCCTGACACCTTCGTTCCCTCCCTCCCACCTGGACATCCCCCCTTCTGGACCCCTTCCCCCCCAGAACTCCTTCCCCCCTCAGAATCCTTTGCCGCCCTTGGAACCCCTTACCTCACCCCAGACTCCCTCACCCCCCTTAGTCCTCACCCCACCCCAGACTCCACCCCTACTTAGTCCTTCTCTCTTCCTGACCCCTTCAGACACCCTTGCTTCCCTCCAGCCTCACTTCTTCCCTCCAGCCTTACTCCCTCCCCTCTCCGCACTCCTTCCTCCCACCAGACTCTCTCCCCTCTCCGAACTCCTTCCCTCACCTTCCACCCACTTACACCTACCTCCTCAGTTGCCGTCTTCTTCTGTTACCCCCTCTTCCCCCCGTGCTCCCTCCCTTCTGACACCTTCCTTCCCCCCCCAATCCTCACCCCATCCTGACACCTTCGTTCCCTCCCTCCCAACCTCACCCCATCCTGACACCTTCGTTCCCTCCCTCCCAACCTCATCCCATCCTGACACCTTCATTCCCTCCCTCCCAACCTCACCCCATCCTGACACTTTCGTTCCCTCCCTCCCAACCTCACCCTATCCTAACACCTTCGTTCCCTCCCTCCCAACCTCACCCGATCCTGACACCTCTTCCTCTCCCAGTTGATCCTAGACCTTCCTCTCCCACCCCCCAGTACATCTTCCTCTCCCAAACACAGCTGGACCTTCCTCTCCACTCCCTCAATGATCATCCGTTGTGAGCAGACCGTCACCGGTGACTTTCCACCTTCCTTGAGCTACTTTGCAGCAGAGCCACATCCATGAGAATCCACCCAGCATGCCATGGATGTTCCTCCAGTGTGCCATTGCTGTCTCCAGCATCTTCTGCTCCTCGGATGTCCGTGATGTGAGAAAGGCCCTGGTGGTAAGTCCCGACTTCTGCACGTCACAATTGTTAGGACACGTTCTGCACCGGTGTGCAATCACACCAACATAGGCAGCTGATCCAGCAAGGGGGTGGGGGATGATTCCGGCAGGCTGGCCTTATAATGATATGCAGATATATTACAATGAGGTTCCTGACAGCCAATGGCGGGGAACACGGCCCGCCATCAACGAGCTGAGCGGACGATCACAAACTGGTTTCACGACGTCCACTCACACCACTGGGTACGCCTGACGACAGCGGGCATGGAAAATTCTGCCTGCTTAACTTTATGTTTATTTACACGGATACTCCTGACCTATTTTTAAGCCCCAGATAATATTCAGGAAGATGTCAACGATTGCTAGGTTAAATATCTCAGGGTGTGCCCAGCACTCTGGTACTAAACACAAGGGACCTCCTTCACATGTGCTCTTGGACTAAGAGTGTTAGAAACTATTTTGTCATCGGAGTCCACACACATCACACTGGATAGAACTTGTTGATCTTTCCCTCCCTGGCCTGGGATACCGAGATCAACCATAGCACTGTATCTGATGTCTTAGATGATCTCAGCTTGATCAGTAAGACTGCGATAAACCGAAGTCTTTCTGGGAGTTGACTACCACACTTCACGGTGGACCATCAGCAGACCTGAAAAACTCTTTCCTGATTGAAACGGATACTCAGTGACCTTTCAATAAAACTGGTCACATTACCAGAACAATGAGCCTTTAACACTCCCATTGTAATTGAAATGTGGATAAAACTGCTCAGACATTTTTATTCCTCCCATGACATAGGTGTTGTTTAAAAAGGGAGGAAGGGATAGACTGATTCCTTACAGGCCAGTCAACTGAACTTCAGGTGATGGCAAATTATTGGAAAAAATTCTGATGGTGTTTCAGCTCAGTAGCTTTTTGATCCGTTAGGGAGTCAAAGGTTTTTGGGACAGGCAGGAAAGTTTAGTTAAGGCCACAGTCAGATCAAATGTGATCTTATTGAATGGTGGAGCAAGCTTGCGGGACCAAATGGCCTACTCCTGCTCCTATTTCTTATGTCACTTAGGAAGGCACAGATTAAATAGGACATAGGTTTGTTCAGGGAGGTCTGACTAACTTGGTTGAATTTTGAGGTGGTAACAAATGTTTGATGTACTCTACGTGGATTTTAGCAAGGCTCTTTTACAAGGTACATGGCAGAACAGTAAGAGCCCATGGGATCCAACAGCAAGTGACAAGATGGGTCAAAAATTGCTCCAGTGACAGGAAGCAAAGGGGAATGGTTGACAAGTGACCGGAAGGCGGTTTCCAGTGGGGCTCCACAGGGAATTGCTGTTTGTGGTATATATCAATGACTTAGACTTAAATTTAGTGGGGGAGGGGGGCCACGATTAAGAAATCTGCAGACAATACAAAAATTAGTCATGTGGTTGATAGTGGGGAAGAAGAATCACCGAATCACAGAATTGTTACAGTGTAGAAGGAGGCCATTTGGCCCAATGTGTCTGCACCGGCTCTCTGAGCATTTTAACTTAGTACCAATCTTCTGCCTTTTCCCCGTAACCCTCAGAATATAGACTGCAGGAAGGTATAAATGATCTTCTCCGGTGGGCAGATAAGTGGCAAATGGAATTTAATCTGGAGAAGTGCAAGGTCATGCGCTTGGGGGAAGCAGACAAGAGAACACACAATAAATGCTAGGATACTGAAAAGTGTACAGGAACAGAAGCACCTTGGGGTAAATGTCCATAGATCCATAAAGGAAATGGAATGAGTAAACAAGGTGGTTAGGACACCATATGGGTTACTTTCCTTTATTAACCAAGCTATTGAATCTAAGAACAAGGAAGCTATGCCAAACTATATAAAACACTAAGATAAAAGCAAAAAACTCCAGATGCTGGAAATCCAAAACAAAAACAAAAATAAAAATACCTGGAAAAACTCAGCAGTTCTGGCAGCATCTGCGGAGAGAAATACAGTTAATGTTTCGAGTCCGTATGACTCTTCAACAGAACTAAGTAAAAATAGAAAAGAGGTGAAATATAAGCTGGTTTAAGGGGGGGGGTGGGACAGGTAGAGCTGGATAGAGGGCCAGTGAAAGGTGGAGATTGCCAAAAGATGTCATAGACAAAAGACAAAGAGGTGTTGACGGTGGTGATATTAGCTAAGAAATGTGCTAATGGTGACATTAAGGGTAGAAAGCAGGATGAGCAAGGTACAGATAGAAATAAAAACAAAAAGCTAAAAGCTATTGCGGATGCTGGAAATCCAAAACAAAAACAGAATTACCTGGAAAAACTCAGCAGGTCTGGCAGCATCGGTGGAGAAGAAAACAGTTGACGTTTCGAGTCCTCACGACCCTTCGGCAGAACCGAAGTATAGTTAGGAGAGAGGTGAAATATAAGCTGGTCTAAGGTGGGGGGCGGGGGGAGAGAGAAGTTGAGGGTGGGGTCGTTGTAGGGATAAGCAAGCAGTGATAGGAGCAGATAAACAAGGTACAGATAGCCCTAGTGGGAGTGGGGTGGGGTGGGGTGAAGGGATCGAAATAGGCAAAAAAGTGGAGATAAAACAATGGATGGAAATACATTTAAAAATAATGGAAATAGGTGGGAAAAGAAAAATCTATATAAATTATTAGAAAAAAGGGGGATCAGAAAGGGGGTGGGGATGGAGGAGAGAGTTCATGATCTAAAATTGTTGAACTCAATATTCAGTCCGGAAGGCTGTAAAGTGCCTAGTCGGAAGATGAGGTGCTGTTCCTCCAGTTTGCGTTAAGCTTCACTGGAACAATGCAGCAGGCCAAGGACGGACATGTGGGCATGAGAGCAGGGTGGAGTGTTGAAATGGCAAGCGACAGGGAGGTCTGGGTCATGCTTGCAGACAGACCGAAGGTGTTCTGCAAAGCGGTCACCCAGTCTGCGTTTGGTCTCTCCAATGTAGAGGAAACCGCATTGGGAGCAGCGAATGAAGTAGACTAAATTGAGGGAAGTGCAAGTGAAATGCTGCTTCACTTGAAAGGAGTGTTTAGGCCCTTGGACGGTGAGGAGAGGGGAAGTAAAGGGATAGGTGTTGCACCTTCTGCGGTTGCATGGGAAGGTGCCATGGGAGGGGGTTGAGGTGTAGGGGGCGATGGAGGAGTGGACCAGGTTTTCCCGGAGGGAACAATCTCTGCGGAATGCCGCCAGGTGGGGTGAAGGGAAGAAGTGTTTGGTGTTGGCATCATGCTGGAGTTGGTGGAAATGGCGGAGGATGATCCTTTGAATGCGGAGGCTGGTGGGGTGATAAGTGAGAACAAGGGGGACCCTATCATGGTTCTGGGAGAGAGAGGAAGGTCGGACACGGTTGAGGGCCCTGTCAACCACCGTGGGTGGAAAACCTCGGTTAAGGAAGAAGGAAGACATGTCAGAGGAACTGTTTTGGAAAGTGGCATTATTAGAACAGATGCGACGGAGGCGAAGGAACTGAGAGAATGGGATGGAGTCCTTACAGGAAGCGGGGTGTGAGGAGCTGTAGTCGAGGCAGCTGTGGGAGTCGGTAGGCTTGTAATGGATATTGGTGGACAGTCTATCACCAGAAATTGAGACAGAGAGGTCAAGGAAGGGAAGGGAAGTGTCAGAGATGGACCATGTGAAAATGATGGAGGGGTGGAAATTGGAAGCAAAATTAATAAATTTTTCCAGGTCCAGACGAGAGAATGAAGCAGCACCGAAGCAGTCATCGATGTACCAGAGAAAAAGTTGTGGGAGGGGGCCGGAGTAGGACTGGAACAAGGAATGTTCCACATACCCCCACCCCACCCCCACTAGGGCTATCTGTACCTTGCTTGTCCTGCTTTCTACCCTTAATGTCACCTATTAGCACATTTCTTAGCTAATATCACCACCGTCAACACCTCTTTGTCTTTTGTCTATGACATCTTTTGGCAATCTCCACCTATCAGTGGCCCTCTATCCAGCACTACCTGCCCCACCACACCTTAAACCAGCTTATATTTCACCTCTTTTCTATTTTTCCTTAGTTCTGTTGAAGAGTCATACGGACTCGAAACGTTAACTGTGTTCCTCTCCGCAGATGCTGCCAGACCTGCTGAGTTTTTCCAGGTATTTTTATTTTTGTTTTTGTTATATAAAACACTAGTTAGGTTACAGCTAGAGGACTGTGAGGAGTTTCGGGCAACACATTACAGAAAGAATGTGATTGCACTGAAGTGGGTACAGAGGAAATTTACGGAGGTGTTGCCAAGAATGGAGAATTTGAGCTATTCGCAAACATTGGATAAGCTGGGGTCGTTTTCTCCGGAACACAAGAGGCTGAAGGGAGATTTAATTGAGGTGTACAAAATTATAAAGAGTATAAAGGCCTATAAAGAGTGCTTAGGTAGGAGCAGATAGCATGGAGGTAAATACCAGGGGGAACAGATTTAAAGTAATTGGCAGAAGGTATAGAGGAGAGTTGAGGTGTAATTTTTTTCACTCAAAGGGTGGTGGGGATCTGGGATTCACTGCCTGAAAGGGTGGTCGAGGCAGAAATCCCCATCACATTTAAAAAATACTTGGATATACACTTGAAGTGCAGGAACCTACTGGGCTACTGACCAAATGCTGGAAAGTGGGATTAAGCTGAATGACTCCTTCTTGGCTGGCGTAGACATGATGGGCTGAATGGCCTCCTTCTGTGTCATAAATATTCTATGTTCCTTTCACAAATAGTCTGAGGCCTGGAGAATGAATGAGATGTTCTGCTGTTCCTCTGAAAGCATGGGGAGCCTATCGTTCCCCGTGGAAATGCCTCAGCCAATCAGAGAAAACTTGCCAACCAATCAGCACCCTCTTCTCCTGTAGTATAAATTGTTGTGCTCATTTGAAATTTGGCATTCTTGTGTTTGTCCTGATGAGTGCAAGAGGAAAAGCTTCAGCAACATGTCTTTCTTTTCATCAATATTTTAAGTTCTGCACTACTAAGCTAATATTTACACTTATGGACGAGTTCACAGTTAGATGTCATAAATATAAGAAAGTTACAAATAAATCCAAAGAATTCAGGAGAAACCTCTTCACCCAGAGCCTGGTTAGAATATAGAGCTATAGAACCATGTGGAGTAGTTGAGGAGAATAGCATAGATACATTTAAGAGGAAGCTAGATAATTACATAAGCAGAGAAAGGAACGTAAGATTATGCTGACCGAGTTAGATGTAAGAGGGTGGGAGGAAACTCATGATGCATAAATACTAGCATTATCCAGTTGGGCCAAATGGTCTGTCTCTGTGCTGTAAATTCTATTTAATTCTGGTAATTTGAAGATGATTGAAATACAGATGCAAGTGTTACATTTACAGGGCAAGATACATACAATCAGTGATGTACTATGCAGCATTAACTTCTGTTCATAAGCTAATTTTGACAGGAAGCAAATTGTTCTGTGCTTGTTAACTTGCACAAGATGCTAAGCAAACCTGTAAGAATTCAGTTTTCAAAGCAAACTACTGGCGTCCAAGAAAAAGGACTTACGCTTACATTTAAGAAGAACACACTTGTCAAGTCAAATCCTATTGAAGGTGAGCTTTTCTGTACTGGCAAATAAGACTTTCAGTTCAAGAGCACTTGGCATGTCTTACCTTCATGGTGCTTCACTCTTATGTAACAAGCTTCATCACGAGGTGGGATATGATTGGTGCTGCAGGTTATTAATGACCAGGTTTACATTGTGGGGTTTCCTTTACCACCAATCAGTGCAGCTTCACCTCTGTGCTGTGTGACAAATGAGGAGCTTAAGTGAGCACCAGCATTGAAGTAACTCTCCTCCGCTGCCCACCCCACCAACCTCCCTCTCTCCATGCAGAACTGATAAATAGTCATAATATCAAATGGGGGTTCAGGATTGGGGGTGGGTGGGTGTGGCTGGTGGTGCACAGTGTGATCAGTTTGACAACAAACTTCTATTTCTTTAATAACAGGACCTGAATTGTGCATAGGTTCCAAAACAGTGGCTGGGGAGGGGGATTGTGAAAACTAGCAGGTGCCACTCAGAAGTGGAGTATGTTCAACGCAAGCAGGCAGGACAAATTCCTAATGTTACAACAATGCAGTGTGCACAAAGATTGTGATTCCTGCATATCCAGATTCAGCTTCCAGGATTGCAACCTCCCGTCAACTCTCATATTCCTGTTAAAGTGCTGAGAAACAAGATATACAGCAGGTCTGTTTAAAAATATTTCCAGGTTTAGATGAACACCTTGACATGTTTTAACACAAAGCTGTTTAAAAAGGTCTGTTACTCAAGTCAGGTACAATTCATTACAAAATAAAATACGAGCTGAAAATTAATTTAGAAGGCTTCTAAGTATGCAGGGCGGGAGGTGCAATAGCTTGAAGAATGCTGTAAGATTCTCAGCTTTGTCCAAGAGTATGCCTTTGATAGTGTACCTCCTCCCTCCAGACATCTTTAAACTGTCTTTATACTGGCCTTTTAATGTGATACCTGGTGTCTGCAAGCCTGGTCCTTTAAATCTGATTAGCCTTCTGGCTGGCCCATAAATCTGCCACAAATCTGTACAAAGCTAATTAAACAGCATAACTGGTGGGAGCTAGCTCCTGGAATCCAAATTCAATGATCTATATAAAAGGCCTTTTGAGGGTCAAGAGGAGCTGTTTGTATATCCCAGAAAGTCACCACACCGTCCAACACACCAAGAGTTTAATCCTACACCATCATTTCTCCATGCATTACAGCCCCTACTCTGATCCTTGGACTGATGTCAGGAGATTTTTCTTCAGAGAATATTCATCATGTGGAATGGGAAGAAAAGGAATAATTTACACAATAGCCAAATGCAAAGTATTAGGATGTTAGTTAAAAGGCGCTAGATTAACGTAGTCATTGCTGTTGCGATGTGAGAGGGCGGGACTCCAAGATCTTTTCTTGGACGCGTGCCTCAAACCGCTTTCTCACCTGAACCCATTTTAGGATCTTGTGTTGAAGTTGGTGCTTAACTAGATAGGCCGTATTCTTATGTGTGTTACGACCGGGGTGTGAGGAGTGCACTGTCTGTCTCTAGTTCCACTACTCCATAGGTCACAACATATATTTAAATGATTTCTCCAGCCAGCTACGTGGCCAAATATGTGCTTTCCCTGTGAATCTCAGAATGACCACTCAATGCCCAGGTTTCTTCAATAAACAACAACATTATTAGCTTGTTATAAAACCAGACTTGTCAAGTAGAAGGCGAAATTTATTAACATACAGTATGAAATATGAAAGTATAATAATTATTCTTTCTAAATACATTAACTCACACACATGCACCAAGAAAAATGGTTCAAGGGAAAAGGATAGACGGTGGAATCCTTGAAACGGGTTATATGTTTGGTCTCTCAGCACTGGCCTGTGAAACAATCGATGACTCTTGCACTTCATGGAAAACTTGCAGTCAGTCGATTTCAGAACATAGAGCAACCATGGAGCAACATCCACCCACTTTTTGCCTTTGACTGAGTCTGCAGCTTCAGGAGCTGTTGTCTTCTTTACCCAAGCAGTTGATCCTTCTTGTTTTCTCCCTGCAAAGCAAAACCAGTCTACCAGCTTTCAAAATACAGTTTTCCGGCATGGTTTTTTGCTAAGAGCCATAAACCACCAAGTGACCCTTTTGCAAACAGTCCGCCAGGGCCAAGAGCTTTCCAGCTTCTTTAGAACTGCTTAATTACCTTTTCTTGTAAAACGCTGTCTTTTCTAGGAACAGCAGCAACCAGAGTCCTTGTATTAACCCTTTACAGGACAGTGTATGTTAAAAAATACAAATTCTTCTAGAATGCTCTTTGTCCTTGAAAATGAGCCATTTTCCATGATTGAAGTGTTTGTGACAAGTGGAACCTTGATAATTCAACTAGACTGCACGCTTCGCAGAAACCATTTTCTGTGCCAATTAATTAGATAAAAAGGCAAGTGTCACTAGTCCTCCTTGGGACACTTATTGTCATGGAACTCGGGGGTCCTGTCCTGACTATCTGATGTCACTCCAGTCTTAATTGACCAGGCCATGGTTTCATTCTGGAGCAAGAGTGAAAATAAAACTTTTGAAAACTGCCGTGAGAAAAGATTCTCATCCAAAGAGCCAGGCATCCTGTGTACATGATGGTTCTGTAGGCTGTATATATTCACCAGTGGTTAATAGTTTACCAATCCAAAGCACTAAGTTCCACACTACTGCACAGCACTTCATTTAAACCATTAAAATAAGCCAATTTATCAAGCAGAATCAAACCCCTTGATATTTGCTAATGAATGCAGCATAGTTTCTGCTGTGGCATATGTATCAAGTGCCTTTCAAACAAAAGTCACTTTTCAGGAGGTAAGATTGTGGTAAGGAGCTCGTGATGCAGGGCCAATTGGAGAGCTCAATGGGAGGGGGTTGGGGATATGGGGGTGTGGGGTGCATGCAGCAATCTCATGACTTTCTCACCCATGCTCCATGCCAGGGGCCTGTATTTTGTGACCAAAATGGAGGAAGGAAATTAACCATTTCATATATTCCTATATAAGATCATAAACTTCCTCCTGTTAAGAAACAAAATAGGAACAAGAGTAAACCAACTGGCCCTTTGAGCCTGTTCTGTCATGCAACCATCATGGCTGATCTTCAAACTCAACTCCATTTTCCTGTACTATCCAAGAATCTATCGATCTCTGTCTTAAATATACTCAATGACAGACCTCTTGGGGTGGGCAATTCCAAAGGTTCACAGCCCTTTGAGTGAAGAAATTTCTTTTTCTCTCAGTCCTAAATGGCCAATCTCCACATTCCAAGAACGTGACCCCTAATTCTAGATCTCTCAGCCAGAGGAAACATCATCCCAGTATCTATCCTGCCAAACCCTTAAAGAATGTTAAACGTTTCAATGAGATCATGTCTCATTCTTCTCAACTTCAGGAATATACTACTCTCCTCATAGAACAATCCCTTATGCCAGGCCATGCTCTGCCTGACACCAGGTAAGGAGACCAAAACTGTAAAGAGTACTCAAGGTCTTACCAAGATCCTATATGATTGTATTAAGGCTTTTTTTTTATTTGTTCATGCAGGCATCACACATCCCTAATTGCCTTTGTTCAGAGAGCATTCAAGAGTCAACCACATTCTGGTGGGTCTGGAGTCACATGTAGGACCAGGTAAGGACAGCAAATTTGCTTCCCTAAAGGACATTGGTGAACTAGGTGGGTTTTTATGACAATCAGCAATGGTTTTGTGGTCATCATGCTTTTAATTCAAATTTCACCATCTGCCATGGTGGGATTCAAACCTGGGTCCCCAGAGCATTACCCTGGGTCTCTGGAATGCTAGTTCAGTGACAATACCACTACGCCACTGCCTTCTCACTCTTATACTTCAATTCCTTTGTCATAAAGTGAACGTACCATTTGCTTTCCTAATTGTTTGCTGCATGCTAACTTTCTGTGATTTGTGCACCAGGATACCCAGATCCCTCTGTACACCAACATTTCTCAGTCTCTAACCACTTAAATATTCTGCTTTTCTATTTTTCCTTTCAAAGTGGAAAACTTCAGTTTCCCATAATATATTTCATCTGACATGTTGACAAATCACTTAACCTCTCTAGATCACTTTGTAGCATTTTTGTGTCTTCCTGATTTCCTTACTTTCCCACCTAACTTCGCATCATCAGAAAACCTGGATAGATTATACTCAGTGCCCTCATGTGAGTCATTAATATAGATTGTAAATAGCTGAGGCCCAAGCACTCTTCCTTGCGTTACCCTGCTAGTTAGTGCTCATCAGCCTGACACACTCTGTTAATTCCTACTCGGTTTTCTGTCCATTAACCAATACTCAATCCACAGTAATATATTAGTCCCAATCCCCTAAACCCTAATTTTAAATAACCTCTTGTACAGCACCTTATCAAATGCTTTTTGAAATTCCAAATAAACTATATCCACTAGTTCTCTCCCTCATCTACTCTTGCAACCTCAGAGAAAACTAAGCAATTTGTCAAATACGATTTCTTTTTCATAAATTCGTGTTGACTCTGCCTAATCATATTATCATTTCCTAAGTACCCTTTTACCACATTCGTAATAATAGATTCTAACATTTTCTCCTCCACTGATGTCAGGCTAACTGGTTGATAATTCCCACCCCCTCAGCACCCTGTTCCTTGAATAAGGGGGTGATGTTTGCTACCTTCCAATCCATGGAGATTGTTCTCGAATCCAGTTATCCTTTAAGAACAAAAGTAGTGCATTGACTATCTCTGTCGCAACCTCTAAAAACCTGAGAATTCAGGCCATCAGGTCCAGTCTATTCAATCATTTTAAGTGCTATCAATTTCTTTCCTAATAATATCCTTCAGTTTCTCATTTCCACTAGACTTGTAAACTCTCCATCACTTTTGGTTCTTTCCTAATATGGAAATCAAGACAACGAAAGGAAGCCATTGTGACTGTCAATAATGAAGTAAATGCAGATTGGTTTCAACCAATGACTGCCACACAGGCCGTAATTTTCCAGCCCCCCCCCGCAGCGGGGGCCAGCGAGCCATTTAAATCTCCATTCACATTGGCGGGAGCAGAAGATCTGGCCACGGAGTGAGTATCTGTTCTGAAGACGAGGCTGGCCATCAATGGACAGAGAGCACGTCCAATCTGGGAGAAGTAACGTGATGGGACTATGCTTCAAAATGGGGCAGGTTTTAAAAAAAAGGGCACTTGTCTACTTTTGTTCCCAGCTGGTTATCACGCTGAACAAAACCAGTTTGAACTAAATGCGTGCATGCAACGTGCCTTACTCTGGCTACTCACTCATTTGATGCAAAAGAGAGAGACTGGTATCTGTCTCATTTACTGAAATGTGTTGAGATTACATACATAACCCCTTTTTAAATTTCTTCACTCATTTGAGACACAATAGTGACGCTAAATAATTCACTACCATTCTCAGCGCATAGTACGGGAGAAACCTAATTCCTAATAAATGGCCTGTCCATTTTCAGAGCTTGATTTTCACATTTTATCCCACTGTAATCAAGAACTTCTGGGCTCAACTTTCCTCCAAACCCCATCACATACGATTTCCAAACCTTAGTTAAGCTGCAAGCGTAGCGACAGGAATGTTCAAATGAAAGGAGTTTAAATGCTGTTGGAAGGGGGAGAATGAATCCACCCCAACCACCCCAAGACTTTTGGATGAAAGAGTTAAAATGGCCTTCCCCCTCTGTAATTATCCTGGATAGATTATATTCAGTGCCCTCATGTAAGTTGTTAATATAGATTGTAAATAGCTGAGGCCCAAGCACTCTTTCTTGCGTTACCCTGCTAGTTGGCACCCATCAGCCTGACATCCTGTTTATTGCTCATCGGTTTTCTGTCCATTAACCAATTCTCAAACCACCCTAATATATTAGTCCCAATCCCCTAAACCCTAATTTTAAATAACCTCTTGTACAGCACCTTATCAAGTGCTTTTTGAAATTCCAAATAAACTATATTCACTGGTTCTCTCCCTCATCTACTCTTGCAACCTCAAAAAACTAAGAGATTTGTCAAATGCGATTTCCTTTTCATAAATTTGTGTCGGCTCTACATAATCATATTATAATTTTCTAAGTACCCTGTTACCACATTCGTAATGATAGATTCGAACATTTTCCCCTCTACTGATGTCAGGTTAACCTGTTGATAATCCCCTGTGTTCTCCCCACCCCCTCAGCACCTAGTTCCTTGAATAATGGGGTTATGTTTGTTACCTTCCAATCCATGGAGATTGTTCTCGAATCCAGTTATGCTTTAAGATCAACACTCATGGAGACAACAGCCAGGTTATGTGTTAGAAAGGTCCTCCAGGTAATTAGTTTTTAAACACCTCCATTTTAAACAGCTGACTGCACATACAGAACTGCTTTGGCAACAAGCATTGTTGGATAAAAATTCTGTTGGTCCCCAGGAGTGTATATCAAAAAAAAAAGCTGCACAACCGTAGTCCAAGAAAGAAAACTTGGACTATTTTCATATTGACCAGAGTCTGGGAAGGAGAACAGTGTTTAGGTACCCAGGTACACAAACTCACTAAAAGCTGGTACAGAAAGTAATCAAGTCGGCTAATGGAATGTTTACCTTTATCTCAAGGAGACTGGAATTCAAAAGTGGGAGGATCTATTGGTCAGAACTTCAGCGCTGCATTGTTTTGGGTACTGCTTCAGGAAAGATATATTGGTCTTGGAGGAGACAAAGTGCAGATTCATCATTGGAACAGGACAATCAGCCCCTCAAGCCTGTTCTGCCATTCAATGATCTTGATCACAACTCCATCAAGCTGCCTGGGTTCCATCTCCTTCAACACATTTGTCTAGCAAAAATCTACCAAATCTCAGATTTAAAATTATTACTTGAACTCACCTTTACTGTTTCTCTGGGAGAGAATTCTACATTTCTACCACCCTTTGTATGGAGAAGCATTTTATAAATTCTCTCCTGAACAGCCTGGGTTGTTCGAGACTCCTCTATCAGTAGAAAGTGGGTTTCTCCATCTACTCTATCAATTCTAAAAAGGCAATCAAATCACCCCTTAACCTTACATATTGCAGGGAATTCTAGCCTGGTTTATGTAGTCTCCACATGATCAGAATGATACCAGAGCTTAAAGGGTTAAACTGAGGACAGGTTGCAAAAAGCCTAGCTTGTGTTTAGAAGGTTGGGGGGTGACTTAATTAAGGTGTTTAAAAATGATTTTAAAAAAAAATTAGGAGGATAGATACAGGGAGATTATTAATCCTTGGTGGCGAATCCAGAACAAGGCGGCATAATCCTCAAATTAGAGCTAAACTTTTAAGGAGTTATTTTTTTTCACAAATAGAATGGTGCAAATCTGGATTTACTCCTCCAAAAGGCTCTTGGAAGCTGGGTTGTCACTTTCAAGAAAAATAGATTTTTGCTGGGCAAGGGCATCAAAGGATATGTATCAAAGACAAGTAAGTGAAGTGGAGGTACAGATCAACTATGATCTAATTGAATGGCCTACTCTATTCCTACATGATGGTGCATCCACTAAAATGGAGGGAAAATCATAGTGCCCCTGATGTGTGCCAAGCTCATTTTCTATAGTTCTGCTTCAAATTTGTGTACGAGCTTTGGGAGAAGGTAAGCTCTTAGGAATGGATTATGATCCTTCCGTTCATCTGACCTGATTGTAATAGCCTTTAGTCTCAGGTTCCAAATATGATAGGTTAATACTGACAACTTCTACTCCCAGTGGAAAAATTTGATCAGCCTTGTATCGTCTTGTATGTAGCTGTAACCCTTGCCCTGTTGGAAAATCCTATCAAATTTGTCTCCCTTCTAATCCCTAACTGATTAAAGTCAACCACTGTTTCTGATCTTAATCTGTCTGCTATTTTGTTTTATGGATGAGCTTTCCAGTTTGTGTGAATTGAAGAGACAGCAGTATTTGAAAAGTTAACAGAACTGAAACTTAGATCAGGAGCAGGTAACCATCAAACCGTGAGTTGCAGATGTCACTTGTTTTTACAGTAATCTGAAATGATTTGTTGAAAATTGAGGTACTGAACAATTATTTTATCAATTGCATGTGTGCTTAGTTTACTTTTCAAAAAGAGCCAATGAAGAGGTGAAATTATGGCACACTTCAGAACCATGCCACCCTTCTGGAACTGGATCTCAACCTTGAGGTCACAGCCAGATGATAACTTTTCAGATTTAAACTAGGAGAGGTACAGAGTGGACCCATCATTTTACAACTGGGACTTTGGCAAAGGTAAAAGGAAAGAATCCAAGGAATTTTCCCTTTTGAGCTGCATGTTACAACAACGGATAAATTAAGTTCACTTGTCATTCGATAATCCGTTTACACCCATGAAAATCAAAACTTCTTGTGATCTTGACATTAGTTAGGTCACCTTCAGAAAGAAAAATATTAAATTTGCACGGAAGTGCTGAAAATTCGGTTCAGACAGAAGTTTGATTGACAAGTTCAGGCAGAATCTGTGCTCCTATGTTTTCAGTGGAGATCAGTGTGTGCATCAGTGGAAGTGGCAGTGATCTTTAGGTGTGAGAGCAATGAGATGCAATTCATAATTAGACCAATGATTGATTTTGGATATGAAGAGTGCTGCAGTTGCATTTGCAATTATAATACATCGACATGTCCCTGGTGCTGGCCAGGTAGCCTCCCTCTCATAAGGAAATACATTTGCTTTCTAAACTCACACAGGATTAGGACATAGCAACTTCTTAGCCTCCCAGTCACTGATCACGTTAATAATTTACTGAAGGCTCCTCAGATAAATAACAGTGATGCCATATGGCTCTGAGGAAAAAATTGAGGACACGTGGCTTGAGCATACAAGATTAAGGGGTTTAAAATGTTAAACGGATTCAATAATATAGACACAGATGTTACTGGGTACCAAGAATGAGGAGACATTCTTAAAATGAGAGCTAGACCATTTATCAGTGAAATCAGGACACACATTTTTCCACAGATAGAGTGGTAGGAATCTAGAATTCTCTCCCCTGGAGTTTGTGGATGATATGACAGTTGGAGCTTTCAAGATAACATTGGTAGATTTTTTGTTGGGTAAAGGTATAGGATATGGAGTTGAAGTACAAATCAGCCATGACCTATTTGAATTGAGAAGCAGTCTAAAGGGGCTGAATGGCTTATTTCTGTTCTTGCTTTCCAGTGATAAAGTACCACTAATTTTGCAACTTCCCCACTACCCAAACACACAAAAAAATGGTGCTATGGGATCTTCTAGTTATAAAATTTCTTTAGTTTTTGCTCTTAATTTTCTGGTGACTCCAGAGTACTATTTATTCCATGAAGGGGAGAGGAAATTCCTGGTTTACCAATGCTTGCCAAAGAACAAATGGACCGTGTCCCAGGGCAGTTTCAGCTGTGGGATGCATGATTCTGCAGTATTCATTCTGCTTTAGGATCCATATCGAAATCAGCTTTCTTAGCCCAGTGAACTAGGGGAGTACCAGGCTCTATAAAGATAGTTTGTAAAAAAGTTTCTGAAGGCACAGAGCTTGGGGCACGACTGATATGTTTCCCTCACTTGCTCAATGGATCACTCAAGTTGAATCAAGAACGTTAGAAAATTGATAATGAAAGATTAAGATAAAGCAGGGAAAAAAGAAAGGAGAAGCCAGCTTCCCTGAGATTTATTAACATGCTTGACATTCTAGGAATACCTCCAAAGGCTTTTGTATGAAGGGAGGGAAAGAAAGAAATTGTACATATGCCCTCAGGAAGACTTGATGTGCTTGAAAACCAGTCACTACATTTTTGGTGATATTGGTTGAGGGACTAACCTTGGCCAATTCACCAAAAGAGCTTCCTGTTCTTAGAATATTGCCACAAGATTTTTTACATCCAATTCATCTGAAAAACATCTCCTACGACAATGTGCACACCACAGTGCTTCACAGAAATGTCAGCCTGAATTCTGCACTCAAGTCGAAGAGTGGGGATTGAATCCTTAACCTTCCGACTCAACAAAGAAGCCACCAAGACAGCAAAGCCAGGAGGTTAAAACTGTGTTGGGAGGGAATTCTATTCAGCAAGGCATTGATCAGTCTCTGACGGAGGAGCAGAGGGGAACATGGATAAATTAATCCTCCCGAGTCAGAGGAACAAAGGCATAGGCAAGAATAAAAGATGTTCCTTGAAACAATAATATCAAAGAATAAGAGCAAAGGCGGAATCAATGAGAATTAAGCTTATGCTTTAATCTGGGTTCCACCAAGTTACCCCTTAATATCTTTAGAATATTAACAACCATCAAACAATGCTTGATATTTGATCAATAATGCAACTAGCATGACAAAAGCCATTCTGTTTAGAGTCTACACCATATTACAGGAATACCTCTGTAGTAAAATTGGAATACTCATGCTTTTTAAAAATCATGTTACATTTTTCAGTAGGCCCAGACTCTGGCAATATTCCTTCCTCTTTGCTCAAAACAACCCTGCTTTAAGGCTATTTTACTTCAAAAATAATTTTCCTAATGGACTATTAAAATGGTGTTAAAAACAAAAAACTACTGCGGATGCTGGAAATACATAACAAAAACAGAATTACCTGGAAAAACTCAGCAGGTCTGGCAGCATCGGCGGAGAAGAAAAGAGTTGACGTTTCGAGTCCTCATGACCCTTCAGCAGAACTGAGTGAAGTTAGGAGAGGGGTGAAATATAAGCTGGTTTAAGGTGTGGTGGGGGGGGTGGGGAGAGAAGTTGGGGGGTGGGGTGGTTGTAGGGACAAGCAAGCAGTGATAGGAGCAGATAATCAAAAGATGTCACAGACAAAGGAACAGAGAGGTGTTAAAGGTGGTAATATTATCTAAGAGAATGTGCTAATTAAGAATGGGTGGCAGGACACTCAAAGTACAGCTCTAGTGGGGGTGGGGTGGAAAGACTGACAGGGTATTACAGTTATAGATTTAAAAATAATGGAAATAGGTGGGAAAAGAAAAATCTATATAAATTATTGGAAGAAACAAAAGGGAGGGGGAAGAAACGGAAATGGGGGTGGGGATGGGGGAGGGAGTTTAAGATCTAAAGTTGTTGAATTCAATATTCAGCCCAGAAGGCTGTAAAGTGCCTAGTCGGAAGATGAGGTGCTGTTCCTCCAGTTTGCGTTGGGCTTCACTGGAACAATGCAGCAAGCCAAGGACAGACATGTGAGCAAGACAGCAGGGTGGAGTGTTAAAATGGCAAGCGACAGGGAGGTTTGGGTCTTTCTTGCGGACAGACTGCAGGTGTTCTGCACCTGCCCCTTCACTTCCTCTCTCCTCACCGTCCAAGGGCCCAAACACTCCTTTCAAGTGAAGCAGCATTTCACTTGCATTTCCCCTAACTTAGTCTACTGCATTCGTTGCTCCCAATGCGGTCTCCTCTACATTGGAGAGACCAAACGCAAACTGGGCGACCGCTTTGCAGAACACCTGTGGTCTGTCCGCAAGAAAGACCCAAACCTCCCTGTCGCTTGCCATTTTAACACTCCACCCTGTTCTCTTGCCCACATGTCTGTCCTTGGCTTGCTGCATTGTTCCAGTGAAGCCCAACACAAACTGGAGGAACAGCACCTCATCTTCCAACTAGGCACTTTACAGCCTTCCGGGCTGAATATTGAATTCAACAACTTTAGATCTTAAACTCCCTCCCCCATCCCCACCCCCATTTCCGTTTCTTCCCCCTCCCTTTTGTTTCTTCCAATAATTTATATAGATTTTTCTTTTCCCACCTATTTCCATTATTTTTAAATCTATAACTGTAATACCCTGTCAGTCTTTCCACCCCACCCCCACTAGAGCTGTACTTTGAGTGTCCTGCCATCCATTCTTAATTAGCACATTCTCTTAAATAATATCACCACCTTTAACCCCTCTTTGTTCCTTTGTCTGTAACATCTTTTGATTATTTGCTCCTATCACTGCTTGCTTGTCCCTACAACCAACCACCCCCCCCCCAACTTCTCTCCCCCTCTCCCCCCCCAACCCCACACCTTAAACCAGCTTATATTTCACCCCTCTCCTAACTTCACTCAGTTCTGCTGAAGGGTCATGAGGACTCGAAACGTCAACTATTAAAATGGTGTTGCTGCCTAGCCAGTTTAAGAGTACAATGTCCAAAAAATATAAAATCATACACACATTTCTGGCCAACTTATTTCTGCATCTTAATACGTGGTGCTATGATGCTTTAGTAACATTCCACTATCAACGCAGACAACATCAGGACTCCGTGTATCTCTGTCCCTCATCCAGCTTTGAAGCTTATCATGTGGAAGTGATATTCCTTCATGATATCAAGCTTAACACTTAACTGCTCTCTCTCGTCCCACGGTCAAGTTTAAATTAACATCAATTCAGGATTTATTTTAGGTTAAACTAGAATGGACAAATACTCATTTAAAATAGAGCAGCTGTGAATGTTATTCAAGAAACGTTGCACATAAAGACTGTTGCTGTGTGATTTGTATTAGAAAGAAACACTGAACAAACCACTATACAGAAGGTCAGCAAAGAAGGTTACTTAAAGTTGCTTTATTTACCAATTCCCAAGTGTTCATTTGAGTTTATTTAATTAATATCTAAAGAACAGTCATAACTGACCCTTCAACAAACTTCTTGCAGGGACAACTGCAGTAACTCAAATCTAATCCAATCAGTTACTATGGCAATACATCAAATTCCTTGATTGGTGAGTAGAGCCTCATGTGGTATTGCGTGGTCAGAAGCCAGCCATTGGACATGGATCACAAATTGCCTTTGTTCTCTGGGCGTAATCCTTACCATCTGAAGTGCTTTCATGCTTACCAGTTTGTAAACAGGGCTTCAAATGATTTCAGCTAAGGTATATTGATCCTTTACATTGGGCTGAACCTCTTTGGGTTATTTGTCATTTGTCAATTCTTTTACTTTCAGGTTTGGTACACTCTTTATTAAGACACTGGCAGGAAACAAAAAAATCTGCATTTAAATATCACCTTTAACATCCTTGTGATGTCCTCACGTCCCAAAATACTTCACAGCCAATGAATTACTTCTGAAGTGCGGTCACTGTTATAATACAGGAGCAAATCCGCATACAGACTGTAAATAAGATAAGCAACCAGTTAATCTGTTTTAAGTGCTGTCTGATGAAGGATGAAAATAGGTCTGGACAATGGAAGGACTCTCTGCTCATCTCTGAATAAAGTTATAGGATATTTCTTATTCATCTGAATCGATGAAAAGGGCCTCGATTTAATGTGCCATCTGAAAGAAAGTATTTCTGACAATGTAACACCTCTGTCACCTGAGGCCATAAACACAACTCTACTACCGCCTTAGATCCTTTTCTATTTCTTAATTCTACCCATAAAGTCTCCACTGCCTGCTTGCCTCTCATTATATCTGCTCTTACCCCTAATCTGTCATCTTCTGCTGGCTGTGTCCAACAGAATGCTTGGCCACATTGAGAAGTATACGCATCAGGAATAAAGCTACAGCAAGGACTGTAGATTACCCATAATTTAACAGAAGGGGGAAGATGACATGTATAGATTGTCTCCAACTGTGTTTAGATGAAGGCTCACAGTCTATGGACCCCTTCGAAGGAAGGCTGCTAGAATGGAGGTTTATGCTTTTGATTATTTCTGATGGTCATTGTGAAAATCTCTTGAGAATTCAAGCGCTGTTAGAGACATGGATTTCAGATTGCCGTTAGCAGTCTGTGTGTGTTCCCCTGACAGTACAGTATACAAGTAAAACAGTCATCATTTCACACCCAAAGTCGCACAAGAAGGATGACTAATTAAAAGTCATAAGGACATTGGATCAGAGAGCTTGGCCAATTGAGCCACATGATTCAAAAAACAATAGCCAGTGTTTTCTGTCTATATAAACTTTAATTGAGAAAGCGGTTACACACCAGTACCAGCAGTTAGTTGATACCAGAACAGATATGAGAAATCAGCAGAGAGCTAATGCTTATTTAATCTACAATACCTGTATGAATTAATGATCCCAAAAAAACTGTACATCAGTTGGTAACAAAAAGGCAGTCTGTGCTCCCAGGTTATTATAAGAACTGTAGCACTCAGTTTAATAAAAGAGGGTGTAAAAAGAACGTGTTTTTTGCATTGCAGTGTAATCCCAAGCACAAAGCTACATCTCAATTTTGGTCTGAATATCTTTGATTTGAACAGTTAAAGACATTTGTGCATTTTGGGAGCTGCATCAGGTAAATTCCAGTATCATGAAAAGACTTGGGGAAGAAGTCTCAACAATAATAGTCTTGAAAGTAGGTTGTGGGATAACATTGCCTCAACACTTAACAGACTTGTCTGTAATTCCCTTATCTGCTAATGTAGCAAAGGCATAAACCTGTGGGTTAACAACCTAAGGACACTTAACAGGTTCACCTATAATTCCCCTGTGGTGTAATTTAGCAAGGCATTGGGATAACAGTGTACATACATGTAACAGGTTCATAATTTGAAAGGGTTAGCATGTCCGCTAAATCAGTTGACAGAAGTATTTCAGATGAATGCACATGTTAGTATCCTATCAGGTAACTGGAAGGCTTTTTACATTGTGAGCTTAACCAATTTAATCAAAAAACTGTGGGGGTAGGAAAAGTAGGTCAACAATTTGTATTGCAAACATGAGGCACAATTCTTTCACAATCGACTATCAAAAATGACCAGAAAATGAACAGGGAAAAATGTAACTTTGAGGAAACCCTTTTTGATTTATTTGTGTGTCCAGAGATCAGTCGTAACAAATGAATTCAATCAAAAAAAAAACAACTGGAGCGAAGATGCACAAACATCCAATCTGATGAACGAGCCTTTAGAAAGTAAATCAAAGTAGACAGATCTATGGGGTAACCGAAATCAGAATAACTCATTTAATTTATATTAAAAGCGACAGTGCAAAAAAATTCATAGATAGTAAAACTATTGAAATCACATATAACATATTGCAGTGCCTTTTTCTGCACCCTTTATTACTGACGAAGCTTGGAGACAGCATGAAATCTAAGAGAAATCTAACCCTATCTAGCAAGATTGTGCTAAGTTTCATTCAAAAGCTATTACTTTGTTTTTAAGCATGACATTGCACTAATATTTTAACCCGATGATTCAACACCATTTGCGTTATCTGTAACAGTCACACATTCAATCTTAATTGACAAGTGAATCATAAATGGACTTTATATTCCTCGCACAGCACCAACATGTAACACTATAGACAGTCAAAACAAAAGCGTTAGCTATTTTCAGGCATTTTGGCAGCTGCTGCAGCACTTTCTACACCATTTGTATGTTGTGTTTGACTATAGGTGCTTGACATAATCACAGTTTTGTACATATGCACTTATTATGCATATGAACTGCAAAGTTTAATTACGAACATGCTGGTATCTAGACCCTCTCGCACTCCCTGTGTTTCTCAGTGTAAATTCTGTTGTTCCCAAATCAAAGTGACTATTGGACAATCCCATATGTTTTTGAAAGTATTTGCAACCCCCTTTGCAGTTTAAATCAAGTGATTTTTCACTTCTAGCAACATTACTTTTCAAAGACAGTAACTTTTTTCTTAATTTATATGAGAAAGATATCATATTCAACCAATGGTGAATTAATTCTCCCAGTGGCTATGTACCATGACACCATATACAAATGTGACAAGTTTGCATTGAGTGGTATGTCCAGTGAAAAGCACACTTTCGGTATCACTGAAATTTTCCTATAATTTTTTGGTAGCCATGTTCATCAAAAGAAACAATCCCCAAAAGAGAGATTAGAGTTTTTAATCATCACTCAGCCCATATCCTAGACTATGTTATCAGCAAGGAATAGTTGGCTTGTCCTGCTCCACTTCATGTGAAGCAAATGACACTGCTGGGATGTATTTCCTTTTACTCTGAGAAATAAGGGTGATATTTGATATGTCAGATGTATTAACCCTCACCCGGAACACAGATTAAGATAACTGGCAAAAATTTCCATGGGGGAGACAATAACTTTTTTTATGCAGCGAGTTGTTGTGATCTGCATTACAATGCCTGAAAGTGTGGTGGAAGCAGATTCAATAGTAACTTTCAAAAGAGAATTGGATATGTAACTGAAAATAAGAAATCTGCAAGGCCACGGTGAAAGAGAAGAGGTTTGGGACTAATTGGATAGCTCTTTAAAGAACCAGCACAGACATGATAGGCTAAATATCCTTCTTCTGTGCTGTATTATTCTATCAAATCTGTTTAATGAGCAGCAATATGTGTAGAAGACTTGTAATTGTTGCTAAATGGGTCAAGTGGGCTCAATGGCACTTAATTCAGTAGCCCAATAAGGGAAATGATGTCAACATCCCTACTTAGGAACCACTATCTAAAGATGGCTGACTGAGGAGGATTGTGAATACTCTGTCTGAATTTGTTTGTTGCTGCCAAGGGTTGAAATGAAACTGTGTGAAAATATTCTATTACAAGTGTAAGGTTTATAATATTGTTATGTTTTGGAACTGTGCCTTAATTTAGGATAAAACGAAGGGGGCAGGCCTGGGTGACATGTCTATTAAAGATTAAAGGGAGGCCCAGGATGTTTTGCTGGAATGATGGTGTAGGGCATTCACACTTGGTCCTTAAGAAACGACTGTGAGATCAGGTTGTAGGCTTTCCTAAAAGATATCCCTAAAACTCATAGACAAGTTTATCTGCCAGGATCCAGGAGAGAGGGAGCAGCTAGAAGCCAAAAATCCCTTTAGTTCTCTACACTGGAATGCAGGTGGGAGCTCGCACTCAGACTGAAAAGACCAAGTTCGTTAAGATTTGAAATGAGGCTGTAAGATTCACCTAGCTTGTGCTGGAGGGAGAATCTCCAGAGAAAACCCTCACCATAAAAGCTAGTTCTGGGATTAAACATTAGCAGGCTGGGAAAGGAAAGGGACAGAAATAAACCCTCAAGAGCTAAGAATCACTTTGGCTGGATATGGGAAAATCGAATGACTACTTAAGGGACAGGGTAAAGTATACTGGTGAAGTGGATTTTCAGTTGCATTAAGAGTAAAAGGGGAAGTTCTGTTCTGTTAGGTAAAGTTTAAGATGCTTACAAAAATAGTGTTTAGTCAATAGTGCTTTTAGTCTATTTGTTTCAGTAAAAGTCTTAAAATGTGAAATCTTGTATCATCCTTTCAGCTATCGCCTGAAGTTCAAATTTCACTCTTTAAAGTTATCGGTCTCTACGGGGATCGTAACAGTCCACACACATTTGCAATCTTGTAGAGATTTCTCAGGAGTGATCAGACCCAAGGAGGGAACATTTATAGTATGTCTGGCTGAGTTGATCAAAATATAGGAGGAAAGATACAGGGAAAAATTATACAAGGGAAGTTGATTGAAAAGAAACTGCAGCATGTAACAACTTCAAATGAAAAATGACAGAAAGCAACCAAGTAGGTTGGGAGAATTACAGTTTAAAAAAGGATTTAAACAGTTAAATTGGAGCAAGTCACCAGCTAAATATTTCACATACCTGCTAACAGAAAACGCATGAATAAGACTTCAAAGCTAAAAAAAAATCTCATCCACCCAATCCTATGAGTTCCTACAGTCCTGCAAGATTTTTGGTCCAATACCTGGAATGTATTAAAGTCCTAGCAGGTTCTTCAAATCTTAGAAGACACTTGCAGTTTGCCTGCTTTTAACACCCCCCTCAAAATTCTCCAAAAATACTTCGCGTACAATCAATTACTTCTAAGTGCAGTGGCCGATTTTCTGTAGGTAACTAGGGGACAGCAAAGAGTGGTGCACGCCAATCTCCCACAAACATCAAAGCGACGGAAAGCTGGCTAATTTAACATTGGCCTGGGGGGAACGTTGGCCAGAGTGACTGGGCTGGGACCTATTAAACAATTTAGAACCTCACTTCTTGAAAAGGGAAGATTTTCATGAAAAGCAAACATGTCCAGTTACTTTGCACAAAGAAAGGTCTCACAAACAGCAACGAGACAACTGACCACTTCATCTGCTGTTTATCGAGGAAGACCAGGATTCCTTGAAGAAACTTCAGATTTTAAGATTTATAATGCACTGTTACTTTATCAGTATAAAACTAAACACAAAGTTAAGCAAATTAGTAATTATATACATAATATATGTATTCTATTTTCTGATTATAGTGTATTGCTTCACATCAGAATAGGACTGAGAAACGAGGCTCTAGGGTGTCTCAATGTCAGCATGCAAGGTAACTAAGAGGCGTAGTTAATGTCAAACACCCAGAGTGTGCACTTCTCTAAAGGAAAATCTGGTCCGATATCCATAAAATTGCAAATAAAAGTTGTATTTTATTTGTTATGACTGTTTCTCTGAAAAGAATGTTCTTATTCATGGGAGAATGGCTGCGGTCAACTTTGAGGAACAGTGCTGCATACAGACACATGGTATATGACAAGGTTAACCTTGCATTCACTTTTATACAACCAATGCATTCATTGTCTAGTACACTTAACTGGTTTTTGTTAAATGTTAGAGCACCTATGTGTGGTGATTTAAATTCTTTCCCTCAAACTCTAAGCTATGGTATTTTGTCACTGGTAACTTGCACCATTAGATCAAATCATGCAACTGCCCTAGATCAGTGTAAGTGTTTATATAAGGCATATTGGAACAAGTCAAAAGAATTCCTTTGATTCACTTCCAATGTTATGTTTACTTGGTATTTTATGGGGGTAGGGTTTGGGGGGGGAGGGGAGGGTGGGTGGGTAGAGAGGGGGAAGGGGAAGTTCCTTGATGCCTTCTGTCTTCTTGAAGTATACAATAAGTCTTTCAAATTCATATTATATTTGGCTTTTGATGGTACCAGGGATGTCTGCAGCGAGCAAAGATCCTTACAGGCTTGAGACGATCCAGTCACCTCATGGAGAGCTCTTTATTGATGTGAAGAAAAGATAATATCGGCTACAATCACAGCTCCAGGCAACTGATGGCACCAAGGATCAAGCCAAAACTAAGCAACATGTAGGAGATCTGCACAGTGACTCCTGAACCTGGCGGTTAAAGAATATGAAGAAAAGTAGTTTAATATACTTAGAAAAAAAATTACATTTCAAACATAATGCATTTCAGTTACTAATACCTATCTATATTGTAAAGACTTTGCACTTCCTGTCAATCACACTTAATGACGTCACACACTATCTGATTCAAAGATCCGTGTTCCACCAGAGAACAAGCTATAAAGAAAGTAATTTGGAATGTTTAGACAATTTCTCCAGCTTCAGAACAAACCTGATCCACAATGTCTCCGGCCTCTTAATTGAGCTGTTTATGAACTAACCCAGATATAGAATTGAAAAGCAGAGAGGTCATATTGAACTTCAAGTTCTCTGTGATGTACAATTTGATCCAGCCATTGTCAGGCAGGCTCCAAAGCTCACAGTGCTAACAGTACTGCTTTCAGAGAACAGACAAGAGTCATACTCCTGGGTTAGAGCGCTCATACTATCAGCTTCAAAAAACGTACAATGATAATGCTACCGATTTGAGTGAACACACAGCGTTTACACTCCAAATTCACAGAACGTACCACATTCACACTTTGGAATCCAGAGAATGCACCACCTTCACACTCCAGAATCCAGAGAATGCACCGCTTTCTGGAATGCAAAGAATGCATCACTTTCACACTCTGGAATCCAGAGAATGCACCGCCTTCACACTCCAGAATCCAGAGAATGCACCGCCTTCTGGAATGCAAAAAACGCAGCTATTTCACACTCTGGAATCCATAGAATGCACCGCCTTCACACTCCAGAATCCAGAGAATGCACCACCTTCTGGAATGCAAAGAACGCATCTCTTTCACACTCTGGAATCCAGAGAATGCATCGTTTTCACACTCCGGAATGCAAAGAATGCATAACTTTCCCACTCTGGGATGCAGAGAATGCACCGCATTCACACTCCTGAATGCAGGGAATGCACAGCATTCACACTACGGAATGCAGAGAATGCACTGTATTCACACTCCGGAATTCAAAGAAAGCACCGCATTTACACTCTGGAATGCAGGGAATGCACCGTGTTTACACTCAGGAATGCGGAGAATGCACCGCATTTACATTCCGGAATGCAGGGAATGCACCACATTCACAGTCTGGAATGCAGAGAATGCACCTTATTCACACTCCGGAATGCAGAGGATGCACCCTATTCACATTCCAGAATTCAGAAAATGTAGTAAGCGATGAGGTCATCAAGTATCTCAACATGAAGATGAGAATTTTAAAATGAGGGGATTGGTGGATCATGAGCCAATGTAGGTCAATGAGCACAAGAGTATTGGGTTGATGGGACTTGCTACAAGTTAGGATATATGCAGTCGGGTTTTGTATGGAGGGAGATCCAGGATTTTGACCCAGTGACAGTGAAGGAACAGCGGTATAGTTCTAAACGGGATTGGTGTGTGACTTGGAGGGGAACTTTGAGGTTTTCCATGGCATATTCCCATGCGCCTGCTACCCTCGTTCTTCTAGGGAGCAGAGATCGTGGGTTTGGAAGGTGCTATCAAAGATGATTGGTGAGTTGCTGTAGAGCATCTTATAGATTGACACACTGCAGGTACACTGTGCTGGCGGTGGAAGGGCTGAATGTTTCATGAGATGGATGGGGTGCCAATCAAGTGGGCTGCTTTATCCTGGTTTGTGTCAAGCTTTGAGTGTTGTTGGAGCTGCACTCATCCAGACAAGTGGAGAGCATTCCATCACACTTCTGATTTGTACCTTGTAGATGATGGACAGGCTGTGAAAGTCAGGAGGTAAGCTACTCACTGCAGAATTCCCAACTGCTGACCTGCTCTTATAGCCACAGTATTTATATGGCTGGTCCAGTTAAGTTTCTAGTCAATGGTGACCTCCAGGATATTGATGGTGGCGGAATTCAGCAATAAAAATGCTGTTGAACTAACTCTTTAAACTATCTCTTGTTGAAGATAGTCATTGCTTAGCGTCATATGGTGGTGATCTGATGAACAGAAGGAAACACGGAATAACAGAAAGCAACTTTGCCCATGATAATGACTTTTCCCAATGTGACCATTCCAATTATGGACTTCCAACTTTCTCAGGGAAGCTCTTCATATACTTTACACTGAGTAGGGTTGGCAAGCACCATATGAAAATATGGAGCTGTCACTGATCTGCTCCCTTGGATGAAGAAGAATGTAAAAGTGAATTGCTTAATTTTTCAATCACATAAGTGATTTTCTTGCTGCACTACTGTGGGGTGCAGAGATAATGATCAGGCAATAAGTGGGTCACAGAGAAGTTGTGAGATGCAGGACCGAAAATGAGAAGAGGGAGCGAGCTATTGTTCTTGGATGAGAATACTGACAACATCCCTAGTTGCCATAAGGGCATCAACAGTCAACCACACACTGCAGTCACTTGTAGGCCAAATCAAGTAGGGTTCATTTCCCTGATGGACATTCGGGAATCAGTTGGGTTTTTACAAAAACCTGATATCTTCTGTGGTTACCTTTTCAGGAGCCGCTGCACACGTTATTGGATTTATTGAATTCAATTTTACAACTTGTCATGATGAGATTTGAACTCTGTTGCCGGCAAACCCAGTACACAAACATTAGGCTACTAAAACTATTTCAATTATAGAAACAGGAGTAGACCATTTGGCCTCTGAAGCCTGCTAAGCTATTGATTTGGATCATATCTGATCTGTACCTCAACTCCATTTACTAACCTTTTCTCTGTATCCCTTGAGACCCCCACCTAACAACCTAATGATTTTCGTTTTGAAAATTTCAACTGGTTCAACATCACAAACTTTTGTGGTATTAAGTTCTATATTTCTGCTATCCTTCTTTGAAAATGTGTTTTCTGATTTTACTCCCAGTGGTCTAGATCTAAGTATAAGATTATGCTCTCTTGTCCTGGATTTTCCCACCAGAGCAAATAGTTTTTCGAATCTGTTCTATCGAATCCCTTTATCATTTTAAAGACTTTGATTAGAACCCCCCTCAATCTTATAATCTCAATGGAATGCAAATCTGGTTTACAAAATATGCTGTCATGATTTAACCATTTTGATTTGCTGAGAAAAGGGGCATGTTGAGGTATTTTGTCTTGCACTCAGCAGATGATAAGTTTCAACAGCAAGTCCCTTTTTCCATCAATATTCAAGTTCTGTACTACCAAGCAACTATTAAGTCCTTCTGTCATTCTGGTGAATTTGTGCTGTACCCATTCCAAGACAAATCAAAACATTTCCACAAGACTTTATACAGGTGATTAAAGTATGTTGCTAGGTCAATGGAAGGACAAATTGATTTCACTCACTCTGCAAATATTAAAAACTTGGAATTTACTTTGTATTTGAACGGGATAGCATTACTGTTACAATGCAATTATTATCACCTTATAGTGAAATTCATTGCTCTATTCATAAGGACAAATGGAATATGCCCCATGTATTAATGGAAGGCAGCAAATTGAAGCGATAGGGCAGTCAGATGCTTTGGCAACCGTTTTGATTTGTTTGGGCACTCTGACATAACCTGCGCAAAGTACATTGTTGTCTCACTTGTGAATGACATCACCAGACCAGGCTCTTAACCTTCCTAATTCAGAAGAAAAAAGGTTTACAAACAATTTTTTAAACCCTGAAGACAATGCCCCTTTAAGCCATCTGCACTTTTGTTTTTTTTAACAATAGAACTTTTTCCAGTTCAGTCATTGGAAACTGTCAAACTAAAGATCACTGTTCTTTCGTGCAAAGTATAGAGTAACAGTCTCAGCTCAGGTGCTCATTAGGGAAAAGCAGAGAATGCAGAACATTCTAGACAAAGCCTTTGAATAAGAATTGAGAGCACAGCTATCTTAAGTCAAACAGCTCATGGCGGCTGAATCCCAAACTGCGGCTTCCCCTGTTTTCTCAAATCGTCAGTCTGTAATGCTGAATCAGCTAAAACAATCTCTGCACCCAAGAGAAGCAGTTAGATGCTGCTATTTAGGGCAGGTAGGTGGTGGGGAACTATAGGCTCATATGGAACGACGCGCTAGATGGACCAAATAGTGTCTTTTGTTTGTGCCATATAAAGGAAATAAAAATGCAGGAAGAAAAGACCCATGTTTAGATCCATTCCAATTTGCTGCTGTGGTTTTGTTCTAAAGGAGTGTGTTGACTGCAAGTGGTTGGAGTGTTGGCAGCTCTCTTCATAAAAAAGACTTAATCCCACCAATTGCTGTCAGGTCTACCTGTGGCTCAGTGGGTAATATTCTTGTCTTTGAGTCAGAAGGTTGTGGTTCAAACCCCACTTCAGAGACTTGACCACCTAATCTAGTCTGACAGTGCAATGGGGAAGAGCTTCTGATGAGATGGTCAACTAAGGGCCTGTCATCTTCCTTGGTTATACGAGATCCTGTGGCATGAGTTGAAGAAGAGCAGGGGAGAATTACCTGGTGTCCTGGCCAAAATGTATCCCATACTACCACAAAAACACAGACTATGTGGTCAGTTATCTCATTACTGCTCGTGAGATCTTGCAGTATGCAGACTGGCTGCCTCTTTTCCAGCATGACAACGATGAATATACTTCAAAGAAGTACTTGCTGAGACTGTCTGATATAGAGAAATGTAACCATATGTAACCATAAATTCTTGCTTTTTGCTTTTCAGACAGCACAAGGATAGATTCCCTCCTTTTTATTAATGGGAACTATGGAGCTCTGGGGCTTGACGGCAGCACGAGGAAAATAAATAGGCGTGGGACAGTGCTGAAATTCGATAGGGCCCCAAAGATGGTCATGGGATTTGCAATGTGCTATTAACCATTTCTTCTGATGCAGGCAGCATACCAACTTAATGCTGTCTTCTCAGTTACAGGGATTGCAGCATCAGCACACTCCTGACTGGTTGCATGCCTGAGCAGGGGATTTTTTGTTATATTCGTTTATGGGATGTGGGCGTTGCTGGCTAGGCCAGCATTTATTGCCCATCCCTAATTGTCCTTGATCAGAGGGCATTTAACAGTCAACCACATTTAGGCCAGACCAGGTAAGGATGGCAGACTTTCTTCCTTAAAGGACATTAGCGAACCAAAAGACAATCGGCAATAGTTTCATGGTCATCATCAGATTTTTAATTCTAGATTTTTGTTGAATTCAAATTTCACCATCTGCAATGGTGGGATTCAAATCCAGGTCCCCAGAGCATTACCCTGGGGCTCTGGAATACTAGTCCAGTAACAATACCATTATGTAACTGCCTCCCCACAAGCATCAGCACACTGTCGACTGGCTGCAGGCCTGAGCAGGGGATGCAAAATCATGACAGGCTAACATGAGTTCAAGCTAGCCTGCACTACTCAATGCAAGTCTACACCTCTTAAATAGCATGTGCATTTTGACTGGATCAGGTGCTGGAAGTCTTTCTAGAATTGAGTAGATCCTGGGAAAATCATAAGAATGCCACAGCAGGACAGAGAGTGTGCTCCACGGCTCTCTGACGCAGTGCTGGAGGCCTTGGTAAACGAGGTGGACAGGGGAAGAGATGTCATCTATCCATAGGCGTGGCTCCCCCCCCGATAGGCACTGCACAGGCAGTGCGAGCTGTCACGGCCAATGCCAACAATGTAGTACTGAGGATCTGCTTGCAGGGCTGCAAGAAGTTCAATCTGAGCCACACAAGCAGTCAAGATCAGTGAATGTAGCTTCAAATGCCTTATCTCACTAACTTCAACACTAGCCTGACATTCTGCTCAACGCACCCCCACCACGAATCTTTCAACAGCATCCATCAATCAGGTCTTATATCTAACATTCATAGCTTCATCTCACCCTCACTTAGCACTGCTGCAAGCCTTAGACCCATATTCTCACAGCTTGCACACACTGCCAGCTAAATCGCTGTGAGAGTCGGATCACTCAAACACATTGCAGCACACTCACTGACACACTTCCCTCTCTCTTCCAGGACAAGATGGTGCATAAGTGCAGTCATGAGTCAGAGGCCGGGATTTTCCGCAACTGATTGGAATGGGCGTGTTCGGTGGCGAAAACAAAAACAGAATTACCTGGAAAAACTCAGCAGGTCTGGCAGCATCGGTGGAGAAGAGAAGAGTTGATGTTTCAAGTCCAATGACCCTTCAACAGAACTGAGTGTAGTTAGGAGAGGGATGAAATATAAGCTGGTTTAAGGTGGGGGGTGGGGTGGGGGGAGAGAAGCTGAGGGTGGGGTGGTTGTAGGGACAAGCAAGCAGTGATAGGAGCAGAGAATCAAAAGATGTCACAGACAAAAGGATCAAAGAGGTGTTGAGGGTGGTGATATTATCTAAGAGAATGTGCTAATTAAGAATGGATGGCAGGACACTCAAAGTACAGCTCTAGTGGGGGTGGGGTGGAAAGACTGACAAGGTATTAGTTGTAGATTTAAAAATAATGGAAATAGGTGGGAAAAGAAAAATCTATATAAATTATTGAAAAAAACAAAAGGGAGGGGGAAGAAACGGGGTGGGGATGGGGGGAGGGAGTTTAAGATCTAAAGTTGTTGAATTCAATATTTAGCCCAGAAGGCTGTAAAGTGCCTAGTCGGAAGATGAGGTGCTGTTCCTCCAGTTTGCGTTGGGCTTCAATGGAACAATGCAGCAAGCCAAGGACAGACATGTGGGCAAGAGAACAGGGTGGAGTGTTAAAATGGCAAGCGACAGGGAGGTTTGGGTCTTTCTTGCGGACAGACCGCAGTTGTTCTGCAAAGCGGTCGCCCAGTTTGCGTTTGGTCTCTCCAATGTAGAGGAGACCGCGTTGGGAGCAACGAATGCAGTAGACTAAGTTAGGGGAAATGCAAGTGAAATGCTGCTTCACTTGAAAGGAGTGTTTGGGCCCTTGGACGGTGAGGAGGGAGGAAGTGAAGGGGCAGGTGTTGCATCTTCTGCGTGGGCATGGGGAGGTGCCATAGGTGGGGGTTGAGGAGCAGGGGGTGATGGAGGAGTGGTTCCCTAACTTAGTCTACTGCATTCGTTGCTCCCAATGCGGTCTCCTCTACATTGGAGAGACCAAACGCAAACTGGGTGACCGCTTTGCAGAACACCTGCGGTCTGTCCACAAGAAAGACCCAAATCTCCCTGTCGCTTGCCATTTTAACACTCCACCCTGTTCTCTTGCCCACATGTCTGTCCTTGGCTTGCTGCATTGTTCCAGTGAAGCCCAATGCAAACTGGAGGAACAGCACCTCATCTTCCAACTAGGCACTTTACAGCCTTCCGGGCTGAATACTGAATTCAAGAACTTTAGATCTTAAACTCCCTCCCCCCATCCCCACCCCGTTTCTTCCCCCTCCCTTTTGTTTTTTTCAATAATTTATATAGATTTTTCTTTTCCCACCTATTTCCATTATTTTTAAATCTACAACTAATACCTTGTCAGTCTTTCCACCCCACCCCCACTAGAGCTGTACCTTGAGTGTCCTGCCATCCATTCTTAATTAGCACATTCTCTTAGATAATATCACCACCTTCAACACCTCTTTGATCCTTTTGTCTGTGACATCTTTTGATTATCTGCTCCTATCACTGCTTGCTTGTCCCTACAACCACCCCACCCTCAACTTCTCTCCCTCCACCCCACCCCCCACCTTAAACCAGCTTATATTTCACCCCTCTCCTAACTACATTCAGTTCTGTTGAAGGGTCATTGGGCTCGAAACGTCAACTCTTCTCTTCTCCACTGATGCTGCCAGACCTGCTGAGTTTTTCCAGGTAATTCTGTTTTTGTTTTGGATTTCCAGCATCCGCAGTAGTTTTTTGTTTTTATCCCTGTGTTCGGTGGCGAGATTGGCCCTAGGCGACGTAAATCGGGAAGTGATTGTTCCCTCCCCCTGTCAAGGGCAGGCCATGTTTCCCGCCGTCGGATGTCAAGAACTTAATTTGGATGCCTTTGCATATCATTATTGTGGCTAGACATCGGAATCAACCCCCAAGTCAAACTTAAATCCCACGTCAACGTGATTTTAGAACAGCGTGATTTACAACTGCCTTTAAAAGGCGTGCACCTGGCAACTGAACTTCAAGGGGAACTCAGAGGTGAGTGCACACAACTTAGTGCAGCACTTGCGAGGATCCCAATGCAAAGAAGCAGCTCCGTGGACTCAGGATGGGTCACAGGCAAGTCTCAGCGGCTTCTTCATGGCTGGTCTGTGGTGCTGGAGAAAAGCGAAGCTCGGGGCAAGGGCTTCAGTGCTGGAGAGAAGGGAAAGAAGGGAACCTTGGGGCTAGGGCATCAGTGCAAGGGGGTGAGGGGTCATGGCAGCACAGACTGAAGGTTGCACACTAACACATGCTGGGGAGGGAGTGGGGGAAGAAAACAATCGGGCAAATAGAAAGACATGTTAAAGATGAGCACTCATCCGCAGCTGAGAATGTCTAGCTTGAGCTCAATTAACATGCTTGGAGTCAGGCTAGTCAAGCAATTGTGCCCACTCAAGCAGCACTAATTCCTGAAAGTGCCAATGATTGCTCCTGTGCTTTTAAACACCCAACAGACTTCAAAATCAAATGAGTGCTATGGTATGCAAAACCATTGGGTAACTGGACAAGCTTGAGGATCCCCTTGGGAAAGTTGGCCCTATTAATCCCTTGCATTATGCTTAAGTTGACATTGAAAAGTCATCCTCATGGTCCAAGCAAACCCTGAAGCCCCTGAATGCAGGTTAGGGCAATGCCTGCACCTGAGATGAAAGCTCAGGATGCAGTTGAGTGACTGAAGCTATCGCCACTCGGTCATGTGGTGTGAGGCGCTGGTGAATGAGGTTTTGGTGAAGCATCATGCGCATTAAACACTGGTCACCCATGTGGTTGCCAGGACTCCCCGGCATGCACAAAGGGACCTTGAGAGGCAGCCATAGGCGATGATTTGACCAAGAATGATTCTTAGGAGTCAATTGCTGACTCTTGCGTCTCTCTCTTTGATACTGCAGTGAGGAGACCATCAGGAAGATGGAGCCTGGTGATCTCACTGTCTGCCTCACTGCTTATAGTCAGGAGAGAAGACGGGGAAGAATGCGATGAGGCGCATGCCTCACCAAAGGGAGGAGCAGAACCCTCAAAACCAAGGGGTGGCAGGGCCTCCTCTGCACACAGAGGATGAACCCTAGAGAGCTGTCATTTGTAGGTGCCTCACCAGACCCAGGGTCTATAGATGGTGCTTGTGCCACCTGCAGTGTCGCCGACAACTGTGCATGTCAAGGGAACTGGTCCCTCACATTTTCCACCTTCTGCAGAATTTGGTGCCACAGGGACTTGGAGGGCATCCACTGCCAGTGGCAGTGAAGGTGACCGCGCACTCAATTTCCACGGCAGTCGCTCCTTCCAGGGCTCCACTGGGGACCTGTGCGGAATCTCACAATCCTCTAACTACAAATGTATCCAGGAAGTCATGGATGCCATTTTTGCCAAGGCACACAACTTTGTCAAATTTGACTGAGATCAGTCGAGCTAGGAAGCAAGGGTGCTGGGATTTTCTGAGATTTCCGGATTCCTACAGGTGCAGGGTGCCATTGACTGCACTCATGTGGCTCTTAAATCTCCCTGGCAACAAGCAGTCCAGTGTGTGAACTGCAAAGGCTTCCACTCTCTCAATGGTCAACTGGTCTGTGACCATAACAAATGGATCATGATACCCCAGAAGCATCCATGACGCATACATCCTCAGTAGGTCTCAGATCCCTGACATTTTCCAGGGACAACATGGGATGCAAGGTTGGCTCCTCGGTGACAAGGGCTACCCGCAGAGGCATGGCTGATGATACCCGTGCGGTGATCTCATACTACTGCTGAAAAGAGGTACAACGAGGCTCATACCGCCACCTGGAGTTTGGAGGAACACACCATAGGGGTCCTGAAAATGAGGTTCCGGTGCCCCGGCAGATCTGGTGGAGCACTCCAGAACACTCCCCAGATGGTGTCATGCATCACTGTGACTTGCTGCTGAACCTGGTGATGCTAAGGGGGGAAGGGTCCTGGATGGAAGATGGAAGGAGATGGAAGAGCTGCATGTCTCCTCCGATGAGGAGGAAGTCGAAGGGGATGAGGGTGATGAGGTCTTGGAAGGGGAGGGTGCAGGCGATGAGGCCTCTGTACTGGCCAGATGGGGCCGGTGAGCTTGTGAGGCCCTCATTGCCACAAGATTCCAGGAGGAGGATGACGAGATGCAGTGAGGACACTCTTGAGATCTTAACATTGCATCTGGGAATGTTTGACACCTGTCTGGCTGAGAGCAGCGTACATACGCTCTGTAAAGAGGCTCATATCATTGAGACACTGCTGAGAAACAGCAGCCATACGGACTTTAAGACAACATGATCCTTTGGCAGTCTTCATCACCTGTTCACTTCAGCACCACACCTTCACCTGTCAGGAATGGTGTCGAGATGGTGGGGGGGAGCCCCACCTCTAAAGCGCTGAGGGCACACAGAGAACATCACGGAACCCAGTGACACTTGGGTACAAGATTCTTACAGCAAACACAAGTCACATCGAGGTGCAGACATCACTGATCTGGGGAGTGACTTTGAGGCCGGACAATCACTGCACAGGGGAGAGGCCCTGGACTGTGACACTTGCCTTCATTTTGTGCTGGAACCAAGGTTTCACATCTGATTGACACGAACACTGCTCTTCAGAACAAGGAGCCATAGACAAGGAGGCATTCTTGGGGGGAGTGTATTTACAATGGACAACATTACGTACAAGTAATTAATATCCATGCCCACGTTGTGTAACTACGTCATCTTGACCTTTCTAACCCTGCCACTAGGTCTTGATGCATCCCCAACATCCACAGTGGAGGTGGAGGCGGTCTGCTGACTGCTGCCTGTGACAACCTTGGCTGGTGTCCTCTAAAGGGCCAAGGCCTGGAGCCCCGCCCTGCTTTTGGGGTCCTGCTGTGCGACAGTGCCACCCACCTTGACCTGCTGGGGTCACAGGAAGAGGGGATTCAGATGGGCTGCTCACTCCTGGAGTCACCTGGGTGGATGGCCCTGGTGTGTGCGCACCTGCTGATTCTCCTCCCTATGGGTGCCTGTGGGCTCCTGGCTCACTCTTTGAGAGGAAGGGGCAGATGGAGTGAGCTCAAGATGCCCCACACCCCCCCCCCTTGCTTTGATACTGATGGATGCCAACAAGTGCCTCAGTGATGGAGAGCAGCTCCTACAGCAGTACAGGACCAATGGCCTGGACCAAGCTCTCCACAGTGATTGCCACCCTGCCAGTGTTGACCTTGGTACATTGGTGGTATCACCTCGGTCTGAAGACAGGCGGATTCCTCCATTGTGCCTTGCAATTTGAGGAGTTTAGCGGACATCCCTTCCCAATGTTCCCAAGCTTGTCTTTGCAGCTCCAGCAACTGAGGTATGATCAAGTCCAGAGACTCCTTATCTGACTTGGACTCAGCAGGTTCCTGGCCTCCAGTAATCCTCTGATTGCCTGCTGTGGATCAGACAGTGCAATGTGCTCACCAGATTGTGACCCTGAGGCTAGTGTAGAACTAGGTCTCACCAAGGTGTGTGTCTCTGCACTGGTGGAGGGTGTGGGTGAGTGCTGTGATGGGTCTTCAATGTTGGTGTCTGCGGATTCCTCTTCTGTAATACCCTAGGGGCTGAAGTAGGAGACCTGGCTCTTGGACCCGCTCGGGTGATTCTTAGATGTGCCTGCAAAAGAAAGGAGGTAATTAGTGCATGGCAATGGCCTGTGAAACAGGAGACATCACTCCCAGCATGGTTGTCTGATGGATGTTGCACTGCTGGACCCTCACTTGGTTGAGCGCCACCGACCTCACCTTCAGCACGCCAACAGTCCAGATCCTCACTGACCAGCTGAACTGCTCTATTTTCAAAGTCTGTCAGGACCTTGATGTCGGGCATTCCTCCACCAGTCTGCGACCTCTCCTTTTTGTTGTGTGCCAGCTTGTTCTTCATGAAGACAGATGGAGAGTGTAAGCAGAATGCCTGCCAGGCCAGGTGAGAAAGATGCCTGGAATGTGCGGGTGGTGAGTGGTGCCCTGGATGGGATGAGGACACAATCCGCATGGCAGATGAAGGTGTGTGTGGAAGGATGAGTGGTGATGTCCCTTGAACCGGCAGTGAGTGTGAAGCCTGTGGATGTGTGATGGGTTTGTGAGTGTGTGAGTTGAGAGTGATGAGAAGAGTAACTTACTCTGGCCGAACGGAGGAGATCATTCATCCTCTTTCGGCACTGGGTGGCTGCCCTCTTTTGGAGGGCGTTGGTGTTGACCACTGCTGCCACCGCCTTCCATACTGGATTGGTGACCTTACTGGTCGTCGCCCTGAGCAGAGGTACTGGACATCACGACGTGCCCCCACAGCATCCAGTAGGTGCACGAGGGAGGCGCTGCTAAATCTGGGGGGAGCATGTTTCTTAGCTTTGGCAGCCATCAGTTCCCAGCAACTTCCTATCCCTTGGAGAGTGCGATCTCTGTGCAGGGGCACCCTTTAGATATGGTGCCCGGATTACTGAAGCTCCGAGGTGATGGCGGAGCGGGCAAATCCGAGGCTGCCCTGCCAGTGATTCAATGCAAAACCTGTGCCTCTGATTTTATTTAACAATGTTCCACAAGATATGGGGTGAAATTCCACCATTGCCGTCGGTAGGTCAAACGCAAATTTCCCTGCCCGATATCGGTTTGTGCCGATTTCTGGGAAAATCCCAGCCAGAGCGTCAACGGATAGCCCTTGTTGCCCAGTATCCACCCTCTGATTTTCGTGCTGGCTGAAATGTTGATGCGAACAGCGCTGTGGGTGTACTTACACCACATGGACAGCAACGGTTCAAGAAGGTGGCTCAACATCACCTTTTCAAGGGCAATTAGTGATGGGCAACATATGCTGGCCTAGCCAGTGACACCCACATCCCATGAAAGAAAAAAAGTACAGTGAATTGATGCAGAATAAATGGAATCACAAATGCTGCCAGGATATGGAGCACTGACCTGCACAATGGATGCCAATGGTCACACCCCAGCTGGACACTGAGGAAGTGGCACTCTTTGCGGTTGCAGTATTTTTCCTAATTTACATATGGGTGCTCGCAAAGCAATGTGTGCAGTCAATGATACCTGCACCATGGGGAAGGTCGCCATCCCCAGTGAAGCCATGTGCTCACTCCGCCTGTTTGTCTCTGCAAAGGGAGAATACAACGCATTTAGCTCTCTCTGAGAGAGCTATAGAGCATCAGTTACCTTCCCTATCCATCTACAGACAGCAAACTGTGAGATGTTAAAGATTTCACCTGTACCTGGCAGGGACGATCCTGACGCAAATAAATTCATTGCGATGGTCACCTTTACAGTCACCAGCAGCATTGCCCTCGTCCTGCTCTGAGGCTGCAGATGTGCCTGAACCAGGTGACAGATTTAAGTGAGTCCCTGCTTCAGTGAAACAGAGAAAACAGAGATGTCACCAAGACTGTTCCTTGCTGAAGCTGATGCAGGAAACATGCTCCTGGAAGACCTTTGGGCGGATTTGGCTTCCTGCTAAGTGCTTTTCTCCCCCTCGTCCCTTTTTGAACAGCTTGTCCTACTCTTTGTCATCTCTTGCTCATTCTCCCTGTTATTCTGCAGGCCAAGAGGGATGAAATCTACAGCTCTCAAAACGGAGAGAAAATCGCATGTATAGATTCCTTGTAGTGAGAACCAAGACCTTCAGCACGTGCCACACCAGCCCCTGAAGATTTCACCAAATGTGAGTGGCATTTTAAACACTTACATTAAATCAGCAATAGTCAGCATAAATCACTAAGCAACTAATCTGAAAGTGGTTGAAGATCCCTTTAAATAGCACTGTTTGGGGAGGGGAATGGGCATCCTTTCTACTGCTGAATTTCCGTGAAGCTGTGTAAAGTTATGAAAGGTTTTAGCTGGAGCATTTGGGTTGAAAATGGCCGCACTGGGCTCAAATCAGCATTACATACTGATTAATGCAACAATTTGTCTGCTGTGCATATTTTTGGTGCATGTTCCCAGCACCTGTAGTGGTAAAACTATGGACATAACACAACCAAATTTCACACCAACAGAGTTAACAATTGGAAGTAGACCATTTGGCTTAAGCATTTATCGTCCATGCAAGCAAATAATTCTAATCAAATGTGCCGACCTTTACCACATCCTTTGTTTCCCTGTGGCCACATTTTCCAATGTACAGGAGTACTGGACTGCATGACACAAGGGCAGAATTTTATGTTCCCTTGCCGGCAGATTTGTAGATGGATGGGTGGGGGAGGGGTGTAAAATTCTTCGAATGACCTCCGCAATGGGCTCCCACCTGCACCGACCTCTCCACAATTTTAAGGTGGGACGGGCCAGGCCTAGGCTATACAGCCAATCGCGGCTGCTCCACCATTCAATACGATCATGGCTGATCTTTGGTTTCAACTCCACTTTCCCGTCTGCTTCCCATATCCCTTGATTCTTTGAGAGACCAAGAATCTGTTAATCTCAGTCTTAAATGTATTCAATGATGGAGCACCCACAATCTTCTGGGGTAGAGAATTCCAAAGATTCACAACTCTTTAAGTGAAGAAACTTCTCCTCATCTCAGTCTTAAATGATCATCTCCTAATCCTGAGACTATACCGCCATGTTTTAGATTTCCCAGCCAGAGGAAACAACAGTATCCACCCCATCAAGCTGCATCAGTAACTCATGTGTTAAATGAGGTCATCTCCCATTCTTCTAAACTCCAGGGAATATAAGCCTATTCTTGGAGTACTTTTTTGGTACGGTAGCGGAGGGACACACTGTTCAAGTGACAGATGATATGATGAGGCCGAACGTAGATTTGCCAGGAAGCATAAACTAGATGGGCCTCTTTTACCTGTGCTTGTCTTTATGAATTTCCTGTTGAGTTTTAGAAGGAGGTCCTTTCACATTTTGGGGCTTTGGTCTCTCAGGCCAACTTTACACATCTTTGGAAGAATTTACGTTTCTGCTTTTCCCAAAACAATGGAAGGGTGGGGTCTTATCCTGAATGCTGTGGATTTCTTCCTTTTTCAAACCTCTCTGCTTTAGATTCATGCCTGTTAATGGCAGCATGATACTCATTCGGTTGGATCAGTGAGAGTTTGTTGGACTGATGAAGTGTCCTTGGAGGTTATGCACTGGGTTCGATAGGATATTGAGTTTATCCTGTTAGGAAGGGCATTTCCCATGAATACTGCCATTGTTTCTCTCTCAAATACACATCACTGTTAACTTGTATTTCTTTTGGCAAGCGACAGATTAGAAGAACAAGGACAGCATTGAGAACATTCTAACTTGCTTCTCGCAGTTTAACGTGTAAATGACTACAGTTTCACAAAGAAACCTGGAAAAAAAGGTAATGAATTCCCCACAGATCTGATGTTTTTCAGAATTTAAAATCAACCTTGATTGAAATTTTATTTTGCTGTACAAGTCCCATAAACTCTGCTTGGTGAAGGATGCCATTGCTGAATGATGGAAACTCTTCATGCCTGGCACCTAGTGTCAGTGTCGAACATTCACAGATCAGGTAAAGCAATGGTAAGAAGTTTGATAAGAAAAGCACTGTGGGTACTGAACTAAAATTAGAAAATGCTGCAAAAGCTTAGCAGGTCAGGCAGCATCTGTGGAGAGGGAAGAAACAGAGTTTCAGGTCAGTGACCCTTCATCAGAGCTGGAAAAACTAGAATGGCAAGTGAAAGAGGGGGGAGAGGAGGGGAGGGTGGAAAAAGGAATAAAAGGTATTAAGTAGAACACAGGAGAGATTACATGACAAAAGGGTTCATGGTGCAAGGCCAAAGGAAGTGGTATTGGGACAAGTAAAGAAACAAAAGATGTGTCCAGAAGTGACAGGCTGAAGAACAACTGCTGTCAGAAAGCCAAAAAAAGGGAAAGAAAGAAGTACCAAAATCAGCAAAGAAAAAGGAAATAAAATGAGAGCAGGGGTCCTATAACCTGAAATTGCTGAAGGCTGCAAAATGCCAAGTGAAAGATGAGGTGCTGATCCTCAAGCTTGTTTGAGCTTTATTGGAATACTGCAGGAGGCCAAGGACAGAAAGGTCAGCGTGGGATCAAGATGGAGAATTAAAATGATAAGTGACTGAAAGCTCCGGGTTCATGCTTACAGACTGAAAAGAGGTATTCCGCAAAGTGATCACGAAATCTGTGTTTGGTCTTTCCAATGTAGAGGAGGCCACATTGTGACCAGTGAATACAGTATACTAAACTGAAAGAAGTAATGTACAAGTAAATTGCTGTTTCACTGAAGAAGTGTTGGGTACTGGGCCTTGGACACTGAGCAGAGAGGAGTTAAAGAGGCAGGTGTTTTATCTCCTGTGCTTGCATGGAAAGGTACCGTGGGAATGGGACAGAGTATTGAAGGTGATAAAGGAGTGGACCAGGGTGTTGCAGAGGGAATGGTCTCTTTGGAGTGCTGGGACCCAGAATGGGGAGAGGAAGATGTGTTTGGAGGTCGCATCACATTGGAGGTCAGAAATGGCAGTGGATGATCCTTTGAATGGTGAGGTGGATGGTGAGGACAAGGGGAACCCTCTCATGGTTCTGGGTGCGAGGGAAGGGGTGAAGGCAGAAGTGTGTGCCCTTTGCAACCCAATTTCTGAACCAAAACGCCGATTGCATCTACGTGACAATTCTCAGTTTTCCATACTCACCATCCTATGGCCACCAAAGCAAAGTTTAGTGCCAAATTTGGGACAGGCCTGTGTTGCGGGTTGGTTTAGAACCCTTTACATGTATTTTGCAGCATGTATCAATTGTACAATTTACTAACTAACTTTGTCTTAGATTACCAAAGTACACCTCTGTGGAAAATTGATTTCTGCTGCAGGAATTTCACACATTTAAATAATCTAGCTAACAGTTAATTTCCAAGTGGGCCCCTTCTGCCCTGCTAATGTCAGCCTTGATTCAGTGGTAACACTGGTCACTGTCTGAGTCAGAAGGTCATGAATTCAAGCCTCACTACATAAACTAGAACAGAAAATGTGGTCTGGACTATTCGGTACAGTATTGAGGAAGTACTGCACTGTTGGAAGTGGTGCCTTTTGGATGAAACTTTGAACTGAGGCCTTGTCTGCCCACTCAAATAGATGCAAAAGATCCTGTGGTGCTATTCACAGGCCAACATTTATTTGTCAATCAACATCAAGGGAGCAAATTATTGGGCCATGTATCTCATTGTTACTCGTGGGACCATGCTGCGTCCATTTCTCTATCTAACAAGTGACAGCATTTCAAAAGTACTTTAAGGGCTTGTCACGACATCCTAAGTTCATGAACGGAACCATACGAATGAAAGTTCTTTCCTTTGCTCATCTAATATAGGCCATCATTTACACATAATATTTCTGTGATGGTACAAAACTGTGTTTAGTGCTGTCTTTCACCACTGCACATCTGTTATTTCTGTTTCCTGTAGCATGCACTTTGAACTAGGAAAATATCAAACAGGTGAATTTTGGACAAAGACTTAGCCAATGTAGGTAGGTAAGAAATTAAAATGTAGCTTCATAGAAACAATATTTTAGTGCTATATTAATCCAGCATTTTAAGTGCTACAATGGACCAGTGAAAGGGATTAAGGCCCTCGTTTGTTATGGCCATTAAACCATGAGGATAACCCATTCAACTCTGGAACTTCAACCATAATGCTACTTCATACATTGCACAGGAACCAATTAAGTGGGGAAAACCAGACTTTCTTCTTACCCTAGTGATAGGACAAAATATGCATTTAGAACTTAGAACTGAAGAAATGCAAACAAATGTAACAGACAACCCAATTTGTAATCTCAGGGACGTGGCAAGGGCAACCCACTGTGGCATCGTGAAAGAAAGACTATAAAAAGCTGAAAGTCCAAGTTTGACAGCTGGAATCCTTGGGTAGGCCAGAAGAATTTACTGCTGTATTTTTAAAAAATCATTCACGGGATGTGGGCTTTGCTGGCTGGGCCAGCATTTATTGCACATCCCTAGTTGCCCTTGAGAAGATGGTGGTGAGCTGCCTTCTTGAACCGCTGCAGTCCATGTGGTGTAGGTACACCCACAGTGCTGTTAGGCAGGGAGTTCTAGGATTTTGACCCAGTGACAGTGAAGGAACGGTGTTATATTTCCAAGTCAGGATGGTGAGTGATTTGGAGGGGAACTTCCAGGTGATGGTGTTCCCATCTATCTGCTGCCCTTGTCCTTCTAGATGGTAGTGGTCGTGGCTTTAGAAGGTGCTGTCGAAGGAGCCTTGATGAATTCCTGCAGTGCAGCTTGTAGATGATCCATACTGCTGCTACAGTGCATCGGTGGTGGAGGGAGTGAATGTTTGTGGATGTGGTACCAATCAAGCGGACTGCTTTGTCCCGGACGGTGTCCAGCTTCTTCAGTGTTGTAGGAGCTGCACTCAGCCAGGCAAGTGGGGAGTATTCCATCACATTCCTGACTTGTGTCTTGTAGATGGTGGTCAGGCTTAGGGGAGTCAGGAGGTGAGTTAATCATCACATGATTCCTAGCCTCTGACCTGCTCTTGTAGCCACAGTATTTATATGGCAAGTCCAGTTCAGTTTCTGGTCAATGGTAACCCCCAGGATGTTGATAGTGGGGGATTCAGTAATGGTAATGCCATTGAACATCAAGAGGTGATGGTTGGATTCTCTCTTGTTGGAGATGGTCATTGCCTGACACTTGTGTGGCGCGAATGTTACTTGCCACTTACCAGCCCAAGCCTGAATATTGTCCAGGTCTTGCCGCATTTGGACATGGACTGTTTCAGTATCTGAGGAATCGCGAATGGTGCTGAACATTGTGCAATCACCAGTGAACATGCCCACTTCTGACCTTATGATGGAAGGAAGGTCATTGATGAAGCAGCTGAAGATGGTTGGGCCTGAGGAACTCCTGAAGTGATGTCCTGGAGCTGAGATGGCTGACCTCCAACAACCACAACCATCTTTCTGTGTGCTAAGTATGACTCCAACCAACGGAGAGTTTTCCCCCTGATTCCCATGGACTCCAGTTTTGCCAGGGCTGCTTGAAGACACACTCGGTCAAATGCTGCTTTGATGTCAAAGGCAGTCACTCTCACCTCACCTCGGGAGTTCAGCTCTCTTGTCCATGTTTGAACCAAGGCTGTAACGAGGTCAGGAGCTGAGTGGCCCTGACAGAACCCAAACTGGGCATCATTGTGCAGGTTATTGCTAAGCAAGTGCCGCTTGATAGCACTGTTGATGACCCCTTCCATTACTTTACTGATGATGGAGAGTAGACTGATGAGGCGGTAATTGGCCGGGTTGGATTTGACCTGCTTTTTGTGTACAGGACATAACCTGGGCAATTTTCCACATAGCCGGGTAGATGGCAATGTTGTAGCTGTACTGGAGCGGCATGGCAAGTTCTGAATCACAAGTCTTCAGTACTATTACCGGAATGTTATCAGGACCCATAGCCTTTGCAGTATCCAGTGCCTTCATCCGTTTCTTGATATCACGTGGAGTGAATTGAATTGGCTGAAGGCTAGCATCTGTGGTGCTGGGGACCTCCAGAGGATCGTCCACTCGGCACTTCTGGCTGAAGATTGTTGCGAATGCTTCAGCCTTATCTTTTGCACTGCTGTGCTGGGCTCCTCCACCATTGAGGATGGGGATATTTGTGGAGCCACCTTCTCCAGTGAGTTGTTTAATTGTCCACCACCATTCATGACTGGATGTGGCAGGACTGCAGAGCTTAGGTTTGATCTGTTGGTTGTAGGATCGCTTAGCTCTGTCTATCACTTGCTGAATTATGCTGTTTGGCATGCAAGTAGTCCTGTTTTATAGCTTCACCAGGTTGACACCTCATTTTTAGGTATGCCTGGTGCTGCTCCTGGCATGCCCTCCTGCACTCTTCATTGAACCAGTGTCGATTCCCTGGTTTGATGGTAATGGTAGAGTGGGGGATGTGCCAGGTCATGAGGCTACAAGTTGTGTTTGAGTACAATTCTGCTGCTGCTGATGGCCCACAGCGCCTCATGAGTTGCTAGATCTGTTCGAAATCTATCCCATTTAGCACGGTGCCACACAACATGATGGAGGATATCCTCAATGTGAAGGCGGGACTTCGTCTCTACGATGTGAGTGTCACCTCACAATGACTGCGGTGGTCACTCCTACCAATACTGTCATGGACAGATGCATCTGTGGCAGGCAGGTTGGTGAGGATGAGGTCAAGTATGTTTTTCCCTCTTGTTGGTTCCCTCACCACCTGCTGCAGACCCAGTGTAGCAGCTATGTCATTTAGGACTCAGCCAGCACTATGGGGAATTTGAACCATATCTATTCCTGCTCCATCAGTCATCAATCTTGCTCCCATGTGTGATCTATCCAGTTGTTTAAATGAGCTATTAACTAGAACATCAGCTGCAGAGTTTATGCAACATATTAACTGCTCTGCGCAAAAGGTGTACAAGTCTTCCAATCCTTGGACTCAGATGACACTTGCTGATGTTGTATTCAATTCTCTGATCTTCCTCTCTTCCGAACTTGGATCTTTAACACAGAACTACTCACATCACCTATCCTCAATGTACAACTGCCCTTTGTAGATAGAATGCCCCAAGTTACTTGGTCAGTAGTGGTGCTACCAAGCCACTCTTGGTGATGGACATTGAAGTCCCCCACCCAGAGAACATTCTGCGCCCTTGCCACCCTCAGTGCTTCCTCCAAGTGATGTTCAACATGGAGGAGCACTGATTCATCAGCTGAGGGAGGGCGGTACTTGATAATCAGCAGGAGGTTTCCTTGCCCACATTTATCTTGATGAGACTTCATGGGGTCCAGAGTTGAGGACTCCCAGGGCAACTCCCTCCCAACTGTATACCACCTCTGCTGGGTCTGTCCTGCTGATGGGACAGGACATACCCTGGGATGGTGATGGTGGAGTCTGGGACATTATCTGTAAGGTGTGATTCCGTGAGGAATGGCTAGTGAGGATGACTATGTCAGGCTATTGACTAGTCTGTGAGACAGCTCTCCCAATTTTGGCACTACTGAGGAGGACTTTGCAGGGTTGACAGGGCTGCGATTGCCCTAGGTTGATGCTGGGTGGTCCATCTGGTTTTGTGTCTTTGTAGCCGTTTGTTACAACTGAGTAGCTTGCTAGGCCATTTCAGAGGGCATTTAAGAGTCAACCACATTGCTGTGGGTCTAGAGTCACACGTAGGCCAGACCAGACCTGGACGACAAATTTCCTTCCCTAAAGGATATTAGTGAACCAGATGAGTTTTTACAACATGGCTTCATGGTCATCATTGGATTTTTAATTCCAGATTTTTATTGAATTCAACTGGGTCCACTGGGATTTGAACCCAGGTCCCCAGAGCATTACCCTGGGTCTCTGGATTACTCGTCCAGCGACAATACCACGCCATCGCCTCACCTATTAATTACAGCTTTTACAAAAGAAAACACACTGTGAAAGACATTCTCCATAAACGTTCTTCCATTTGTAGATGCCACAATCTTATCGATGGACCTGATGTGAGAATGTTCAATGGTTTGACAACATACCCCTGGAGCTGGAACCATTTGATTAAGAACTCACCTTTTTCACCAAGCATCAGTATCTGACAAGTTGAAGATAAATGATCGAACAGTGATTGTTTAGCTGCAGACCAAAGACGCTCATAATTATCTACCGTATAGGAACTGTCGTTGCATTTGCTAAAATTTATTGCATGTTCTTTTCTAAAAGCATAATTGGCAGAAAGTAATTTAAGGAAACCATTAGCATTTCCCCATTACACCTACACAGTGCTTATCTCAATATTAAGCAAGTACGTCAAGAGGAACTGGCTTCACTGAAGAATGTCTCCTTCTCCAGCCGTCACAATGTAATTTTCATTTTGTTTTGACTCGATAATGATTGATGATGTGAAATGCCATAGGTACTTAGTTGTTGTGAATTAGTGAGTAATGAACTTGATGTGGCTGCGCCAAGTGAACTGGATGGTCACAGCAAATGAATTCCTACCTTCTTCACATGCCATTTAAGAAGATTACAAAAGGTATGCACAGTGGTTTTCAAGAGTCACAACTTAGTGTAGTGCAGGAGCAAATGAAATTAGCCCATTCTCAGACAACAGCACAAACAGAAGCAACAAATGAAGGCAAATATGTCAAATATGTCTCATTCTTGGGAGATCTTACCTTACCTTTCACTTCTCTAACAACAGAATGAAGGCTTGGTGGTCACAATGCCATCACTTTACAGAATATTGAAGTTATATAAGGAAGTATGTAATGAGAAAAGGTCATTTGATCCATCAAGTCCATTTCTTTCACAGACTTGGCACAATATGGCTAAATCCAGAGCTTTAAAGCTCCTAAAATTTTCTCCTCAACTCATGGATAGACAAATTAAAAAATCTCCAGGATGTCAGTTCAACCTTACAATACTATTTTACAAGGAGCAACTATGGCCAGCTGTGTTAAACAGAATCCATCAAGAGAGCAACCATTATGCACTATGGGGAATTTGAACCATATCTATTCCTGGTCTATCAGTCATCAATCTTGCTCCCATGAGCGATCTATCCAGTTGTTTAAATGAGCTATGAGCCGGAACATCAGCTGCAAAGTTTATTCAACACATCAACTGCTCTGTGCAAAAGGGGTACAAGTCTTCCAATCCCTGGACTCAGATGACACTTGCTGATGTTGTATTCAATCCTCTGATCTTACGTTGAACAACAGGCTTGCATTAGTTAACATTATGCTTATTTCTCACGATTTTAAAGATCTGCATCATACTTCCTATTAGTTTTATTTTCTCTCATGAGAAAAGCCATTGATCGTCGCGCCTCTCTTCCGAACTTGGGTCTTTAACACGGAACTACTCACAACACCTATCCTCAATGTACAATTGCCCTTTGTAGGTGGAATGTCCCAAGTTACATGTGACATGACAAATATATTTTTAATCATGGATTTTCTGTGTGTCAGAGGATACAGTGAAGCTAGAGCACCACTCTGTGGCTGCAGTCTGCAAGTACTGTGACACAAGCCCTGTTTACATAGGGAATTTCCTTTATATCAGACAGAACTTTACACCTCGCAGGTGGGCACATGCCCGACCTGAACGAATGGGAAATAGCGCATGATGCCGTTGGGCGAGTGCCCCGACGTCATCCCACATGTGAACAATTTTTAGGTCAGTGGGCACGTGCGGCAGTCAGAAGCACGCTAGCCGACAATTAAGCGGGCAATTAAGCACATTAAGGAGGCAATTGAAAGTGATTTTTCGTGGCCCATCCATTTTTATGGTTAGCAAACAGCCCAGTTGGCCAGGCTGCCTTTACATTTTTGCTCAAACCTCAATCCGGGGTGGGATGAAACCTCCGTGAGGAAATAAAATAAAGAGGTATCTGGGGACTGGTTTTTTATGAGGTGTGCTTTCAGATGCTTGATTGTGCCGCATGGACATACTTTGCAGCATTTTTGTTGTTTCGTTTATTCTGTGGAGGTCTGCAGCTCCCTGAGGCATTGAGCTGCCTTCAGGGAGCTCAATGGGAGTGCTCACCAGCACCCGCGGTGACGTTGGTGCCTGCCCTCTTCCCGCTCCCACCGGCAGTGCTGAATCTTTCTCAGTGCGTGTTTCAGGCTGGCTGGCCATTAATTGGCCAGACAAAGCGAAATCGCAGTTGGAGGACCATTTCCCTTCTGCTCCTTGGCTCGCCGATTGCATGCTCCCGATGAGTGAAAAATTCAGGCCCTGATTACTTTTAAGCATTTTCCATGTTAAATGTTGATGTAAAAATGGCAACTGCAAATTGTGACAACCCAAGGTGGAATTTGTGGACATGAAATGTGTGAATCATACTAAGACTTTTCATGTAATACTAGTCATTTTCCCACGTTGTGGCAAACGGGAAGAAAAACCTAATTTAGTGTCCAGGTTTCTGGGATGAAAGTCAAGGGTAAATGGACCAGGGCACATAAATCCAATCTGATTCCCATTTTAAAGTCCTTATTTTTATGTTTATGCATCATTCGTTCCTTCAACAACATTTGTTAGGAAATTGCCAATGTAATGCTTATAATGCTGTGATACACCCTCCCGCAATCGAGGTGTTACAGTACCTTCACTGATGGGCAGGTGTAATTACTGAATGCAATGTTTACATAGTTAGCTCCCATTAAAAATGCAGACAGAGGGATTTATCATGAAAAACGTGACAGGAAGATAACACAGATATATGATTTATGTATAAAGTACCTTGGGGCCTTTTCTGTGTTAAAGGTGCGAAATAAATGCAAATTGATGTATTATAGATGTCGATCAATAACATCTGCTAGATATTTTGAATGTGTTGTGTGGGTCTCAACTTTCTACTGAAAATTACATGAAAACTCCTAGGTTAGGTGCTATCAATGGGAAAAAAACCCATAGGTAAACAATATTTTTCCACTGTGAAAGTAATGTCTGTAGAAGACAGGTGTTTTCAATGTTAAGTGTCATGTAATGCCAGCTGCTTAAACAATACTAGCGTAGTACATTAATAGTTAACAAAAAAAAAATGGTTGCATCTAAATGCAATTGCAGGTTTTGGCCCTTATGTGCCACTGTGGTGTGAGTTAAGATTTTAATGTAATGGGCATCAATGGTGAAGAGTTTCCACATGTCTAATGCTCCTAGTTTAGCAGGTGAGGGGTAAGTATACAGGTGAAGAGGTGTCGACATGGTGGTAAAATAATTTATTTGTCTAGTTTTGTTTGGCAGCTACAACCTACACACAATAAATAAGGAGTTTAGGAGCTAGCCACAGTCAGAATCATATACCAAGCTGAACTTGATAATAAAGTTGCAAGTTTCATTCAGTTGTCTCAGCAGCATGAGGGAGATGCTAGATTATTTATGAGCAAGTAAATTCTGCGCGATTTATTTAATTGTATGTATGTGTTACTTTAGAGTCTGCATCAGATAGCCTTTCAAATCTAGCAATGCTGATCATTCTCACAAGCAGTCCAGACTCAGATTTTCGCTCCCAGGTTGGGTGCACAGAGATGGGAGAATTCCTGGCTCTGTGAACTTGACCATTAAAAATGGCTGCCCACAGGTTGGATTTTCGTTCTGGGGGAGGCAAGACGGATTGGAACGAGTGCAGAGGCTGCTGAGTGTGGAGGCAGGCTGGGAGGAAGGCCTGTCTCTGTGCTCCAGCACTCCGTTGAATTAAATAAAGAGAATAAAATTAAAAACAGCCCTCTAGCCCTCAACCCACCAGCACACCCCCACCCCAGACACACACACTCCCCATGTCCCATCCATGCCAACCTACACCATCTCATGATCCCCACCCACCCTGCATCGCTCCTCATAACTCAATACCAACCCATGCCCCTTTACCCAACCCCCATGGCCCCTCATTACCCCTGTGCCAACCCATGCCCCCAAATCCTCATGGCCCTTCATAGCTCCTATGCCAACTTAGTGCCAACACATGCCCTCACCCTCACCCACCACCCTTTTCCTTTACCCTCTACATGCCAATGCACCTAGTATCCTTTGAGTTAGTTTTTACAGCTTTGACAGTTCATTGACAGCTTGACAGTTCCAATGAGTTCATGCACATTTTATGCACAATCATGTTTATTTTAACAATCCCAAAGGGGTGCCTGACCTTCCCCAAAGGGTGCCTTACCTCTCCCAAAGGTACCCCAGGACCAGATTCAAAGGGGCACCTTACCTGTCCAAAGGGGTACCTTGGTTATATAAATGAATTCACCAGGTTCAGACCTCCTCTTACCTGGTCTAATCTGCACACCTTGGGTTTCACACTCTTGGTCTACAAAAATCCCACTTCAGTAGAGGTAGCTGGTGATTTAAATGGCCAGCTGCCTCCATAAATCATGCACATGTGAAGCCTGGCCTGACTCCACTTCCACCCCCATGAGAATGGAACGTGCTGTGTTCAGGGGTGGGACTTAGGATTTTAGCCATTTCTGGGATTTTCATCATGACGGAGAGGCTCAGAAGTTTGTCCCAATACCAAATATCGGACTATACGATTTTCTAACTCTGGTGCGGAAGAAGAAGACCCTCTTGAGGTCTGCACTGGCTATTGTATCTTTCACACGCACCTTTGTGTGTGCTTTCCCAGTCATTCTGATGAAAAACTGAAACATTTTAGTAACATAAGGCTTGTTACAACTTTTTTATGCTGTTTGACTTTACAGACAGCAAATGAATCTACAGAGTAACAGTCAGAATCAAATATCAGAATCAAATATCAGCTTGATCCAACTAGCTGCACATTATTCCCTAAAAACAGGAAAACATTAATTATCCCTATTAATAGGCTCACTTCAGTTTTCCTGGCTAGTCTTCTGATTCTCACATACTCTGGACTTGAGTTCCCCAGACAAAGCTGGCTGACTGAATGCCCTAGCTAGTCAGTGGGAAGTTTGTCCCTCTGTCTTTTCCATTCACTGATTCGTCAGTAGGTGTGTTTGTAAAATCGGCTACTTTACTTTCCCCACCACTGCAACCTCTCCTTAGGATGCAGGTTAATAAGGAAATCCTTCTTTGAATCTCAAAATGAATGGGGGCCTTCTGGCCTTCATAAGGTCAAGGAGGTCTGAAGTAGGCGGTGATCCTGACATTTCACAAAACAATTTGGCTGGATTTAAAGTACAATCTGAATGACTGCAGTCTGTCAATGTTCTTTTAAAAATACCTATGTGAGTTCACTTTGTTTTAAAGTACACCACTTAAATACACACTCATTTCTAAATCCTTTCTGTGAAGAAATAAAGATCAAAACTCCCAAAACGTTGTGGCATGATGGCCTGCCTTTTTTTCCCTTTTAATAGTAATCGACAGTTATTCAAAATCTCGGAAACCCTAGTAACCACTTCCAGAGATATTTAAAGCTTTGTAGTGGTTCAAATCTTAGGATTCTGCTTGAAGTTCTCAAGAGAAGATTACACACACACTTAATTTACATAGACATACTATATATATATATATAGAATATATACATACTATATGTACAGCATATATATCACATCACGTATTTGTTTGTTCATTTGTTGTAAAATAAATTTGCTTAATAAGATTGAGGTCTGTAGTTATGCCTATTTCTTAGTTTTGAAGGGAAAGGGGAACGCAGCACTCCATGAACCCTGCCAATTTTACTGATTGTGAAGTGGGGAGTGCTGTTGCATGAGTGGGTACGAGAAGGTTTTTCCTCCTTGAAGAGTGGGAACTGTTGAAGCTAGAAGCCTCCTCTCAGCTCAGGGTCAGTAACAAGATGATGAAGAGCACCAGGATATTAATTTGCATGAAGGAAGTCTAAGGACTGATGGTGTAGAAGACCTGCGCTGTTACATTTAGTCCTCCCTACCAATGACAGACACAGGCAACCACAAATAGAAAAACTGCACATTAATTTGCAATGTAACTCTTGGAGTCAGCATTCTAATGTGTGTTCCTATTCTAGTGCTGCAGGACCAGCCTGTCAGCAGCTCAAACACAAAAGTGCCTCATGTACCTGCACGTCTCACTCACCAACATCAGAAAGCACCATTAATGTCTCCATGCACCCGGTCGATGAAGTTCATGAAGAAGGTAGCACTGGTTGAGTCACATGTACAGGTGAGGAGGAGGTGCTTGAATAATCATTTGTACATCATCAATGATGCCATGTACATTGGGATATCCGGCTAAGGGTCTAAATTAGGAAACTTTCATATTCCATTTGCTATTCAGTGGAAAAGGAGATGGAAATGCTCATCCACATGTTAACCAACTGTTAAATATGTCTCAGACAGCACATTGGTTGAAAGCCCTGATGCTTGCCTAGATGTAGACGATCCCGATGTTAACCAGGAGGAAGTTGAAGGCATAAAAAATTGAAGGTGGAAGTGCCCTTGTTGGCTCTATGGTGAAGATTGGCTCCTCACATTGAATGGCATAGCAATGCATCTGTCTTCATGTGGTGTATGTGGTCCTCGATCATTGCCAGATAAGGTGTAGCAGGGTCTGCATATCCAACTGATGGCAAAATGGTTGGTATGGCCAGTCTGACTCTTTTACCAGCTGATCTTCTTGCCATGCCTCCTTTCATGTCGTGCCACTTTAGCCATTGAAGACTTCAATTAAAAGCAACCCACATCCTTAATTTTAGTTACTAGGCAGACCCCAGCCCCTGCCACCCTCCCTCCCCATCTATAAGCCCTCTGCCCACTTTAAGAATACAACTTAATAACTTAACTTCAACCCTTATTGGATGCACACTACATTAGTACTAGGTGGAACTTCTGTTCAAAGCTTATACCATGCAGCACCAAAGGAACATTCAACCAATCATATCTCTGCTGGCTCTTTGAAACAGCAATCCAATTGGTCCCACTCCATTGCTCTTTTCCCATTGTCCTGCAATTTATTCCACTTCAAGTACATATCCAATTCCCTTTTGAAAGTTATTACTGAGTCTATTTCCACCACACTTTCAGGCTGTGCATTCTGGATTGTAACGACTTGTTTTGTAAAAATATTCCTCCTGGATTTTTTGCCAATTATCTTAAATCTGCATTCTCTGGTATGTGCCCCTCTTGCCAGTAGAAACAATTTTGCCTTATTTACGCATCCAAACCACCCAGAATTTCCACCATCTCTATTAAACCTCTTTTTAAGCTTCTGGGCAATCAATGCCATTAGTAGCAGGATCACCAGATGTTGGACTTCCTGTTTAGCGAACCTAGTCACCATGGTTTTCCTCAATGGAGGCTGGATGACTACCGAAGAGAATGAATGCTAGTAGCCGAAGAGAGTTTGCTATCACAATCCAGAGGTAGCCAGCCAATATTGCAGTTACTCTTTCTTGACAGTTATTGGCTGACTCAGAAGATTGACAATAACGCAGCTGTCCACACGATGGGTGGAATTTAATGCTCTCCCATGTGATGGGATTAGGGGCTGGGGGCATTTAATTGGGCAGGAGAGTGGTGGGACCCTGCTGCCTTTCCGCCTCTGCCCCGATTAAGTTGATGCAGTAAGGCTTGAATGGATTGCCTATTGGGTTGTGTGTGGGCTTCGGGGGGTGGGTCCCTCATTCAAAGGCACTCAGTGCCTGATTAAATCAGGAAAGGGGTGTGGGGTGGGGTGGGGGGGGTGGGGCGGGGGTGGAGTTGCCCCCTGAGAGCCACCTCTCTGCTCTTGCTGGCTATCCCTCCCTTCCCCAAGACTCCCTTCCCACCATCACTCAGGTGACCCTGGTCCTTCGGCGATCCTGGACCTTGGGTGGGTGCAGGAGCTAACTGGAGGGGAGTTGTACACCTGCATGTCCAAAGCCCAATTCTGCTGACCATTGTTGGGATGGTCATTGCTGTGGCCATGGCCAGCGATTGGACTGCAATCATCACAGATGATGATATTTTCATACCAATCCTGCCTTGCACATCCTACTTCCCCGTTATCCCATACTCACTTCTGATTTACAAGTTGCAGGTGTTGTAAGCTTGCACCTCTTATTCCCTGCAACCCCTTCTTCCTGTACTACAACTTAACCATTGTGCCTTTTGCTTTCAAATACCCAAGAGGTGCATTCTGGCCAGACAGTGGAGGAAGGACAAGGAGAGGATGATGATAAAGACACAGCATCATCACTTGACTTCACACTTGCAGACGCCAATTCAGACCCTGACACTGCATCTATCTTAAGTGGATAGATTAGAGCAGGTATGCGGTCAGACACAGATCATTTGTGGGCTGCAGCCAGAAGAAATCAACCAGCAACTAACCTGTAAGCAGTTGATCATTTCTTTAAATAGTGCTGGTCGGGGATCATCCTCGCTGCCGAATGTGCGTTCAGCTATGTGAGGTTATGGCAAGGCACTGCTGGAGGTCCAAAATGGAGCCACTAGTGTCTAATCACTGTTCCCCCTCCCTCTCAATGGCATCTGGTATGAGTCACCCCATAAGTGTGACTGAGAGAGACTTTTGCCATTTTAAAGCTCCAAAGGAACTTGTAGCACCCAAAAAGTGGGTGCTAATGAGCCCAATTTCTCACCCTTTGTCTCCAGGGCACCTAAGGAACACTGTACAATTTGATGTATACAAAGAATAATGGCTACACCTAGTGACGGAAAGAAGTAAATCATAACTGTACAAACCATTTTCACACTTTATTCACCTAAGGTGACCAACTCTTATTAAATAAAATAAGGGACACTATGATCATGGAACTTAGTAGGTGCTGCAGACCATGAGGGGGCACGGTTGCTGGTGACGGTGAAAGCAGAGATGGGGGTGGGGGTTGTCAAGCATGAGAGTTTTTGGGGGGGCGTTCTTGACAACATAATAGCAAGGGGAAGTGGGAAGTTAAAATCAACTAAAACTTACATCTTATCTTTATAAAAACAAAAAAACAAAAAACTGCGGATGCTGGAAATCCAAAACAAAAACAGAAATACCTGGAAAAACTCAGCAGGTCTGGCAGCATCGGTGGAGAAGAGCAAAGTTGACGTTTCGAGTCCTCATGACCCTTCAACAGAACTAAGTAGAAATAGGAAAGGGGTGAAATATAAGCTGGTTTAAGGTTGTGGGGGGGGTGTTTGTTGGGACAAGCAAGCAATGATAGGAGGAGATAACCAAAAGATGTCACAGACAAAAGATCAAAGAGGTGTTGAAGGTGGTGATATTATCTAAAAGAATGTGCTAATTAAGAGTGGAGAGCAGGACCAGCAAGGTAGCTCTAGTGGGGGTGGGGTGAAATAAACAATGGGTGGAATATATTTAAAAATAATGGAAATAGGTAGGAAAAGAAAAATCTATATAAATTATTGGAAAAAACAAAAGGGAGGGGGAAGAAATGGAAAGGGGGTGGGGATGGAGGAGGGAGTTCAAGATCTAAAGTTGTTGAACTCAATATTCAGTCCAGAAGGCTGTAAAGTGCCTAGTCGGAAGATGAGGTGCTGTTCCTCCAGTTTGCGTTGAGCTTCACTGGAACAATGCAGCAAGCCAAGGACAGACATGTGGGCAAGAGAGCAGGGTGGAGTGTTAAAATGGCAAGCGACAGGGAGGTCTGGGTAATGCTTGCGGACAGACCGAAGGTATTTTGCAAAGCGGTCACCCAGTCCCTCTCCAATGTAGAGGAAACCGCATTGGGAGCAACGAATGCAGTAGACTAAGTTGGGGGAAATGCAAGTGAAATGCTGCTTCACTTGAAATGAGTGTTTGGGCCCTTGGACGGTGAGGAGAGAGGAAGTGAAGGGGCAGGTGTTGCATATTTTGCGTTTGCATGGGGAGGTGCCGTGGGAGGGGGCTGAGGAGTAGGGGGTGATGGAGGAGTGGACCAGGGTGTCACGGAGGGAACGATCCCTACGGAGTGCCGCCAGGGGGAGTGAAGGGAAGATGTGTTTGGTGGTGGCATCCTGCTGCAGTTGGCAGAAATGGCGGAGGATGATCCTTTGAATGCGGAGGCTGGTGGGGTGATAAGTGAGGACAAGGGGGACCCTATCATGTTTCTGGGAGGGAGGAGAAGGTGTGAGGGCGGATGCGCGGGAGATGGGCCGGACATGGTTGAGGGCCCTGTCAACTACTGTGGGTGGAAAACCTCGGTTAAAGAAGAAGGAGGACATGTCAGAGGAACTGTTTTTGAAGGTAGCATCATCAGAACAGATGCGACGGAGCGAAGGAACTGAGAGAATGGGATGGAGTCCTTACAGGAAGCTGGGTGTGAGGAGCTGTAGTCAAGGTAGCTGTGGGAGTCGGTAGGCTTGTAATGGATATTGGTGGACAGTCTATCACCAGAAATTGAGACAGAGAGGTCAAGGAAGGGAAGGGAAGTGTCAGAGATGGACCATGTGAAAATGATGGAGGGGTGGAGATTTGAAGCAAAATTAATAAATTTTTCCAGGTCCCGACGAGAGCATGAAGCAGCACCGAAGTAATCATCTTATCTTGTTGAGTCACAACATTATCATCTCTCTGCTGGCTGGCTCACTGACTTGCAGTCTTGCTCAAATCATTCAAACTCACCCTGGAAACTCCAGGATCAGTCTCCCACAGGTTGTCCTAGAAATAAGGGGCAAAAGGTGTCCCTTTAAGGGGCATGGACAAACAGTCAAAATAAGGGACCATCCCTTAAAATATTTTATTGTGTCACCTATTGATGTTGCAAGCTACCTTAAGAGGACGCCATTATTTTTAAACATAGGAAATGCAAACAGACTCCAGTTCACTGAAAGTCAACAATTTTCTCTTAGACTACTCACATGGCCGAGTTCCAGGCAGCCAGTTCTTTGCTGAAGCTATGAGGCTCAAGCTGGAATTCTCCAATCCAGAGACAGTTCTTTACTCACATGCAAACATTTGCCAAGCGGACGCCAAGTCTTTCGGTGGGAGTGTCTGAAGTTAAGCAGTGCAGTCGATCCTCTGAATGTTCTCTAAGTCTAGTCTGATACTAAATTAGAATTATAAGGACTGATTTTCCTCAGCTTTGCCCCTGGGGAATATCTCTGGGTGCAAATTATCTTTATTCTTTCATGGGATGTTGGCATCACTACATAAAGCCAGCATTTATTGCCCATCCCTAATTGCACTTGAGAAGGTTGTGGTGAGCCGCCTTCTTGAACCATGGCAGTCCATGTGGAATAGGTACACTCATTGTGCCTTAAGGAAGGGAGTTCCGGGATTTTGACCCAACAACAAACAGTAAAGGAATGACGACATAGTTCCAAGTCAAGATGGTGTGTGGCTTGGTGTACCCATGTCTCTGCTGCCCTTGTTCTTCTAGATGGTAGACGTTGCGGGTTTGGAAGGTACTGTTGATGGATCCTTGGTGAGCTGTTTGTGCAACTTATGCATCATACGTACTGCTGCCACTGTGTACAATGGTGGAGGGAGTGGAAATGTCTAAGGTGATGGATAGGGGTACCAATCGAGGGGACTGCTTTGTCCTGGATGATGTTGGATTTCTTGAGTGATGTTGGAGCACTCAGGCAAGTGGAGAGTATTCCATCAAACTCTGATTTGTGCCTTGTAAATGATGGACAGACTTCAGGGCGTCAGAAGGTGAGTTACTCACCGTAGAATTCCCACCCTCTGACCTGCTTTTGAAGCCACAATATAGCTATGGTTGATCCAGTTAAGTTTCTGGTCAATGGTAACCTCAAATGTCCCAGGATGTACTGGAACCTGTTTTGCCAGATGCCTGCTATTTTCACATCAGCCCAGGATTTCCCCAGCCTCCCATGATGCAGGTGGTGCTGTTGATGGGCCTATGCTTGCAGTAAATGTACGCCCATCACAGTTACGCTAACAAAAGAGGGAGTTCTCCCAGTCTCCTGCCTCATTTTCTTGCTCTAACATTTACTGGCTGCCCCAGATGAAAACATGTAGATGACGAGTTCTTATTGAATAATAACAAGAAGGCCCTGTCCGCAGCCAGAGTACTCCATCTCAAAGGCCCGACACACAAGAGGCATACAAATATGTTTAAAATTTGTCCAGTGTTTAGCCCTTGCTGAGGATTGAACCTGCACCAGGGTTGCCTCCGAGCTTTGTTACTGGTTTTTGGTGGGGAATACCCCTGGTTAGAAAGCTCTACTTTGGGGAGGGGGATTTGGGCACAAGGGAAATGTTTTATGGAGGTGAATCTACCCTACACTCCGAAAACTCAATTGGTGCAAGATTGTAGTATCCAACGGTAGTGGGGGGCATGAGGGGAAGGGTCTTGAGTTGTACAGTTAGTTAAAACTACTTCTTTGTGATGATTCTAAAGTTGGAGCACGTTTTAACAGAACTATTCATCTTGCCTCTGTCAAATTTTACAGCCGAGGACTGTCAAGGACAGCGCAAGTAGAAGCCAAACTGAATCCTGTGCATGTGACTTGGCACATTGTGCAATCCAGCCTGCTGTTACCAACATAAAGGGAGTTGGAAGTGTGCGTCTCGTGCTCAGCAACTCGGTTTATGAATGGCACCCGGAACTTATCATCATCATTGCAATACTTGCAGTCTAACTTTCTATTGTTACAGCCCAGTCTTATCACTTTCTTTCCATTAGATGGGAAAAATCAGTTTACAGTTCACGAGTCTCACTGTTTGGTTCTTGTTAAAATACAACCTCAGATCCGCACAACACATCTGCTGCTCTTTCTGCATCATTGGACCTGTTAATGAGTGCAGTGGCAATAAGCTATCAGAATCAGCAACCAGAACCCTACCTGCTCAACTAATTGAAAAAATACTTCCCAATCTTGGGAGCAGCTGTGCATGTAATTTTGACAGAGATATCGATTCATTACAGCAGAAACTCAGGGCATGGACTTGTGTTAGAATGTAAATCTGAATTTCCACATCCATATATTTATATGAAATTGAGCTGTCATATTGAAGGAAAATGCAGATTTTATTAAGATGGTGCTGCTTTTAGATTCTAAATGAATAGACGGGCTGATATTTCTATATTCTATATATTTACACGATCCTTGCGTTTACTTTCAAATCTCTTGTCAGCTGGCAGAATGTGTCGGGAATTTGGTGCATTGTTCACAATTTTTTGAGCATTAAAATCAACGTGGGGAAGTCATAGGCACTGCTTGCCTGAAATACCATTTAGCACTGCCAACTAATGAGGCTCTACAGCTGACAGTACATTAAATTGGCCTTTAATTCCCACTATTGAAGCCAATTGAAAGCCCAAAATTGACTTTGGGGAGAATTATCCCCCTCGTCGGATGGGGGGGGGGGGGGGGGGGGGAGATTGTGCAGGGTGGGCACGGACCTGATTGGCACCCCCGATTGGCTCCACGCCGCCATTTTATGTGGGTGGGCCAATTAAGGCCCGCCCAGTGTGAAGCGCACTCGGAAGCTGTGAGGGCCGGGGCTGGCGGGGGGGATCCCTGAGTCAGGGCCTGCGCTCTTTCGGCAAATGTGTGTGAAAGAGTGCAGAAATCTCCGAGGCACGGAGCTGCCTCTGGGAGATTAGTTTAAGTTCCAAAAATTTTATTAAAGAAATGAAAAAATTTTAAGGCATGTCTCCTCATGTGGCAGTGTCACATGAGCTGGGACATGTCAATGAACATTAATGAAAAAATTTATGTAAATTATAAACCCTTCATGAAACCTCATCCCGCACGTGAATGAGGTTCCATGCAAAATGCAGAGGCCGCCTGGGCTCTTCGCCTGCCCCCCGCCAACCTTAAAGTTGGATGGGCAGCTCAGTTTATTAGTTTAATTGATATTTAAATGGCCTTAATAGGCCTTTGACAGTTTGGCTGCGCGCCCGCCGAATTGAAAATCTAAATGATGTGCAGTGACATTGGGATTCACGCACGATGTCACCGCCCGTCATTTTATGCCTCGGCGAGTGGACCCCACCCCCAATCGCTGAGCCAAAGATTCAGGCCCTTGTTGAATCCACGGCTTTCGCCAAGCAAATCCCTGACAAAGAAAAACTGACAGAGGAACACGGTCACCAGTAGCCCAAAGGGCAATATTGTGCCTGCAGAAGTAAATATGCCCAAGGCACACTGACAGCTTTTCCAGGAGTGCACTCCTTTTATCAGTGAGTAGCTGAACCAGCTTAATGGAACTGTGCTCAACTAACTGATCCTGGGTGGAGTGGCACCAGGACTGCTGCAATTGGCCTAACTGCTACTACATTGAGGAGTGGAAGATGCACTAGAGTTCTCACTCCTGATCACCAACTGGTGATCCTTGCTGGAAGTGTACAAGTGGATGTCAGGTATGGGGGTCTCAGATGGATCTATGCTCTGCTACAACTTGTCTCCAAAGCTTATACATGAACAAAAGCCACTTAGTGGAGGCAGGAACACAGAAAGACGGATAGCCAGTTAGGCGTCTTGAGCTTGCTCTGACATTCAATTAGATTATGAATTATCTGTTTCTTAATTAAGCTGCATCTTCAGAAGAGAGGAGGAAACCGGCAAGAAAAAAATCAATGAAAATGGTTCTGCACGCAGTTCCCGATAAAGACATCCTGTCATAAATTCTTCTGTTTGAATAAGTGCACAGGGATGACCACTTTCCATATTTAAACTAAGTACATGTTTTGAAAATAGGAATCTTAAGGGTCCACAAGGTTTCTCTATTGTTGACTTCAGAGCACGTTATTTCTTGTATTGTACATTTATTTTTGCAATGCTTTCCTTTGGTTAGTTGGCACTGACTCTTGAAATTAACACAATCACATTGTATCATATATTATATAATTTATTTTGGGTTTTGATTCCACTTTCAAATCAAGATGGTGAAATTTACACTCAAACAAAATACCTGATGATGATTCTGCAAAGTGGTTCTACTTAACGAACTATTGCCCTGCATTGCATCTACTTCAAAACCAGTCACACAATCGATCCCTTTTTGTGCTTTCTGATATCAGTCCTGAAGTTTGCCATTTAACTATGTTCCCTTGTCTTACATTTGCTGTTTCACTTTGAACAGTGAACCTGATCAGCTATTTCTGTACCATTTAGCACCTTAAACACCTTTGTAACCCCTCTCTTTCAGGATTGAAGAGTTAGTATCTTTCTGATCTCTCTGGGTGAAATCTTATCAGCCCCAGGGAAGCAGGAGCAGGAGTAAAATTGAAGACAACATGTCAGGTCAACTCCCTACCATGTTCCTGCCTCTTGAGCGATCTTGCTGGAGGTAGGGTCAATGTAACAGCAGCTACCTGCTCAGCAGCAGCCAATTAGGTCATTTTAGGCACCTTCATGCTCCCTAGCTGCCTCAGCAGCACTTACCTCTCTCAGTGGGCTTGCTAGCCATTCACAGCTTTGGGCCCTTGGATTGGGCCTCATGCCTGGCGAACCTGCCTGCCATCACCTTAATTGGACGGCGAAGGCGGAGGCAGCCTCTTACCCATAAGACTGCAACACTGTGCGGCCAGCCCACACCATGGGGGTAAGGATCCACTTTTGATCCCGACGACAGAAAGATTTCAGAGGTGGTAAGACCGTGTGCAGAGTAATCCTTCATTATGGATAATAAAAAACACACTTTCGTCACAACCATTTTCAGGGTTCATTTGGATTCCCTCTGAATTAACAAACTACAGGTCACTGCTCACCGTTAAATAAGAATGACCCTATTGTCTACAGACTACACTCTAATTTTGCCTATAAAAAATGACTGTTTTCAACACTAGAGCCTCTAGATGCCTCAAGGGCTTCATAGTTGCAGGTTACTGTACTGTTCAGCTCTCATGAAGTCCTTAGTTAACTCATTTAGCAATGTACTGTTCTGGTGTACAGCATCTCAATTACACAACGGGTTTGGAATTTTAAAGTTTATAACTTTCCCTGTGGCAATTAAAAATGCCCCATGATTGACAGCAACCATGTCAAAGTGCAGAACTAAACATTCATTCAGAACTTTCAGAATAACAAGAGCGCAATTGTATTTATTTACCTTTCCCTCTATAACTATTTAGAGACCATTTCAAAACATGAACTAGAATGTTAATGGGCAAGAAAAATAAACAGAAGATTAATAGTGCACAACTAGTAGCCTCTCAACTGTTGATATCATTTTATAATTTTTCCTCCCTGGTACCCATCAAGTTGCACTTGCAATACAGCCTCCTTTGTACTGATAGTTTACCAGAGCAACTTAAGAAAGCAAGTGAGATTGTTAAAGCAATTCTTGTATTTATTTTATCACTGAATCAGAAAGTGAGCTCCCCACTTCAAGCATCTTGTTTCTCATTGATGAAATATAGTAACATTAGTTGACAAAATTTTAAAATGTCCTTGACCCCAAGCTTCAAAATAGAAAATGAGGCAGAAGTGAGAAAAAAAAGAGGAAAAACATAGTTCACCTTGATTGGATCAGGCATTCTTTCAATTTTTAAAAATTCATTCATGGGATGTGGATGTCGTTGGCTAGGCCAGCATTTATTGCCCATCCCCAGTCGCCCTTGAGAAGGTGGTGGTGAGCTGCCTTCTTGAACCGCTGCAGTCCATGTGGTGTAGGTACACCCACAGTGCTGTTAGGGAGGGAATTCCAGGAATTTGACCCAGCAACAGTGAAGGATTATTAATTTTTAAGAAAATAGTTCAGGAAATAAAACTTAAATTGCTTCTATACAAAAAGTGATCTGCCCAAGGGCAGGTCATCTGCTCATTTCTCCACAGTGCACTGTCTTGCACCTTCCTCTTCGGTTGCTCACAGGAACCTCCCATTTTCAATTTCAAGTTATCGTTCTCTTTCTCTCTTTGTCTACAGCCCTCTAATCTTCCTTCAGTCACCTCTTTCAGCAAGTTCTCGTGACTTAGAATATAGTCAATTAAACCTTGTTGCCTTTTTCTGATGATCTTCACGAGCGATCTTTCCTCCTCCACTATCCTGAGAACTTCTTCCTTGCTCTTGTGTTCTCTCCAAGTGACCCACTCCAGTCTTCTCCAGAACCAAAATTTACATCTTTCTGATCTTTGGATGTCCGATTTTCAGTCCCCGGATTCAAGACACTCCAAATCACAGCCTTGATAATTCTTTTCTTGAGATCTCTACTCGTTCCTATGCTGAGCAATTCTTTATGTTTGGAGGATACATTCTTTGCCATTGCTATTCTAGTTTTGATTTCTTTATGGCAGTAACCATCTTCTGACAAGATGCTTCCCCGGAAACTTGTGATATCCATTCCAGCTGTGGACCATTTGCCTTGACCTATGCTTTCCCACCATTATTTCTTCCAATCTTTGTTGTAATGTGCCTTCAAGGTACAGCAGCATGCCATTACTAGAAGGGAAGCGTGTCATGTGATCCAGTTTCAGTTTCACTTTGGCCTGCGAGCAGAAAACAGCAACACACAGCTCTGTTGCTGATGTCTTCAAGCTTTCTATACTGAATCGGTCCTTCCAATGTAGTCCATTTCTTTTGGGGATCCTTTAGCTCCTTTGCTGTTAATGCTGACATGTTCAGCCTGTGTAGATCTTCATTCCCAATGGCTAGGTGAAAATTTGCTTGTCTGGTTCAGACACACCTGAATCAAGAAACCATAGCTCTCTACACTGTTTATGCATTTTGAATTTGGATAGTAGGTCAGATGCATCTTAATTCAAACTGGGGAATTTTGACAATAGCTCTTTGACCTTCCTCCTTGTTTAATTCGGTTGGTTGTTCAGTAACTCCCGAAGCCACCCACTATAATCACAGCCTTTGCTGGCCCGGTATTTATGATGGTTTTTTTGTTTGGCTCTCCCTTGCTTGCTATCAATCCGGCCCACACCCTGGTCACTCGCCTTTCCCGACTGAGCTAACCCGGTGCTGGTCCTCTCGATGCACTGTCCCACTCACTGAACTGACAGGCTATGCGCTGCAATCTCACCACGAGGGATTCGTCTGCTTTTTAATTGAGCACTAGCCCAGCCTGTTTTCAAAACTTTTCTGTGCAGTCTTTATGCTGCAATTTCTCTCTGATGCTGAGGCTTCCTTGCGGTCATCTCATGCCATGTAGCATGATCTTAGGTGTTCACTATGTTGTACTTGTACATAATCTTGCTGCCACGCTGTTTTACTATTGCTGAACATCATGTCTCGTTTTTATAATGATATAAAGGCACCAGTCGCTCATAAGGGATTGTGTAAACACGTTGTAGGTTCACTTGTTTAGACTAGGCATATAAGAACATATATACATGAATAGAAAGTTTGAAGACATCAGAGCTGTGCTGTGTTCTGCTCATGGGCCAAAATGAAACTGAGGCTGGATCACATGACTCTAGTTATGGCACGCTGCTATCCCTTAAAAGGCATATTACAGCAGCAACAAGCTGAGGTGACAAGTTTGTTCAGAACCAAGGTCCTTTGAAGTCATTACACAAAAAGGTGAGGCGTAACCGAGGACAAATCGGATCCATTCCAGACCCTCAACTACCATTCAGTCCTATTGCATCTAGGACAAGATCTCAAATGCAACCAGGAACAACATCCAAGAATAAGAATCCCACAGATCACTGCGAGCAATTAAAGAAACCTCTAGACAAGGTTACCATTACAAATCTGGGTGTACCAGTAGATTACCTCTACGCTTTACAGACTCATCAGTCCTATACACTTATGTAATGGTAACTAAATATGAACATGTTTTGTAAATAGTTATACTTTGGAAGGTAAGTATCTTAAAAAAAAGGGGGGGTAAATGTTGTAATATGCCTTTAAGAGACGGCATATCTCTTAAGAGACAGCAGCATTCCATCATGAGAAGGGGTGGGTCATGTGATCCAGTCTCAGTTTCACTTTGGCTTATGAGCAGAAAACAGTTCACACTGCTCTGTTGCTGACTTCAAGCTTTCTATCCATGTATGTATGTTCTTATGTGCCTAGTCTGAATAAATGAACCCACAACATGTTTACACAATCCCTTGAGTGATTGGTGACTTTATATCATTATAAAAACACTACAATCTTCATAACGTTCATCTTTTTCCAATAATTTTCATTCTGTAAGCTTTCACAACTTCATTCATTCTATCCATCAGTAGCTGTAAATCCTCTGCTGTGCTAGCCACCAGGGCCTAGTCATCTGCAAATTTCGCTACCCTCACCAATTGATCTCCTATTTTGACACCTTTCTGTACTTAATAATAATAATGATAATGGTATTTTATTCAAGAAGCACATTTGCAGCTCAAAGGCTAAATTTCTGTGTGACTTACAACAAAAATTCAAATATAATCTAAGTAATCTCGTACTTCTTTTATCATGGCTTCCATATCAATGTTAAAGAGCAATGGTGATAATAGACAGCATTGTCTCACTCCACACCTGAATACACCAGGTCCAGTTTCAACCAATATGGTTCTGATTGTAGCAGTCTGTCCCATGTACAGAGCTACAATCATTCAGGCGAACTGGCAAAAGTTGTTCAAAGTGCTGGAGGTGATCAGAGTTGTTGCTTTGCAACACTGTTATTTAGAATGTGATTGTACCTGGATTTATCAGCTGCAGCTAGCAAGTTTTATTCTACTTAAGTAGATAGTATGAGTTCAACAACAGGATGCATTTCTACAGAGAAATAGGAGTCAGGGATCCAGTTAGAAAGCAGGTAGCAGTGATGGCAAGGTTTATCGAAAAAAATGGCTGGTTTGATGGTGTCCATTTTCCTGGTTCTAAAATCTCTGTGTCAGACCTGAAAGTTAATGCCATTCTCCCATGCTCTTGAACCTTCTGCTTTCAATCTTTTGATCTGAGCTGCACTTTCCTAAGTTACTTCACTGAGTCAATCTCTAACAGAGCTGTACAACATTCACATCGCATCACCAAGCACAGTGAAGCTGTCAATGCAACAATGGCTCTATTTCTCGATATCAGAAACTAACATATTCAATACTGACTGATAATTCTTGTCAGTTTGCGTAGCCCAGAATGCATGAAATACCATGCAAAACAACATTAACAGTTTTATGTAAATAATTCTGGGTGGGGACATTGGTTAGAAAAATATTATAGCCCACACAACTGTCCCCATTTTGCTAACCTAAGTTTGACAGGATAGGACCCTCCCCTAACTGCCTTCAGTTGTGTCCCAGAGCCTTTTTCATATCCTCAAGTCAGGGGGTATTTGAATATTTGGGATGAGCATCCTCACTGTCTGCAGTGCAGCAGGGGGACCCTCTTCTGGTGTTGGGGAGCGGGGGAGGTCTGAAAAAAAGGAAATGGCTAAATCCGAATTTGGTGAATTCGCTAATGCCCACTGTCTTTTACATGTCTAATTTCCCTGCCATGAGGCCCTTAGCACACTAAATGACAGGTGCCTCGAATTGCTAGGAATTAAATGTCATGAAATTGTGGACAGTCATTTTCAAGGACCCATGAAATCCAAAGGAAATATTGCCAGATGTTGATAGTGGAGAGGAAGTTTGGAGCTTATGTCTCTAACTCTGAACTATAAACACTTCTGCTACTCAGAATAATGGAGAGCTATTTCTTCACCAAATGTAGACTGTTCAATACCCCTTTCATCTGCTCTAGTGTAGCAGTCCATGTTCTGTAATGTTTTGTGTTAGGTCGACTAATCCAGCGTTGATGATGGATTTTTCTTTTTTTGATGTTTGTTTATTTTTCCATATTATTCCTCCCTTCTATTTCTCATTAGCCCCTCTGAGGGTTCAAAGCTTTCTCATGCCTCAATGTACTGACAGGTACACTTTCACGGACGTGATCGATTAAGAGGAATATTCCGTTTATACACCCAGCCCCTGAGAAAATAATAGAAATAACTTGAAGGCCTGAGCCTAGAACTGGTAAATCAAAGGCATCCACAGAGGCGCTAAGCAAGTATTCGAAATGACGATGCAGTTTTATTTATTTATTCATTTTCACCACTCAAGCGCACTTATAATGAGCATACTTTTCATTATAAGCACCGTGTAAACACAGATCCTTAGCCACCTGTGGATTTGTTTAGTTTGTTAGCAGTCAGACTAATCCGCCAAGGTTCTGCTGCAGTGTGTAAATGGGACATTTGTCTGTCTGCCTGCTATTCCAGTCCATTAAGTGGTGCTGGACACTCAAGACAACAGTGCAGAGAGCTTGGTGCAATAACTCTGTGTGTCCAAGAACTGAGTAAGTGCAAAGTGATTTATGGCCTGGTATGGAGAAAGCCCCAAATTTGTTTTGCTATGTGTCAGACTACACCTAAACATCCTCTGGCTCTGGGCATGGAACAAGAGAAGAGAAAATAGCTGTAATGCAGCAGCAGGAAGCAGAGTGTAGCTGCAGGCTAGAAAGTCATCACTCAATTCCCAGGAAAAGTGAAGGTTCTGTTGTTGGTCATATGGAGTGCTGCTGACAGGTATTTAACTCTTTAATGGCAAGATTCACAGGCCTTCATAAGGCCCTATTGCTCTTTGCAAATCACAAAGCTAAGCACAGATTTAACTCATAACTGTATGAACCCCACTTAAAGCATCTACTTGTCTCTTGAATGATTCCAGGATGTCAACACCAGAAGATGGGTATTCACTCTTTGGGGATAATTTGGGGGAGGATGTAATGATTATTAAACATCTCGTCATTTCTTTTCAGTGACTTGAATGGAAGGAAAAATCAGGGGAGGTGAAAATAGGCGACAAAGTCAATGTTTCATCATTGGCCAAACTTAAAATGACCTTTTTGTGAAGGAGTGCTTCCTGAAACCCCTCCAGAAGTTGTCTTTTGCCAATTCATGTATGTCTCCTTCTTTTCCAGTTATTGCTTAACTTCAAACGGCGCACTTAATTAACCTTCTAGTATCATATATACCTCTTCAACCCTCATTAAGAGTTTTTCCAGCTTTTCCTCATGACTCTGACCTTTGAAACTAGATTCATACTTCTGGTCCTCCTCTGTCACTCCTTCAAACCTTGGATATTTCCCTTGTATCTCGATGACTTGAAATCAAAACATATTTAAATAGACCCAAAAATTAATGTTATCAATGACACTCATTTATGACTTCTACAGTCACATCATCGCCATATTCAATGGGATACTATGTTAAAAAAAAAGTTCAAGACTAACTGAATATAGCCTGCAGTTAATATCTGTCCTTCTGGATATTCTCCTGTGGTGATGTTCTTGGGTGGTCTGTGGGTAGATTTAAAACTTACTCCTGCCACTTCAGTCTGGCACCTGCTGTGTTACCAGTCTCCACGCCAGTAGCCACTTTGGCTGCTTTTTATTTTCTGGTTTTTCAATTCTTTTGGTCACTACAGGAATTATCAGAGCGAAAGAGGGATTCTACAATCCCACAGACGCAGAGTAGTTCAATAGATATTTCTTAGAACTGTTCTTAAACCCTAAAAATGGGGACAATGGATTCTACTTTCTAAATTTAAAAGTGATACATATTAAAACAGCGTATGTTTAAAGGAAAAAAATATTGATTTGAAATTACTGCTACAAATGAGTATTAAATTGGACCCAAGTTGTCTTAACTAACTTATTCATGTTTATCTCATGGAGCAGAAAGTCCAAACTCTGCTTGCTTCTCACTGACATGGCATAAATCTTTAGATGTAACGTCACACAGAAATGGCTGAATTAATGGTTATTTTAAACTTCTGATGAAGAGTCCACATCTGAAACATGAACTCAACTGAATGTTCACAGCATTTTCATTTTAGTTTCACTTCTAGCAACTATCAATAAGGTGCAGATCGGAGGAAACCACACTCAAATTGTAAAGTGCATGAGTCGGGGCATGCCTTGAGCACTGTGCCCAGTTCTGGTCATGAAGATGCAGGGAGGCATTCAAACCTTCAGGATGGTGCAAAATGCTCATCTCTTAATTTTTTAAGTTTATGTTACAACTGGGATGGGAGGAGTGCGCAGTTGATCTAGCCCCACTCCTCCAAAGGTTGCACTGTTAGTTTAAAAGTTTGATTCACTCACCAAAATGGCCAATCATTTACCTTTGCTACTGTTACCCAGAATAAAAGAGACTTTAACCAGGCTTCTTTCAATAAACAACAACAAACATCAGTTTATTATAAAACTGGTCTTATTGAATAGAAAGGCAAAACTTAATAACATACGGTATGGAATATGAAAGCATACTAATTATTCTTTCAAGATACCCTAAGTCACTCACGCACACAAATACACGCACACACCCCGCCTCCCCAAATAAAAGAATAAAAATAGAGGACTTCTGCCAAAGGTTAAAAGTCAATGGTTCATGCGAAAAGGAAAGATGGTGGAGTCCTTGAAATGACGAATGGGTTATGTGGCTGGTCTCTCAATGCTGATCTGCAAAACATTCGATGACTGTTGCACTGTTTTTCAGGTGGACTCAAGGAACACTTGCAGGTACTCTATTCTAGCACGTAGCAACTTAGGAGCAGCTTATATTCACTTCTGGCTGTGGATTGCTCTGGACTGCAAAAAGGATGCTGTCTTCCTTTCACAAGCAGTTGGTCCTTTCTCCTCTCAAAGCAAAACCAAAACCAACTTTTAAACACAGTTTTTCCAGGCAGACTGGGTATCCTACACCAAATTGGACTGTCCAGTCTAAAGTTAGTCACAAAGCAGTCCAGGTAGAGTACAGGATGGGGGGAGTGATGAGCGATGGAACAGGCAACACTCATCTGATGAAACAGCTTAGAACAACATCAGAAGCGACTGCTGGGAAATCCAGAATGGGCCATACTTGAGTCAAGTAGGGAAAGCCAGTTTAAAGTCATGCTGACATTTCTATTTATATGAGCAAATGGAGGAAACATAATACTGAAAACTGATGCAACTTGGACTGCTGCAGGTTTGTAAATCACAGCCCAGGTAGTTCATAAACTGTGCATTTTACAAAAAAATTGTCTTTTCTCCGTTTTGCATTTCTCAAGTTCTACAGCTGTAACATTTGATTTCAAGACATATTTACATACGACCTTTAGGAATTGATAGTCACAGAAACATCTTGAATCACTAATCAGCAAGTAACTGAATTAGCATTGGAATTAAACTTTGTTTCCCGTAGTAATAGGCAGGAAGCTTACCTCAATTGTTATTTGAAGAATGGAGATGGCAATATGCTTAAGGAGCCGATATACTAAGACATGCCATTCAGAGGGACTGAGAGCAGTCTTCTATTGTTCAATGAGAAAACATTTTGATAATGTGCAGTTTCTTCAGCACATAAATTGGTCTTGTGGCCTAATAACGGTTAAGGTGATGATGTACCTTAACTTCATACATAGTTGATTTCTTGATGATATGATCTGGAAGCAGATTTTGTTCTATGCACAAATCACAAACTCCAACAGGAAAGATACAAATAGGTCCCACGTGTGTTGTACTTGAGGTCCAGTTTATACATTGAAAAGAAATGAACCTCAATCACAGTCATTTTTAAAATTCTTTCATGGAATGTAGGTGTTGCTGGCAAGGCCAGCATTTGTTGCCCATCCATAAGTGCCCTTGGGAAGGTGGTGGTGAGCTACCTTCTTGAACTGCGGCAATCCATCTGGCACTTGTGTTGTGTGACTATTATTTGCCACTTATCTGCCCAAGCCTGAATATTGTCCAGGTCTTGCTGCCTATGGATATGGACTGATTCAGTATCTGGGGAGTTTTGAATGATGTTGAACATTGTACAATCATGAGCAAACATCCTCACTTCTGACCTTATGATGGAGGGAAGGTCATTGATAAAGAAGTTGAAGATGGTTGGGCCAGAGGAACTTCTACATTAATGTCTTGCGGCTGAGATGATTGAGTGATTGGTCTTCAACAATCACAACCACTTTCCTTTGTGCTGGGCAAAACACCTTCCTGTGGAGGATTTTCCTCCTGATTCCCATTGGCTTCAATTTTACGATGACTTGTTGATGCCACAGACGATCTGTGCCTTGATGTCAAGGGCAGTCATTCTCACCTCACCTCTTGGGTTCAGATCTTAGTCCATGTTTGGACCAAGGCTGTAATGAGGTCAGGGGCCGAGTGGCTCTGGTGGAATCCAAACTCAGCATCAGCAAATAGGTTATTGCTGAGTACGTGTCACTTGATAGCACTGTTGTTGGCACCTTCCATCACTTTGCTGATGATTAAGAGTGGACTGATGGGCGGTGACTGGCTGGATTGGATTTGTCCTGCTTTTTCTGGACTTTCAGGACATACCTGGGCTATTTTCCACATTGCTGGGTGGATACCAGTATTGTGGCTGTACTGGAACAGCTTGGCTAGGGGCATGGCTAGTTCTGGAGCACAAGTCTTGAGTAATACTGCCAGGGTGTTGACAGTGCAATCCATAGATTCACTGAGGGCATTATACCGACTCTCATCATAGGGTATTTCTTACATAGTGTCTCACTTCAGACCATTATTCAGGGCTCAATCCAGTACAACAGGACAATACATGTATCTGCAACACAAGAAGCTAAACACAATTCGCCTGGAAAGACGGAGATGTCAGCATATGGATGTAACTGGTCACAAAGACACACCTCACCAAGAGATTGAGTCCTCACAAAGGGAAATTACAACATGAATCGAGTCCTGGAGGGGAAAATGAATCAGTTGGGCCTCACTTAAGAAGTGCCAACTTTTAAGTGCCAACCAAGGATGGGCAATAAATACCAGCCTTTTCAGTGATGCCCACATCCTGAAGACTCAAACCAAGGCTGGAAAACACATGTCAAATTCTAGGGATCAGGCCATCTGCATAGTCGGGGCATCAGACATATTGATCTAAGTTGATCTACCCTTAAAAGGTGGAGGTACTGGAGGCCTCCGAAACTTAAATGGACAGAAGAACAAATTATAATGCTGCTTGTCCCATTAGAACCACTCAAAACTGGAGGAGGTAAGCCAGACCATCTGGGATCAATTACCTTCCTCTTGTAAAGACTTGGCACTTCAGAATGCCTCAAACAGGACTCTCACCTGGTCTCAACTAGCATGGGACCCACTGAGGTCTTTCAAGAGAGTAACTGGAGGAATTTCCATCTGGGAACTCCCCCTGACATACCGCCTAGAGGTGAGTGGAGGGAAGATGAACAATTCAAAGGTCGAGTCTAATCGGGGAAGAATCTGGGTGGAGTGGAGAATCTGAAGAATATGGCCCATATTCCAGGCATCCCTTACCAGCAACCTCCCAGGTGTGAATGACTTTCACACTAAGAAGCCTCAGAAATTGTTGATGCAAATTACAACTGACTCTTGGTTTTTGTATCAGTTGAATGCAATGCCACAGCTGAATTTTGTAGTAATGTAGATGACACCTGGGCTTGAGGAACTGTTTCCACTGCATACTCAGCAGTTTCAAAATATGAAGGCGAACAGTTTGAATGCATCGTAAATCTCACATGCTAACCTGCATTGGGACATTGTTGTTATTGGAGAAAGATGAAGACGACCAAATACTACTACCATTTTCTAACCTGCTGCTGAGTACCTGCCTGATTGGCCACACAGGATCCAGGCGAATATGCACGTGAATACAAGAGCATTTTGTGACATTATGAGGTGACATTGTAAGATGAGGCTCCTGAAAAGCAGGACTCAGGTATTTGCATGTGCAAAGGAGAGAAATTTGGGACATTCTTGGGATGACCTCAGAAAATAGTCCAGCCTAAAAATTGTCGGTAAACTCTGGAAGCATGAACTTCTCATGGCTGACAAATATGGAGCATGGCATGATATAAGGCTTCACTACAGAACCAAAGTCCTGACCTTACTCAAAAGTGGTTTAGAAATCTTAGCGATTGGGAATAAGACAGGGCCTGGTGACAGGGATTATACAGGGTTTGGTGGTAGGGAATAATACTGCAGCCTGGTGATAGGGAATTATACAGGGTTTGGTGATAGGGAATTATACAGTGCCTGGTGACAGAGAATTATACAGGGCCTGGTGACAGGGAATTATACAGGGTTTGGTGATAGGAAACGATACAGGGCCTGATGATAGGGAACCATACAGGGCCTGGTGATAGGGAACGATACAGGGTTTGATGATCGGGAACGATACAGGGCCTGGTGATAGGGAACGATACAAGGCCTGGTGATAGGGAATTATACAGGGTTTGGTGATAGGGAATTATACAGGGTTTGATGATTGGGAATGATAGAGGGCCTGGTGATAGGGAATTATACAGGGTTTGATGATTGGGAATGATACAGGGCCTGGTGATAGGGAATTATACAGGGTTTGATGATTGGGAATGATAGAGGGCCTGGTGATAGGGAATTGAACAGGGTTTGGTGATAAGGAATGATACAGGGCCTGGTGACAGGGAATTATACAGGGTTTGGTGATAGGGAATGATACAGGGCCTGGTGATAGGGAATTATACAGGGCCTGGTGATAGAGAATTATACAGGGCCTGGTGACAGGGAATTATACAGGATTTGGTGATAGGGAACGATACAGGGCCTGGTGATAGGGAAGTATACAGGGTTTGGTGATAGGGAATTATACAGGGTTTGATGATTGGGAATGATAGAGGGCCTGGTGATAGGGAATTATACAGGGTTTGATGATTGGGAATGATACAGGGCCTGGTGATAGAGAATTATACAGAGCCTTGTGACAGGGAATTATACAGGGTTTGGTGATAGGGAATGATACAGTGCCTGGTGATAGGGAATTATACAGAGCCTTGTGACAGGGAATTATACAGGGTTTGGTGATAGGGAATGATACAGTGCCTGGTGATAGGGAATTATACAGAGCCTTGTGACAGGGAATTATACAGGGTTTGGTGATAGGGAATGATACAGGGCCTGGTGATAGGGAATTATACAGGGCCTGGTGATAGGGAATTATACAGGGCCTGGTGATAGAGAATTATACAGGGTTTGGTGATAGGGAATGATACAGGGCCTGGTGATAGGGAATTATACAGGGCCTGGTGATAAGGAATAATACAGGGCCTGGTGACAGGGAATTATATAGGATTTGGTCTCACGACAAGGTTTAAACACTATAATACATGGCAACCTAGACAATTAGTAATAGTTGATCCAGTAGCCACCAAACAGCTGACAAATAAAGAAGGGTAAAAACAAAAAGCTAAAAGCTACTGCGGATGCTGGAAATCCAAAACAAAATAAAAACAGAATTACCTGGAAAAACTCAGCAAGTCTGGCAGCATCGGCGGAGAAGAAATCAGTCAACGTTTCGAGCCCTCATGGCCCTTCAGCAGAACTGAAGCATAGTTTCAACAAGGGAGAAATATAAATTGGTTTAAGGTGGGTGGGGGGGAAGAGACACATTGAGGGTGTGGTGTGAGCAGATAATCAAAAGATGTCAGAGACAAAAGGGTCAAAGAGGTGTTGAAGGTGGCGGTCTTTGTCTGAGAAAAGTGCTAATTAAGAATGCAAGACAGGATATTCAAAGTACAGCTCTAGTGGGGGTGGGGTGGAAGGACTAAAGGTTTTAGTTTTAGATTTAAAAATAATGGAAATAGGTGGGGAAAGAAGAATCTATATAAATTATTGAAAAAAAAGGCGGGTGGGGGGGGAAAAGAAACGGGGTGGGGATGGGGGGAGGGGGGTTTAAGATCTAAAGTTGTTGAATTCAATATTCAGCCCAGAAGGCTGTAAAGTGCCTAGTCGGAAGATGAGGTGCTGTTCCTCCAGTTTGCGTTGGGCTTCACTGGAACAATGCAGCAAGCCAAGGACAGACATGTGGGCAAGAGAACAGGGTGGAGTGTTAAAATGGCAAGCGACAGGGAGGTTTGGGTCTTTTTTGCGGACAGACCGCAGGTGTTCCGCAAAACGGTCGCCCAGTTTGCGTTTGGTCTCTCCAATGTAGAGGAGACCGCATTGGGAGCAACGAATGCAGTAGACTAAGTTAGGGGAAATGCAAGTGAAATGCTGCTTCACTTGAAAGGAGTGTTTGGGCCCTTGGACGGTGAGGAGAGAGGAAGTGAAGGGGCAGGTGTTGCATCTTCTGCGTGGGCATGGGGAGGTGCCATAAGTGGGGGTTGAGGAGTAGGGGGTGATGGAGGAGTGGACCAGGGTGTCCCGGAGGGAACGATCCCTACGGAATGCCGTCAAGGGGGGTGAAGGGAAGATGTGTTTGGTGGTGGCATCATGCTGGAGTTGGCGGAAATGGCGGAGGATGATCCTTTGAATGCGGAGGCTGGTGGGGTGATAAGTGAGGACAAGGGGGACCCTATCATGTTTCTGGGAAGGAGGAGAAGGCGTGAGGGAGGATGCGCGGGATATGGGCCGGACACGGTTGAGGGCCCTGTCAACGACCGTGGATGGAAAACCTCGGTTAAGGAAGAAGGAGGACATGTCAGAGGAGCTGTTTTTGAAGGTAGCGTCATCAGAACAGATGCGACGGAGGCGAAGGAACTGAGAGAATGGGATGGAGTCTTTACAGGAAGCGGGGTGTGAGGAGCTGTAGTCGAGGTAGCTGTGGGAGTCGGTAGGCTTGTAATGGATATTGGTGGACAGTCTATCATCAGAAATTGAGACAGAGAGGTCAAGGAAGGGAAGAGAAGTGTCAGAGATGGACCATGTGAAGATGATGGAGGGGTGGAGATTGGAAGCAAAATTAATAAATTTTTCCAGGTCCCGACGAGAGCATGAAGCAGCACCGAAGTAATCATCGATGTACCGGAGAAAGAGTTGTGGGAGGGGGCCTGATGTAAAAATGAGTTGTCACATGGGTTTTTTTTAACTTAAACAATGGGCATGCACAATTAGGGCAAGAGTTTCCTTTTTAGTGCTTGGCCTGGGTGGATTATAAAGAGTAAAATAGATGGGGACAGTGGGACTTGCGGGGTTGGGAGATGTGCAGGCAGTGAGGTGGGGGTGGAGGGTGCAGGAGATGGCTATATTAGAATTAGAGCATGTATTGGTCTCCGGGCTGATTTTCCTCTTCACAATCCACCTGCTGGTGGATAATGTGTGCCCCAAGCCTTAAAGAGGAAAGTTTACCCTGACATTCCTTCATTGTTACTGGAGGAAAAGAAACAAAAGTACCTGAAATGCTGAATGGAAGGCACAAAATTGATGGTGCATTTCTAGGGGAGTCCGGGGGTAAGCTCCCTAGAAAAATGTGAATGTTTATATTAAAAATGATGCATTTTAAGCACTTTGGTACTTCACAATTAATAGATCTTAATCCAAAAGAAATATAAACTGACATTCTTATTTCCGACATACTGAGCAGAGTTACCTCAAACGTCATACTTCAATTTCCAAATCTCCACCTTCCGAGAAACAGTCTTTTCTTCCAAGCCTCCCAGGTCAAACAACCACTCTATGTCTCTTCCTCAACAATCAAACCTTGTTTCTCCACTCCAAACCAGTTCAGATAGTACTATTGTTCTATTCCTCCCCGTCCCCCCACTTCCATTCTGCCATTTTTTTCCTTTACCCTCCCGATGGTTGTGTTGTCACTGCTTACCACACCTACACCCCCCCCTCCGCCAGCAGTGTTATGGAGGTATTCTCTCAACTCACTACCCTCAAATAATGCTGGAAGTTTCCAATGTAATTCTCCTCTCTTTGCCCAGTCATATCAGGGAGATTTTTGACTGTTTTGTGACAGAAAGAATTTGATGAAGAGAATTACTTTTCAAATGCTGTGGTCGAAGCAGAGTGTATTGATACCACTCCAACCTCAGTCATAAAGCTTCAGTATGCAGGTGACACTTGTGTATGCGCTCACTCAGAAACTGAGCTCCAGGTCAGCGTCGACTCCTTCTCCGAATCATATGAGAAAATGAGCCTTTCACTAAACACCTGGAAAACTAAGATAAAAGCAAAAAACAGCGGATGCTGGAAATCCAAAACAAAAACAAAAATACCTGGGAAAACTCAGCAGGTCTGGCAGCATCTGTGGAGAGGAGCACAGTTAACGTTTCGAGTCCGCATGACTCTTCAACAGAACTAAGGAAAAATAGAAAAGGGGTGAAATATAAGCTGGTTTAAGGGGGAGGTTGGGACAAGAAGAGCTGGATAGAGGGCCAGTGATAGGTGGAGATAACCAAAAGATGTCACAGACAAAAGGACAAAGAGGTGTTGAAGGTGGTGATATTATCTAAAGTTATGTGCTAATTAAGGGTAGAAAGCAGGACGAGCAAGGTACAGATAGCCCTAGTGGGGGTGGGGTGGGGTGAAGGAATCGAAAAAGGCTAAAAGGTAGAGATAAAACAATGGATGGAAATACATTTAAAAATAATGGAAATAGGTGGGAAAGAAAAATCTATATAAATTATTGGAAAAAAACAAAAAGGAGGGGGAAAATCGGAAAGGGGGTGGGGATGGAGGAGAGAGTTCATGATCTAAAATTGTTGAACTCAATATTCAGTCCAGAAGGCGGTAAAGTGCCTAGTCGGAAGATGAGGTGCTGTTCCTCCAGTTTGCGTTGAGCTATGAATATTGAGTTCAACAATTTTAGATCATGAACTCTCTCCTCCACCCCAATCCCCTTTCCGATTTCCCCCCTCCTTTTTGTTTTTCCCAATAATTTATATACATTTTTCTTTTCCCACCTATTTCCATTATTTTTACATGTATTTCCTTCCATTGTTTTATCTCTACCTTTTAGCCTTTTTCGATTCCTTCACTCCACCCCACCCCCTCTAGGGCTATCTGTACCTTGCTCGTCCTGCTTTCTACCCTTAATTTAGAACATTCCTTTAGATAATATCACCACCTTCAACACCGCTTTGTCCTTTTGTCTGTGACATCTTTTGGTTATCTCCACCTATCACTGGCCCTCTATCCAGCTCGTCTTGTCCCAACCTCCCCCCACACCATAAACCAGCTTATATTTCACCCCTTTTCTATTTTTCCTTAGTTCTGTTGAAGAGTCATGCAGACTCGAAACGTTAACTGTGCTCCTCTCCACAGATGCTGCTAGACCTGCTGACTTTTCCAGGTATTTTTGTTTTTGTTTTGGATTTCCAGCATCCCCAGTTTTTTGCTTTTATCTTAGTGTTCAATTGCCTGCCAAGGTATGCCTACCTTGAAGAAGTATTGCTCCTCTCTCCGTCGGGATTTTCGTATCTCTCTTTTGCATTGTTCACCTTCATTGCTTTCCATTTCTCTCCTGGTGTTTGACAAGATGTTTACTAAAACCCGCTTTCACAGCCATATTTCCTTCCTCAGTGACTGTCTCCGTCTCCGACTTACCCCATGTGGATTTCAACTGAAGTTCCATCCCTCATGTTTTGAACCCACCCAGGATTACAGGTATCTCCAGGACATACAACGCTCCTCGGACTGCTGTTCTCGTCGCATTCTGAGATCCACACTCATTGCCATGCGCCGCCATATGAATACACTCGACCTCTCCCTCCAGCAGCACCGCCGCACTCTTTTTCAAAGCTGCGCGTGCCCCCAGTTTCATTTTATTCTTCGTCTCATCCGACGCCTCAACAAGAAACTTTGTCTCTTTCTTTCAGGTGCAAAGGAATGCAAGCTCCAACAACTCATCGACACCAACACACATCCAGGACCCTCCACCCCTGCCCATCCCTCTATCCCCATCCCGTCTTCCAATCCCAGCCCCGGCTGTATATTCACTGACCTTCCCCTTGCCGACGCTGAACGTTCAGTGCTCAGCAAAGGACTTAGTTTCATACCCTTACATCTCAATGAATTTTGGGCTCGGCACGATGCTGAACTCTTCTTCCACTGCCTTCGTCTCCGTGCTCACTTCTTTGGGCAGGAGTCCTCTCCCCGTTCAATGGATCCTTTTATCCACCTCCAATATTCTCCCTCCACCTGGACCCCTCCCTCCGGATTCTTACTTTCTCTTGATCTTCTCATTGAGAACTGTCGGCGTGACATTAGTCGGCTCAATTTCTCTGCTCCTCTCACCCATTCTAACCTGTCTCTCTCTGAACTTGCCGCACACCTTTCTCTCAGGTCCAACCCCAACATTGTCATCAAACCTGCTGACAAGGGTGGTGCTGTTATTGTCTGGTGCACTGACCTCTACCTCGCAGAGGCTGAGCATCAACTCGCAGACACTTCCTCCTACCTCTCCCTGGACCATGACCCCACCACTGAACATCAAGCCATTGTTTCCAGGACTGTTACTGACCTCATCTCCTCTGGAGATCTTCCTTCCACAGCTTCCAAACTGATAGTCTCCCAACCTCGGACGGCCCGCTTCTACCTCCTACCCAAAATCCACAAACAGGACTGTCCCGGCAGACCAATCTTGTCAGCCTGTTCCTGCCCCATGGAACTCATTTCTTGCTATCTTGACTCCATTTTCTCTCCCCTTGTCCAGTCCCTTCCCAGCTACATCCGTGATTCCTCTGACACCCTACATCATATCAACAATTTCCAGTTCCCTGGCCCCAACCGCCTCCTCTTCACCATGGACGTCCAATCCCTCCACAGATGCTGCCAGACCTGCTGAGTTTTTCCAGGTATTTTTATTTTTACCTGGAAAACTAAGATCCTCTTCCAAACAGCTCCCACAGCAAAATACATCCCTTGTCGATTAAGACCCCCACTGGGATGGTCTGATGGCTCTCCGCTTCTTCCTCGAATAGAGGCCCGAACAATCCCCATCCACCACTACTCTCCTCCATCTGGCTGAACTTGTTCTCACACTGAACAATTTCTCCTTAAACTCCTCTCACTTCCTCCAAATAAAGGTGTGGCTATGGGTACCCGCATGGGCCCCAGCTATGCCTGTCTCTTTATGGGGTATGTGGAACTTTCCTTATTCCAGTCCTATTCCGGCCCCCTCCCACAACTCTTTCTCCAGTACATCGATGATTACTTTGGTGCTGCTTCATGCACTCGTCTGGACCTGGAAAAATTTATTAATTTTGCTTCCAATTTCCACCCCTCCATCATTTTAACATGGTCCATCTCTGACACTTCCCTTCCCTTCCTTGACCTCTCTGTCTCAATTTCTGGTGATAGACTGTCCACCAATATCCATTACAAGCCCACCGACTCCCACAGCTACCTCGACTACAGCTCCTCACACCCTGCTTCCTGTAAGGACTCCATCCCATTCTCTCAGTTCCTTCGCCTCCGTCGCATCTGTTCTGGTGATGCCACTTTCAAAAACGGTTCATCTGACATGTCCTCCTTCTTCCTTAACTGAGGTTTTCCACCCACAGTAGTTGACAGGGCCCTCAACCGTGTCCGGCCCATCTCCTGCGCATCCGCCCTCACACCTTCTTCTCCCTCCCAGAAACATGATAGGGTCCCCCTTGTCCTCACTTATAACCCCACCAGCCTCCGCATTCAAAGGATCATCCTCTGCCATTTCTGCCAACTCCAGCATGATGCCACCACCAAACACATCTTCTCTTCACCCCCCCTGGTGGCATTCCGTAGGGATTGTTCCCTCCGTGACACCCTGGTCCACTCCTCCATCACCCCATACACCTCAACCCCCTCCCACGGCACCTTCCCATGCAACCGCAGAAGATGCAACACCTGCCCCTTCATTTACCCTCTCCTCACCGTCCAAGGGCCCAAACACTCATTTCAAGTGAAGCAGCATTTCACTTGCACTTCGCTGAACTTAGTCTATTGCATTCGTTGCTCCCAATGCAGTTTCCTCTACATTGGAAAGACCAAACGCAGACTGGATGACCGCTTTGCAGAACACCTTCGGTCTGTCCGCAAGCATTACCCAGACCTCCCTGTCGCTTGTCATTTCAACACTCCACCCTGCTCTCATGCCCACATGTCCGTCCTTGGCTTGCTGCATTGTTCCAGTGAAGCTCAACGCAAACTGGAGGAACAGCACGTCACCTTCCGACTAGGCACTTTACAGCCTTCTGGACTGAATATTGAGTTCAACAATTTTAGATCATGAACTCCCTCCTCCCTCCCCACCCCCTTTCCGATTTTCCCCCTGCTTTTTGTTTTTTCAAATAGTTTATATACATTTTTCTTTTCCCGCCTATTTCCATTATTTTTAAATGTATTTCCTTCCATTGTTTTATCTCTACCTTTTAGCCTTTTTCGATTCCTTCACCCCACCCCACCCCCACTAGGGCTATCTGTACCTTGCTCGTCCTGCTTTCTACCCTTAATTAGCACATTCCTTTAGATAATATCACCACCTTCAACACCTCTTTGTCCTTTTGTCTGTGACATCTTTTGGTTATCTCCACCTATCACTGACCCTCTATCCAGCTCTTCTTGTCCCAACCTCCCCTTTAAACCAGCTTATATTTCACCCCTTTTCTATTTTTCCTTAGTTCTGTTGAAGAGTCATGTGGACTCGAAACATTAACTGTGCTCCTCTCCACAGATGCTGCCAGACCTGCTGAATTTTTCCAGGTATTTTTATTTTTACCTGGAAAACTAAGATCCTCTTCCAAACAGCTCCCACAGCAAAATACATCCCCTGTCGATTAAGATCAACAGCAAGATCCTAGGAAATGTGGGCCACTTTCCGCATCTTGGGAGACTCCTCTCGACGAAGGCAGACATAAACAACAAAATTCATAATTACCTCCAACATGCCAGCTCAGTGTTCGCTGACTGAGGAAAAGAGTATTTGAGGACCAGGATGTCAAGCCCGAGACTAAGGTCATGGTTTACCGGCAGCAGTGATCCTCACGTTCCTATATGCTTCGGAGACTTGGACAACCTACGGCAGGCACCTTAAAAGTATTGGAGAAGTACCGCCAGCGGTCACTTCATAAGATCCTTCAAATCCAGTGGTAAGAAAGGTGGTCTGACAGCAGCGTTCTCTCCCAAGCCAACCTGCCCAGCATCGAGGCGCTAATCATTCAAAGCCAGCTCTGCTGGGCATGTTGTTCGTATACCTGACACTAGACTCCTGAAACAACTGCTCTATTCAGAACTCAGACAGGGCAGGAGACTCCCAGGAGGACACCAGAGACACTTTAGGAGTGTCCTCAAAGCATCCCCGAAGAGGTCAAACATTCCCGTCGACTCATGGGAGCCCCTGGCTTGTGACTGACCAAAAAGGAGGCTCATCCGGAATGGCACTGAACACATTGAGAGACTTCATCGGGAACGTGCAGAAGCAAAGCCGAGGCATGGGTGGGGATGCCCAAACCTGCAAACAACCCATCTACCCAACCCTTCAAGCACCGCCTGCCCTACATGTAGCAGAGCCCGCACATTGCAGGTTGAATTTATCAGCCATCGCATAACCCATCGAACCATTATGGAACAATCATCCTCAATCCCAAGGGACTACCTGTGATGAGAAATTGATACCAGATTAAATAAAACATCAAAACAAGAGATGCTAATTGTAGGAATTTTGCCAAAAACTGTAAACAATGAGCAATAAGTTTGTCTCAGTAATAGGTAAGCAGTTCACATCTGCTTATCTTATCAGACATGGGAAGTCCCTGGTCCAGTGTGTTCAGAAAGGGGTAGCTGACAGGACTTCCTTTTGTCATGTTATTATAATGATATAATACCTTGGTCTTATTTACCATACAAGACACAATCGTTTATAAAGGATTGGGTAAATACATTGTGGATTCATTTATTAAGTCAAAGCACATAACAATAGTTATACATAGGTATAGAGTTGAAGATGTCAGAGCTGTTTGTGCTGTGCTTAAAGCAAAAGTGAAACTAAGACTGGATCACATGATACATTTCCCTTCTAGTGATGACATTCTGATCTCCCATAAAGACATAGTATAACATCCCCCTTTCTTTTTAAAGCTACTTTAACTCCTTCCAGAGAAGTATTGCTATTTACAATACATGTCCATGTTTAGTTACCATTAATGCATAGAACTGATGAATCTATGTCTCTAAAGAGTAACTGTAATTGCTGGAATGCCCAGATCTTGTGATGATAACCTTGTCTAGCTGTTTCTTTAATTGCTCACAGTGATCTGTGGGATTGTCATTCTTGGACATTGTTCCTGGTTACATTTGGGGTCAACAGGACTGTACGGTGGTTGAGGAGCTGGAATGATTTGTCCTCAGTTACACCTCACCAGTGCACCTTTGTGTTTAATGACTTGTCACCTTGACTGGTTGACATGTTCCTTCTTTGGGATCCTGGTTGCGAACTTGTCCCAACTGTAAACTTGGCAATTCTGTATCTCCATTTTTATTGTGCACATTAGCCAACTTCTCTTGTAGTTTTAATAGTTGCTCTCTAGTTTCTGAGACAGTAGATTGGGAAAGAGTAGGTAAATTAGTATGTACTGGTCTGCTAAACATGAGCTCTGCCAAGGTGTCGCTCTCAAATGTAACTTTGCAATGTATAAATCTTGCTTAATCTGCCTACATTTGAGAATTAGGGATTTCACCATGCAGATCATTTGTTTAGGTAGGCCGTTAGATCTACAGTAATGAGGAGAAGTAGTGTGATCCATATTCCACTTCTCATGCATATCCTGAAATGGCTTACTAATAAACTGTGGACTGCTGTCTGTCATGATCTCTCTAAGCACACCAAATAAACTAAAAATATCACTTAAGAGTGTGCGCAACAGTTGTGATTGATGTATTGTGCAATTATTGATTTATGGGGTACTTGGTAAAGTAGTTGACGAGGACGGTGAAGTTAGTGCCATGGACATAAAAGAAGTCGGATATGATTTTTGGATCAAGGATAGGTAGGAACTTCCTGTGGAATTAATGGTGCTTTGTGCTGACTTGGCATATATTCTTGACATGCCTCACACTTCTTGACAATGACCTCAATATCATTGTTCATACCTGCCCAACAGGCTGCTTCCATTGCAAGTCTTGTCCGATCTATGCCCATGTGTGAGTGATAAAGTTGTTGAGGAATATCAGGTCACAAGATTCTGGCATGATGACCTACCTGTCTTTAAAAATGACTCTCCGGGATATGCCTAGCTCATCCTGGTAAGGCCAAAATGATCTCACGTGTTCTTCTAATGTGGGTATTTTGTAAGGACAACGTTTTAAAGTTGCGTTTAAACATTGTGGATCAAGGCATACTCTCAACTATCTGTCCTGCTTTTAGACACATGATTGTACTGCACCGATCTGTGTGCTCTTATACTCTTCTAATGATTAATGATAACATTGGATCTTCATAAAGATTCAAGTTTATGACTGTAAGATTAGGTACAAGCTAGGTGTCTTGGTAATCACATCAGACACACTTAGCAGATGGCCTGACCCAGCAAAAATAGAAGATATACATCTACAATTTGACTTCCTTGACATGAACTTGAAGGTGTTCTCCAAATTGAGCTGGTATATATTTCACAATGCAAATGCCAGCAGCTACAAGAAGAAACAGCAAAAGATTCTACACTACAGAACTGTGAAAAACCATCATCAAAGGATGGCCTGATCAATGCACTAGTCAATGGTTTTTGCCAGCTCATCTCCAGTTGCTTCTGATTAGACTCTGCCACAAATCTTTTGCCAGAGATAGGTATGAAAATGTATGATTCCAAACACTAAAGCTAATGTTTCCCGTTTGATGCTGGGGTGATAAGATTGCATTGCAGACAGACATTTTGAAGAAATGCAATCAGTTTGCTTTGTAATATGCATGCTCCCAAACCTTTCTGTGAGGCATCTATCTCCAGGGTAGTTGTCTCCCTAGGCCTATAAAATTGCAATGCCAATTTCTGATAATGACTGTTTCAGTGCTTCGAAGAGGTATTGGTGGTCTTTGTGTCACAGGAAAGGCACATTCTTTCTCAACAATCCCCTTAGTGATGAAGATTTTTGAACGAAATTGGGAATGTATGGAGGTAAGAAATTAATGAGACCTAGATATCTTTGAAGCTCGTCCTTATCTTGAGGATTTGGCATGGCTTTAAGATCCTCTATTTGACTTGGATCGGGACATATGCCAGCACTGGAATAAATAGAACCAAGAAATCAACCTGCTGCACGTTGATGTCACATTTCACTGCTAAACACCAATCCTTCATTCCATGCCGCTTGCATCAATAATTGCAGATTATGGTCATGTTCTTGCTTTGTTCTTCCCACAACAGCTATATTATCTGCGATAAAGATGAATCCTGGTACAGTGCATGTAATGCAGTCCATGTGAGCTTGAAAGAGATTCTGGTTAACGGATAGCCTGAAAGAAGTTGCTGAAAACAGATTTGTCTGACTGAGATATGAAATGTGGTAAGCTCTTGGGGCTTCTCCACGAGATGGAGTGACCAGTAACCATGCTTGGCATCAAGCTTCAAGAAGAATTTTGCACCCACAAATCTTGGATTTAACTCTTCTAATGTGGGTATTTTGTAAGGACAACGTTTCAAAGTTGTGTTTAAACATCGTGGATCGAGGCACACTCTCAATTATTCGTCTTGCTTTTAGACACGTGATTGAACTGTACTGATTTGTGTGCTCTTGTACTCTTCTAATGATTCCACCTTTCTCCATTTTGTCTAGTTCGACCTTCAATTAGTCTTGTATGTGGATGCTGCACTTCCGTAGTGGATCAATTGACGGAGTTGTATTCTCCTGCAAGTGTAATGCTGCAGCTCCCTTGAAACTGCTAATCTTGTGAAAACATTCTGGATATTTCAATGTTAGGTCATGAACTGAAATGATAAGAGTGGTTTCTGAGGTTAATCTGCCTTGTGATTTCTCACAGATTCCACGGATTGTCACTGGTCACATCATGCCAGTAGACCTATGATTGTTGGGCCTTTAGTTTCCATGACGTAGAACATCTGTGAAAACGGGGAGGTTTGATTGTACTTGCACTCCAGATCCTGCACATGGAGTTAGTGAACCATTGTACGCCAAAAGTTTCACAGTAGTAAGTTTCACCGTGGCCTTCCGTGTCTGTGGATACATGTCATTTAGAATTCACGGAGGTAGTATGCTGGCACTTCCAGTGTTAATCTTGGTCAACAACGAATATTAGGGCAGATAATTGGAATCTTGACAAACCTTTCCGATGGTGTGATGGTACTTATGTTTTCCAAAAGACTGATGGCATGAAACATGTGTTCACCATTCTTCGTCTCATCATGCCCATCATTGTCATTTTCTGGTTTGTCAATCACCTCATGTATATGTGCCTGACGGAATACCGGATGGTCATTATTACTGCTTGAAGGTACTCGTTGTGTACGGTCTGTTTGGATCAGTGCACGGCTCTTTGTAGCTGCATCAGCCTTCGCTCTAGTGCATTGCCACTACCAATGCCCCTTTCTGCCACATACCCTGCAGGATTGATGAAAAGCTAGGCATTTCCTTGGTGCATGCAGAAGCCCAAACCTTCCACATGTCTTGCTAGGTTTAGGCATTCTAGTAAGTAAGTCAACAATTGGGGTTGTACTTAGGACCTGTAAGCTTCATAATTACGTCCATCCTTGAGTAGCTCTTCAATGCTATACATTTTGAGCTTATCTAACAGATCTTTCTGGAATGCTTCCATTGGAATGGATGTGGTCAACTACTCAACAATTCTGTCTGCTAACTCTGCATTTGAGAAATCACTGTACATACACTTTTCTCTGCATCTGCTGACAAAGTGGTCTAAGGATTCTGTAGGCTGTTGTCGAAATGACACGGACTCTAGTTGACAAATGCAGAAGTTTAACCTGATTCTGAACCAGCCTTCCAATGTAGTCTGTATCTTTTGGGGATCCTTTAGCTCGTCTTCTGTTAATCCTAATGTGTTCAGCCTATGTAGACCTTCATTCCCAATTGCTAGGCGAATTTTTATGGCTTGCTTGTCTGATTCAGACACACATGAATCAAGAAGCCATACCTCTGTGCGCTGTTTAAACATTTTGAATTCGGATAGTAGGTTAGCTGCATCCCAATATAAACTGGGGAATTTTGTGGATATTCTGACAATATCCCTTTGACCCTCCTTCTTCTGCAGTACCTGGGATGAATTTTGTTGTAGCCGCTTTTGCGTGCTTTTTGATGCACTGCCCATGAAGACAAGTTGTGGCAGGAATGCACCATGGAGTAATGACATCATTGCCTTTTATTCAATTTCTTGGTCCACAGCTCCCCCGTTATAATCGCAACCTTGTCTGGTCCAATTTTTATGATGGCTTTGCTTTTTTTTGTTTGACTTTCCCTCGCTCTCTATCGATCCAGCCCACATCCTGGTCACTTGCTTTTCCCGACTGAACTAATCCGATGCTGGTCCTCTCAACAAGCTGTCCCACTCATGGAACTGATAGGTTATTTGTTGCAATCTCACCACAAGGGATCCATCTGCTTACCAGCTCTTTACTGGAGCACCAGCTTGGTGTTGTGACTTCAAAGCTTTTCTTCACAGTCAGCATGCAGCATTTTCAAGATTCTCCGATGATGCAACTTTGTTGTGGATGACCAAAACATTGAGGGCCATCTCATGCCATGTTGCATGATCTAAGGCTGTTCACCATGTCATACCTGTACTTAATCTTGCTGCCACCTGTCTTACCAATGCTGGTAACTTAACATGTTGTGTTGGGCCTATTTAGTGTGCAAGACCCAAGGTACCAATATAAGGGACTGGGTAAACATGTTTTGGGTTAATTTATGAAGACAAGGCACATAAGAACAGTTACACATCAGTATAAAACTTGAAGACATCAGAGCTGTGTGTGCGCGCGCTCTGCTCAAAACAAAAGTGAAACTAAGACCGGATGAGTAGTGGGGCAGGTGGTATTGGTGGCATAGTATTCCAGAGACTCAGAGCTCTGGGGACCCGGGTTCGTATCCCATCACAGCAGATGGTGACATTTGAATTCAACAAAAATCTGAAATTAAAAGTCTAATAATGACCATGAAACCATTGCCGATTATTGCCAACTGGTTCAGTAATGCCCTTTAGGGAAGGAAATCTGCCGTTCTTACCTGGTCTGGCCTGCATGTGACTCTAGACGCACAGTACTGCGGCTGACTCTTAAAAAAATGCCCTCTGAACAAGGGCAATTAGGGATGGGCAATAAATGCTGGCCTAGCCAGTGATGCTCACATCCCATGAATGAATTTTAAAAAATCACATGACACATTTCCCTTCCAGTGATGACGTGTTGATATCGCTTAAAGGCATATTACAACAGCTTTCTGGTAATGAACAACAGAAGGAAAATCACAGAGGCAAAGGCAGTCAGGTCTAGCTAAGGCTGCAAAGATATTTGAAGTTTTTTAAAACAGAAATTGCAGAAACTTTTTTCAAAGCTGACAAGAAAAATACAGCAGTATAGTTTGAAGTTACTGGGGAAAATTTTTTTATAAGGCCCATTAGAGGCATGGAGATCTCAGAGTGTGATTACCCGACACGAGGGAAGTGATGCAGGCAACACGCAGTCTATGTGCTGCCTTCTCACCTCTACGATTATGGCATACAGCCCAGCACTAAATACACTGCTGACTGGCTGCACGCTCAGCAGAGGTCCCAGGTTCATGTGAGGTGAGCATCAATTAAAGCTAGCCTAACACTTCTTAAAGCCAGCCTGCACCTCTTAAAGAAGAGGTGCATCCTCGCTGCAGCAAATGCTAGAAATGGCTGGGAAAGTCTTTCTGAGAAGGAAGAAGGAGAAGCAATGAAGCAGCAGGTCAGAGAGGGAGCTCCCAGGTTCTCTGATGCAGTGCTGGAGGCCTTCAGGCATGAGGTGGAAAAGAGAGAGCTAATCTTTCTGCAGAGGGATCAGGAGACCCACCAGACATACACTTAGCAGGGGATGGGAGCAGATGGCCATTGAGGTCAATGCCCAGAGTTTGGCCTCAAGGACCTGAATACAGTGCCACAAAAAAATTAATGACTCACAGCAGTGGGTCAAGGTTAGGGAATGCCTCTTCTAAAGCTATTCCTACTCACCGCACCACCCCAACTTCACACACTGCGCAAAGTACCACGCCCCCATCACGCACCCATCAACAATAATAGAAATCAGGCCTCAGGCCTAACATTCGTATGCTCCACCTCTCCCTCACTCACTTACCATTGCTGCAAACCTCACACCCACATCTTGCAGCTTCTACATACTTCCAGCTATTCAGTTACAACAGGAACATTGCCTAAACAAACTGCAAAACACTCCTTGACAGTTTTTCATCCCTCTTGTCGGACAAGGTGGGGCATAACAGGAGGCAGCAAAGAACAAGCGGAGGTCAGGCCCACTTGGAAAAGAGATGCTCAGCAATATTATTGAGGTTGTCACAAATTGCGTTGCTGAAGCCGTCCAGGAAGACGTTTCTGTTTTATGCGTCTTCTGAAATCCCACTTCATCCATATCCCCTAATCTAGACTAAGTATTAATTGCAGATGGTGTAAACCTAAATCTCTTGCTTGCCACATCCTCCCTGCTTCTCTCAGCCCAAATCTCCCCTTGCACATTAATTCTTTCAGAAATCCAAGAATTTGCACCTGGCCAACCAGTGGTGCCCATGTGTGAAAGTCCAGAGGAAGAAGCAAAATTATTTGATCTGATACTCACCGCCACCAGCTCAGATCTGGCACTGTGGGTACCTCAGAAAAACATAGTCAGGATCAGCACATGGGCATGAGAAGGGTGCAGCCAGGCCAGGGGGAAAGGGTCATGCTTGTGCCCACTCACCAGAGGGTGAAGTCGGGCGTCACAGGTTCTGCTGTAGAGGACTCAGGCAAGGATTTCAATGGGACAGTGTACAGGAGAATGCAGATGGGCATTTTCACTGAAATGCTCAGTGCATTAGCAGACTTTCCACAGAGACTCTTGTCACTGTCAGGGAGCAGGGAGGAGTCTGGCTCCCACTTGGCACAGGTCTCCGCACAGAGCTTGGAGCAGTGTGAAAATGGTGGCCAAATCCACGAGAAGACTTGTGGGTCCAGCTGTAATGCAGCATCTGATGGCTAATGTCTCAGCTTCCATTGCAGCACAGGCAGAAGCCACCCAACATTTGAACACTGCAGTAGAAGCTCAGGATGAGGTCATAAGATCTCTGCTGGTGGGTATGCAAGCCTAGCTTGTTGCCATGTAGGTGCAGAATGCTGCCTTCATGGCCGTGGATAACAGTGCTTAAAGAGGCTTGCAGACTGTTGACAGATTGTTGAGATTGCTGATGCACCATGCCAGAGGATTGTCATTGGTTCCATGATGCACAGACCTGCTAACCTCTCTCAGGATGACAGCAAGCATCCTCCCATCACTGCCACTGTCAGTCAGTCAGTCCAGACTGTTGCTGCTCATACTAAGATTGTGCAATCCAAAGCTAGGATCCAAGAGCTGTTCCAGGCCATCTAGTCTCCACCGGTGAAAGTCAGCAGCCTTCCACCAGCCATGCTGCAGTCACTGGGTTAGCAGTAGGAACAGCAGACTAAGCAAAAACACCCACAAGACAGATACTAAGGGAAAGCATAAGGGTGAAAAGTTCTGTGTTGGATGTATTGTACCTTGTGGGAAGTGTTGTTGCATAAAGTTGATAATGGAATGGGTGTTTTGTGGTGTCTTTTATTTCAGGGTTTTGGTGAAGAGGAGTCTATGGCGATCCATAACAGAGGGTTGGAAAGCTGGGAGCAATGGCGATCTGGGGAGTTTTCCCAGGGGAACCACATGAGACACCAATAAGCAACTTTTCCAGTGCCATGTGCTGGATGCCTTCTCTCTTCCTCCTCTTCTCTCCCTGTTGTGCCCTCAGGATGGTCTGATTGTAGAAGATGCAGAAGACCACCACGAATTTGGAGACATGTTCTAATGAGCATTGGAGGCTGCCCCCCACGACCACCCCAACCCCAATCCAACCCAAGCAGGGCTGTCATCGTGGAGCTCTGTCTACATGTGGTTATTTTGCAGAGGGGAGTCATCAACCACACGTACAGCAAATAGTCCTCATCACTGAGCAGCCATCCTCTGGTTTAGCATGGTGGCTCAAGGATGGCAGGAATGACTGACTGGCTCAGGATGAAGACATCCTGACTGCATCAAGGATAGCAGGCGTTTACCAATATGATAGTCTATATGGTCACATGCCAACTACATGCTGAATAAGTAGAATGCTTTGTGATTCAGATACTGTTAGGGATATGCATGTAGTCAATGGTGTTAATGTTATGTTAATTGTATGATTAATGTAAAGGATATAAAGGTGGAGGGCACTGATTTGACCAAATATGAAGAGAGATTTCCACAGCAGCTGGAGTGCATCATCAGCCCCGGGAATGTTATTTTAATTTAATTTGATAAGTTTTCTTTAAAGTTTTGTCTTTTTGTTACAGTGCCCTTTTAAGGGGCTGCTAATGTGTTATTAGTTAATTTGTTAATTAGTTTATTTTTTATTGGTTTAACTCAAAAGAGTATAAAAGGAGACTTCCAGCATAGCCATGGATTAAGTCGGTTCCTGGACTCCTCGGCTGCCTGTTATTTCTGAGGCCTTGAGGAGTCCATTTTCCATCTGTATATGTTGTGTGAGGTTCAGCCCCATGCTCCTGATCTTTGGCCACCCAGTGCAGAGGGGACCAGGCAGGGCGGAGGTCCTCCTTGTTAGTTTGCTCCTGGGCCTGGCCAAGGCAGCCACTCAGTAGCGGGTGGCTGAGGGGGTTGTTCTGCCTGACTGCCTGCCCCTCTTCTGTAGTTACACCCTTGCTCACGTAAGTGCCCGGCTGTCCTTGGAGAGGAAGCAGGCAGTGTCCACTGGCACGCTTGAGGCCTTCCATGACCAGTGGGCACTTCAGGGGCTGGAGTGCATCATCTCCCCCAAAAATATTATTTTAATTTAATTTGATAAGTTTTCTTTAAAGTTTGGTTTTTTACTACAGTGCTCCTTTAAGGGGCAGTTCATTAGCTAGTCTACTTGGTTAATTGTTGTACTCAAAAGAATATCAAGAGAGGCTTCTGCAACACTGGGGGTTGGTTAGGGAGAAGGCAGGCATTTGTAATGGTGTATTCTGTAAAATCTGGTATTAAGTAGAAGATTGGCATCTGGTTTCCTACTTCACCGTCTGGCTGTCAGAAGTTTAACAAAAGACTCCCTGCACCATTAAGAATTCTGCTATCCCAGCAAAACCACATGTTCTCTCCACCTGCTTCTCTTGGACAACAAAGTCACCTCTTGTACAGGGCCCTGGTGACCTCCCAGATGCAGCGATGGATGGTGAGTCGGAATACTTTGATGATGTTGCTGGCTTCAGCCTGGAAAGATCTGCTGGTGACAAAGTTGAGGGCCACAGTAACTTCGGTGGCCACTGCAGCACCATACCCGCCATGCTCTGAAGCTGCAGGCCTGATTCGAGGAGGTGGTCTACTTCTGTGACTACCTCCTTTGTGAAACATGACTTCCTGGCTAAGGTGCAGGTAGAAGTGTTCTCTGGAGACACAGGATGGGTATGGCCCTCTGTTGAGCCCTTCTCCTCCTCTCTCTGTCAAAAACTTCTATCTGAAGCTTCCACTCAATTGCCATGTGATGCTCTGAGAGGAACTGCAACTTTTATCTGTATGACTGGGAGCAAGTAGTGCAGTCAGAGACCCTTCAAACCCATAGCACTCCTTCCAAAGGCCCTTATGTTTGAAAGAATTTCAGTCAACTGCTGCAACAGCAGAGTACACAGTACTTTCACCCACTCGGCTGCAGCAAAAAGATTATCAAGAACACCTCATCTGAAAGTTATATGGTGATGCCTTTAAATAACGCTGGTTGGTAGGTTCCTTGTGCAACTGAATGCATGTTCAGCTGTGTACAATGAGAAGAGTTAACAGGATTGGGAGGTCCAAAATGGCAAGTTGGGTGCCAAATTGACATGAGAGGCTGACTGACATCAGGATCTATCTATTCTGCAGGCTTCCAATGCACACAAGGGACACCTGTGGTACTACCCTTCAAAATATGGCCATTGGCACGTGTTGCACTGTAAGTCATGGGGAGCAGATGCTCTGGCATTCTTTTCATCACCTGGCTCCTACTGCACCAAAGCCAGGGGCTCTATGGAGCCAAATTTTATGGCCATTTTATTTAAAGTTATGCAAGATGATCCACTGATATGGGAAGCTTAGCACAGTCATTATTTTGTAATTTTTAAACAAAGATAGATTGTAATGATTGACCAAGGTGAATCTGGTCATGAGTGTTGCTCTGTATCCTCACTCAAAGTGAAATAAACCAGCTATCCTCTGCCATCTTAATACATCTGACAGTTTGCTGTCTCCTCACAATGCCCATCCAGTCCCAATAGCTAGCATACTGCAGGCCAGAACACTCATACCAGCAGGAGTCCATGCCTGGAATATGTGGATGCGACAAGTAATGTGCTGACAGGAGGCAGGGAGCTATCCAGTGCAGTACCCATAGGAGACTGGAAGGAGTGCAATTGGAGGGAGGATTTTTATTAGTAAGGGCTGACAATTTTGTTGTGTACCCTAAAACACTCACCATCAGCGTTAAATATTATGATTGCACATATGGTCAACTATATTCAGGGGGGTATCATTACAGAGCATTCTATAGGGCCCTCACTGCAGCTTTAGATCAAGCCACACGAAGAAAACAGGGGATTATGCAGGCTAGCACCACCAGCCAATAACTAGGGGCTCAATACAGAGTAGTCATGCAATCTTAGTACAGGACATCCAATGGAACTCTGTAACAATTATGAGGTTTATATGGCTGTTATGTTTTGGGGCTATGTCTTTAATTTAAGGAAAAATGAAGGGATCATGTGGCCTGTTCTGAAGTCTGGGTGATTTGATTGTTAGAGATGAATGGAGGCCCAGATTGTTTTACTGGGAAGAAGGTGCAAGGTGTTACATTTGGAGACAATGGCAGCAGCTTGTTTGCTAACATTGGATGACTGTGTATCTCCAAAGTCCCAGAAAAGTGGTGAGAATGTTGGGTTGGAAACAGTTGTGTTTTAAATTGTCCACTTCGTTCCAAGACGAAACAGAGTTAGGTTCTCAAGGGTAGCTAATCAGCATTTCTACCTGGATACAAGGTGCATGTGATTCACGTTGCCACGGAAATGGGCTTTGAGAATGGATGGGTTTCTAAGATGTCCCTGAAAAGTCACAGACATCGTTAGTCTGACATAGCCAGGATCCAGGGGAGGGAGAGCAGTGATAGACAGCAATACACTGTTGTTCACCATGCAGGAATTGGGTGGAAGCTTGTGCTTGGATTGGAAAAACCAAATTCATGGTGAGTTAAAAACGAGGCTGGAAGATTTGCCCAGTTTTAGCTAGAGGGAAAAGTCTCCAGGAAAATTTGCACTATGAAAGAGTTCTAGAGTTAAAAGTTTCCAGACTGCGAAAGGAAAAGTTCGGAAGTAAACCCTCAGGAGATGGGAATCATTTTGGAACGATTCTGGGAATGTCTACTGAAAGGATAGTGTAACGTATACCTGATGGTAGGCTTCTTCGGTTGTGTTCAAACTTCCCTTCTGTAGATTAAAGTATAAATTGCCCACAGAAAAGAGTGTCTTAGTCAATAGTGCTTTTAGTTTGTTTGTTACAGTAAACATCTTAAAATGTGAACTCTTTATATGTCATTTGCTGTTAACTGGAAGTTCAAATTTATTTTTTGAAAGTTATCGGTCTCTATAGGAATTGTAACAACACACAAGGCATTACACAGGGTGTCATTACTAGCCATTAAATAAACCTCACTACAGTTCAATACATAAGGCCTCACTAGAAAGCAATACTCACTGCAGATATAACAAGGAACCTCATTACAAGTATAACTTAAAGCCTTATTACAGCTTTAGAGGATCTCAATAAAACTAAAACAGAGGGCTATACTACAGTAAAAATAGAGAATCTCACCATATGTACAATGGAGGATCTCATTACAGATATATTAGGGGTTACAGGTAGAACAGTAGGCCTTACTGTTTCGTTACACCAAATTCACAGTTCTATGCTTCCCCAAATCTATAACATGCTAATATTTCATACTTGGTTTGCTTGCATCCAGGGTCGGACCAATTAACTGGGAAAATCGAAACCTCTACAATATCTGAATATATCCTGCAACTAAGTTCATAACAAGCAAAAACAAATTCCTGAAACACTCTGGGGTGAAACTAAACATGGACCAGCTGACAGCCAAATCTCACCTTGTTGTTAGCAATATCAGAACCTAGGGCTATCAATGCTTCAACTCAACACATAGCTCAGAAAGGCATAGCAGCTTTTAGTCATTGTGGTTCAAAGATGACTGAAATAGTGGAAGGATTCATCGTCAATGCAGGTAAAAAACAGTTCAGACATAAGTGACTTCCATACAGCTTATATCTTTATATTTAATTTTTAATATTTTAGCTTATATTCTGTTAATCGGCAAAGTCCAAAAGTGGGTGGGGAAGTCAGCTTTTGACTCGCTGATGGTAATGGTGGCTTTTTTTGCTGTATCCTGCGCAACTTTGTTGAAAAAATTGAGAGGCACGGGTTTCACATCGGATTGCTGCCGGGGTAGCTTCTGATTCGCCCGCCCCACCGTGACCTCAGGCCTTCAGTAATCCGGATGCCATATTTAAAGGCAGCCCCTGCACAGAACTAGCACTCTCTAAGAGATCGAAAGCTGGTGGAAAGTCATGGCTTCCAAAGGTAGGAAATAGGCTGCCCCCAAATTCAGTGACGCCTCTCGAGCGCCTATCGGATGCAGTGGAGGCCTACTGTGAAGTCCTCTACTCCAGGCTGGGCGGAGAACCTCATACAAGGTGACAAGTCCAGCATGGGAGGCAGTGGCAGTGCTGGTGACCGCCAGTGCTTTACAAAAGAGGACAGCCACCCAATGCAGGAACAGGATGAATGATCTCCTTTGTTCCGCCAGGGTAAGTCACTCCTCTCATCACTTTCAACTCACGCACTCACAAACCCATCACACATCCACAGGGAACTCACTCAGTGCCAGCTCAAGGGACCATACCACTCATTCTCTCGCATACACCTTCATCTCCTTTGCAGATCATGGCACCACTCACCACCCACACATACCAGGTGTCCTTCTCATAAGGCCTGGCAGGCATTCTGCTTACACTCTCTCCATCCTGTCTTCATGCAGGACAAGCTGGCTCATAACAAAAGGGAGAGGTCACAGGCTGGGGGTGGAATGCCTCAACTGAAGGTCCTAACCAACTTTGAGAATACAGCCATCCACCTGGCCAGAAAGGATGTGGACTGTTCCTGTGCTGATGGTGAGGTTGGCAGTGCTCAAACAAGTGAGGATCCTGCACTACAATATCCATCAGACAACCATGCTGTGAGTGAGTTCCCCTGTTCCATAGACCCCTGCCATGCACTAATGATCTCGCCCTTCTTTCGCAGGGACATCTGGGAAGCATCTGAGGGTGTCCACGAGCCAGGCCCTCAACTCAAGCCCCAAAGACACCTCGGAAGAGTAATCTGATGACACCTGAGTTGAAGGCCTGTCACAGCACTCATCCACACTCTTCACCTGCACACAGACACACCTCCGTGGGGCTTTGTTCTAGAGCAGCCTTGGGGTCACAAACTGGTGAGCACAGCGCACTGTCTGATCCATAGCAGGCAGACGCAGAGACATCCCAGGGCGCCAGCACTCAGAGACAGCTGGAAGCCAAGAACCTGCTGAGTCTGAGTCAGAAACGAGCCTCTGGACTCGGTTCTACCTCAGTTGCTAGAGCTGCACAGACAAGTTCAGAAATATGGGGAGGGATTTCTGCTGCACTTCTCAGATTGCGAGGCATGATGGGGGATTCCATCCGCCTTTAGACTGAGGTGATAGCGCCAGCATGCCATGCATGAGGACAACACTGGTAGAGCGGCAGCCACCTTGTGAAGACCTTGGTCCAGGACATCGGTCCTGCGTTGGTGCAGGAGCTGCTCTCCATCACTGAAGCACTTGTTGAAATCCATCAGTCTCAATGCGAGAGGGGCTGGGGCATCTTGAGCTCACTCCAGCTGCCCCTTCCTCTCCAGGAGTCAGCCAGGGGCCCTTGGGCACCCACAGGGAGGAGGATCAGCAGGTGCACACCCCGGGGCCATCCACTCTGGGAGTGACCAGCCTATCTGAATCCCCTCTTCCTGTGACCCCAGCAGCTCCAGCTCCGCAGGCCGAGGAGAGTGGCACTGCCACAAATCAGGGCCCCGAAAGCAGGTTGGGGACCTCCAGGTCTCAGCACTCCAGAGGATGCCTGCCAAGGTCATCACAGACAACAGGGTGTAGCAGTCAGCAGGCCACCTCTACTCTGGATGTCAGGGATGCACCAAGATGTCGCGGCAGTGTTAAGAAAGTCAAGAAGATGAGGTTGCACAACGTGGACACAGGCGTTAATCACTTGTATATAATGTTCATCAATGTAAATACACTCAATCATGTCTCCCTGTCTACGGCTCCTTGATGTGATGGGGTGTGTTCTTGTCATTCAGAAGTGAAACCTTGGTCCAGGCACAAAATCAAGACACGAGCCGCTGTCCAGGGCCTCTCCTCTGTGCAGTGCATAACGCTCTGACCATAGTGATTGTTCCATCCTAAAATCACAGCCCACTTCAGTGAGGTCTGCACATTGACGTTGATTGTGTTTACTGCAAGAATATCGTGCCCTAACAGTTAGGTCACATGATATTATGTGTGCTCTGAGCACCTTTAAGGTGGGGCTGTTCCCTCCCACCCCTTCTCATCTGTAATCTGGACAGATGAAGGTGCAATGCTGAAGGGGACAGGTGATTATGCATGCAAAAGGCTCAAGTACTTTTGAAGTCCATGGTCCCGCTGTGTTCCAGCAAGGTCTGCATGAGATGAGACTCTGGACAGAGTGTGAGTGCGATGACCTCTGCTGGACTGGTGCTAGACGTTCCAAGTTGCTATCTTATGCTCTCAGGAGAGTCTTCACTGCATCTCGTCATCCTCCTCGCAGAATCTTGCAGCTATTAGGGCCTCACGAGCATGCCTGCCTCGTCTGGCCAGCAACGGCCTCATCGCTTGCATCCTGGGCTTCCAGCACCTCATCAGCCTCTCCCCTTCCACTTCATCCTCATCAGAGGAAAGGTGCAGCTCCTCCATTTCCTCATCATCCAGGACCTCCCCCTTTTGCATCGCCAGTTTGTTAGCATGCAGCAAGCCATGTTGATGCGTTGACACCCTCTGGGGAGTGTACTGGAGTGCTCCGCCAGATCTGTCAAGGCACCAGAACCTCATTTTTAGGATCCCTATGGTCTGTTCTACCAAAGTCCAGGTAGTGGCATGAGCCTTGTTGTATCTTCTGTCAGCTGGAGTCTCAGGCCGCTGCACGGGTGTTTTCAGTTATGTCCTCTGCGGGTAACCCTTGTCACCAAGGAACCAGCCCTGCAGTGTTGTCACTGGAAGATGTCAGGGATCTGAGACCTGCTGAGGATGTATGAGTCGTGGATGCTCCCTGGATATTGTGCACAGATTTGCATGATCTGGTTGTTATGGTCGCAGACCAGCTGACCACTGAGCTGGAAGCCTTTGAGGTTTACATACTGGACTGCTTGTTGCCACGGAGACCTTAGAGCCACGTGAGTGCAGTCGATGGCACCCTGCACCTGGGGGAAACTGCAAATCTTAGCGAATCCCAGTGCACTTGCTTCCTGACTTGCTTGATATCAGTCGAAATTGAAAAAGTTGTGTGCCTTGGCGAAGATGGCATCCGTGACCTCCTGGATATATCTGTGGGTGGAGGCTTGAGAGATCCAGCACAGGTCATCAGTGGAGCCCTGGATGAGCCACTGCTATTGAAATTGAGTGTGGCGGTCGCTTTCAATGCCACTGGCAGTGGATGCCCTCCAAGTCCCTGAGGCGCCAAATCCTGCAGAAGGTGGCATATGTGAGTAACTAGTTCCCTTGACAATTGCAGTCTTTGGCGGCACTGGTTCTCGCTCATCTGCAGGTAGGACAAGCGCCATCTATATACTCTGGGACTAGCGAGGTGCCTATGAGCGACGGCTCTCTGTGAATCTCCATCTATGTGCAGAGGAAGCTCTGATGCCCCTGATCTTGAGGGTTGTGCTCCTCCCTTTGCCAGGCGCCTCCGTCGCAATCTTCTCCTTCTTCTATCCTGCCTATAAGCCAGGAGGCAGACAGCGAGATCACCAGTCTCCATGTTCCTGATGGTCTCCTCACTTCAGTATCAAAGAGAGACACACGAGGGTCAGCATATGTCTCCGAAGGACCTCTCTTGGTTAAGTCTCCAGCTGCGTCACAAGGGCCCTTCATGATGGTTAGTGCATAGTTCTCTTGATGCCTGACCAAAACCCCACCAACCTCCGCCACACACCACATGGCGACAGCTTCGGCCTCTCGACTGCATCCTGCGCTCTCAGGTCAGGCGTAGGCATTATCCTAACCTGCAGTCCAAGGCTGCGCAGTTAGCTTGGACCGGGAGGATTACTGTTCAAAGCCTGAGTAACTACAAAGCAATGGGTTCTGAGAGCCTCCTTCAGTGACTGTTCCATGCCCATCTCTTGCAAGGGGAACCTCTAACTTGCCCAGTCACCCAACTATTCTGCAGCCCCATAAAACTCAAGAATATTTTGCAGTCTACGACCGAGGGGTTAAAAATTCAGGAGTATCCAGTGGCACCATCAGGAATTTGTGTTGTTTGAGTGGGCATAATTGTTTCAGAAGCCAGACTCCAAGCATGTCAATGAAGCTGATGTTGAATGGTCTCAGCTGAAGAAGTACATTCAATCTCGAAATGTTTTTCCAAATGCTTGACTGATTTCTCCCCCCACCCCACCCTCTCAAGCATGTGCTCACGCACTTCCTTCTGTGCTGCCTTGCTCCCCACCAGCCTCACCTATCCCTTCATTGGAGCCTTTTCTCTGAGGCTCCCTTCAGTGCTGCCTTGTGTTCTCTGCCTCCTCACCGCCCCCCCGCCCCCCCTCCCCCACCCTGCACTGGAGCCCTTGCCCTGGCGCCACACTGAAAGCCAGCCGGGAATACGCCGCTTTGGAGACTTGCCTACGACCCTCCTCTGAATCCACGACACTGCTTCCTTGAATTCCTATTGGGGATCCTCACAAGTGCTCTGCTAAGTTGTTTGCACTCACCTCTTGAGTTCCCCTGAAAGTTCAGGTTGCCAGGTACAAGCCTTTTAAAGGCAGTTGTAAATCTCACCATTCTGAAGTCACGCTGACGTGGGGTTTATATTTGACATGGGGGGATGATTCCGGCGTGTGGCCATAATAATGAGATGCAAATTTATTACAATTAAGTTCCTGACTTTCGATGGCGGGAGCCTGCCATCGATGGGGGAGGGGGCAATTGTGGAATTGTGGCCTGAGTTTACGTTGCCGGGAAACGTGACTAGGGCCTTCTCGCAAGATTTTCCGATCAGGCTGCTCAACATGCCAGCCCCAATTGGGCGGGGAAAATCCCGGCCAATGGCTTTGGTCTTCCTAATACCTAATTGGAAGAAATCCTGTTTCATTCAATACTGGATGACGGACAGGCAGTCAAACAACACAGAGGAAGTGGAAGGGTTGAGAGAGGAGGCGGTGAGGTACAATTGTGTCATTAGTATGCACACGGAAGCTGCCGTTAATATTTTTGGATGATGTAACTAAAGTGCAGCACCTCGGTGACAAAAGAGGAAAAGCCTAGGATGGCTTCTTAGGATATTCCAGATATAATGCTGCAGGGATGGGAAGAGAAGCCATTGAAGAGACTGGATCAGTAAGAACTGAACCAGGTGAGGACTGAACCCATCAGCTGATCAAGGAGAAGAGGCACAGAAAGGGGATGGTGTGGTTAATTGTGTCAAAGGCTGACAAGATTGAGAAGGATGAAGAGAGAGAGCGCACATGCTTACATTTGTGACTCTGAATTTGTAATTGAAAGGTTAATTGAATAGTTATCGTTGGATTGCCAGCTAAAGGATCTAAAGCTAAAATTCCCAAATGTCATCTTGGAATTAAATATTTATTCATAGGTATTTATATGTACAAGCACTTGTCAAATGTTCATATCAAAGCATTGAATGTACTGAACTATGCCAAAGCACTAATATAATATTGAACAAGTAAATATTTAGTGGCATGAAGAATGAAGTGAACCGATTGCATTAGGCTTTTCTTTTCATTGCCAACTTGCACAAGCCTCTCAATGTAGAAAGAGTGTAGATCCGGATAAATATTATTGTAGCTGAATGCTCTAAATAACATTAAGAATGCAAGAATTGGGTTGTGATTGTATATATTACAGCAAAGTTCATATTGTGTTTTCTAGTTTTGTAATTAAATATAATTAACAGACTGTAGAGATATATTAAAAGCTCCAGCACCTCCTCCTCCACCCCCCACCCTTCCTGCCTCCCCCACATCCCATCATAGACAATGTAGTGACACGATGCAATATACAGGAGAGCAGACCTAAACTCTCGACTTGACTGGCACTTGGACTCAGATGGCATGATTCCAAGCTTGGTTGGTTGGCAGTTGCAGCATTGATGGATGCTGAAGCGGTTGATCAACAGGGAGGGAGGCAGGAAAAAACAAATTAGATGGCAGCTGGGGGTTATTGTAAGAGTGGCATTTTGCCAGACCACAGAGATGCTAATTTTACCCCTTTGGACCAGCATTAGAGACATCTAATCACAAGAGACATCAGCCTTTGAAAGCTCTTGCAATAGGCTTCTGTCTTTCAATCCCTGATGTACATGTTGTTTAAGTGGTTTGGATGCGTACTCATTCCATTTTCTCTCCTGTTAGTCCTCTGTCTTCAACTGAACAGAGAAGCTGGTGACCCTTGTTGTTCCTGTATTATCTTACAAACATAAATCACAGAACAGAGTAATATCATTATCCAGCACAGGAGGTGACCATTTGGTCCATTATGTACTGGCTCTTTGAAAGAGCTATCAAATTAGTCTTACTACTCACTCTTTCACCATAGCCCTGCAAATGTTTCCTTTTCAAGTAAGTATTCAATTCTTTTTAAAAGTTGCTATTTTATCTGCTTCCACCATCGTTGTAGGCAGTGCATTCCAGATCATTGCCACTCTCTCTGGTGCTTTTGGTAGGTTAAAACCTCCATTAAGATAATCCAATAACTATATGAATTAAAGCCGATCCAAGTGTCCCAGTTGGAAGTACTATCATTGCTATCAGTTGCTCCAATAGAGATAACAAAAATTCCTATCAGAAGGGAAGGACCTCAATCATTACCTTCCCCTAAAAAAATTCAGTTATCTGAAAGGATTTCCTTTTGACTTTGAGAGTGCTGGGAAAAGAGCAAAAACATGATGTAATGTTTGTGTTTCTGAATTCATTGGTTATGATGTTGTTGTTCTTCGTAGATAAACAATGGAAATTCAGATATCAGGATGAGAATGAGAAGAAACACTGGAGGCCAGTTCCAAATATAGATGAAGCAGCTCTTGGACCCGTGTAGAGTTATGACCCAATGATTTGTGTGTGTCAGCTCTCTTCCTGTTCCTGACCTAAGGTTCAACAGACCAATTTTGCTGCCACTACACACCTTCAGATATGCACCAACGCAGAAGTGTCACAGTTTCTCAGGAGTCAGTTTGGGCATCTGACTGCAGACTACATTAAAGCCAAGAGACACAAGACTACTGTCAGTGGGTAGTCACATGTTGTATGAGCTTCTTCTGTGTCAGCTGTGACTCAGTGATGGCACTCTCTCCTCTGAGTCTGAATATTGTCCATTCAAGCCTTACTCCAGGGGCTTGAGCACAAGATCTGGGCTGACACCACAGCGATGAAGGTGCCATCATTTGGATGTGATACCACACTGACCATGCCCACCCTCCCTCTCAGGTGGGTGTGGAAGATTTCAACGAGCTATTTATAGAAGAGCAGGGGAGCTTCCCCCAATGTCCTGCTATAAGACTATAAGACATAGGAGCAGAAATTAGGCTATTCGGCCCATTGAGTCTGCTCCGCCATTCAATCATGGCTGATAAGTTTCTCAACCCCATTCTCCCACCTTCTCCCCGTAACCTTTGAGCCCCTTACCAATCAAGAACCTATCTATCTCGGTCTTAAATACACTCAATGACCTGGCCTCCACAGCCTTCTGTGGCAATGAATTCCATAGATTCACCACTCTCTGGCTAAAGAAGTTTCTCATCATCTCTGTTCTAAAAGGTCTTACCTTTACTCTGAGGCTGTGCCCTCGGGTCCTAGTCTCTCCTACTAATGGAAACATCTTCCCCATGTCCACTCTATCCAGGCCTTTCAGTATTCTGTAAGTTTCAATCAGATCCCCCCTCATCCTTCTAAACTCCATCGCGTATAGACCCAGAGTTCTCAAACGTTCCTCATATGTTAAGCCTTTCATTCCTGGGATCGTTCTCATGAACCTCTTCTGGACCCTCTCCAGGGCCAGCACATCCTTCCTGAGATATGGGACCCAAAAATTGCTCACAATATTCTAAATGTGGTCTGATCCGAGCCTTATAAAGCCTCAGCTGCACATCCCTGCTTTTATATTTTAGTCCTCTCGAAATAAATGCCAACATTGCATTTGCCTTCCTAAATACCAACTCAACCTGCAAGTTAACCTTAAGAGAATCCTGGACTAGGACTCCCAAGTCCCTTTGCACTCCAGATTTCTGAATTCTCTCCCCATTTAGAAAATAGTCCATGTCTCTATTCTTCCTAGCAAAGTGCATGACCTCACACTTGTCCACATTGTATTCCATCTGCCACTTCTTTGCCCATTCTCCTAACCTGTCCAAATCCTTCTGCAGCCTCCCCGCCTCCTCAATACTACCTGTCCCTCCACCTATCTTTGTATCATCTGCAAACTTAGCCAGGATGCCCTCAGTTCCTTCACCTAGATCATTAATGTACAAAGTGAAAAGTTGTGGTCCCAACACTGACCCCTGCGGAACTCCACTAGTCACCGGCCGCCATCCTGAGAAGGACCACCTTATCCCCACTCTCTGCCTCCTGCCAGACAGCCAATCTTCTATCCATGCTAGTACCTTGCCTCTAACCCCATGGGCTCTCATCTTACTGAGCAGCCTCCTGTGCGGCACCTTGTCAAAGGCCTTCTGGAAGTCCAAGTAGATAACATCCATTGGTTCTCCTTTGTCTAACCTACTCGTTACCTCCTCAAAGAATTCTAACAGATTTGTCAGGCATGACCTCCCCTTGATGAAACCATGCTGACTTTGCCTGATTTTACCATGCACTTCCAAGTATTCTGAAATCTCATCCTTAATAATGGACTCGAAAATCTTACCAACGACCAAGCTCAGGCTAATTGGCCTGTAATTTCCCATCTTTTGCCTCACTCCCTTCTTAAACAGGGGGGTTACATTAGCGATTTTCCAGTCCTCTGGGACCCACCCTGTCTCCAGTGATTCCTGAAAGATCACCACTAACACCTCCACTATCTCTTCAGCTATCTCCTTCAGAACTCTGGGGTGTAATTCATCTGGTCCAGGTGATTTATCCACCTTCAGACCTTTCAGTTTTCCTAGCACCTTCTCCTTGGTAATGGCCACCATACTCACCTCTGCCCCCCCGACTCTCTTGAACTTTGGGGATGTTACTCGTGTCTTCCACCGTGAAGACTGACGCAAAGTACCTATTCAGATCATCCGCCATTTCTTTGTTCCCCAATACTACTTCTCCAGCGTCATTTTCCAGCGGCCCAATGTCCACTTCTGCCTCTCTCTTACCCTTTATATATCTAAAAAATCTCTTTCAATCTTCTTTTATATTACTGGCCAGTTTACCCTCATATTTAATCTTCTCCCTCCTTATTTCTTTTTTAGTTGTCCTCTGTTGGTCTTTGTAGGCCTCCCAATCCCCTGGTTTCCCACTGCTCTTCGCCACATTGTATGCTTTCTCTTTAGCTTTTATGCTCGTCAGCCAGGGTTGCCTCGTCCTCCCTTTAGTATGCTTCTTCTTCCTAGGGATGAATTTTTGCTGTGTCTCCCAAATTACTCCCAGAAACTCCTGCCATTGCTGTTCCACTGTCTTTCCTGCTTGGCTCATCTCCCAGTCAATTCTGGCCAGCTCCTCCCTCATGCCTCTGTAGTTGCCTTTATTCAACTGTGATACCGTTACATCTGATTCCAGCTTTTTCCCCTCAAATTGCAGGGTAATTTCTATCATATTATGATCACTTCCTCCTAAGGGTTCCTTCACCTTAAGCTTCCTTATCAAATCTGCCTCATTACACATCACTAAATCTAGAATTGCCTGTTCCCTAGTGGACTCCACCACAAGCTGCTCCAAAAAGCCATCTCGTAGACATTCCACAAATTCCTTTTCTTGGGATCCACTACCAACCTGATTTTCCCAGTCTACCTGCATATTGAAATCCCCCATGATCACTGTAACCTTGCCTTTCTTACACGCCTTTTCTATCTCCTGGTGTATCTTGTGCTCCACATCCTGACTACTGTTCGGAGGCCTGTACATAATTCCCATTATGGTTTTTTCACCTTTGCGGTTCCTCAACTCTACTCACACAGATTCTACATCATCTGACTCTACGTCATTTCTTGCTATCGATTTAATTTCATTTCTTACTAACAAAGCAACCCCAACCCCTCTGCCAACCTGCCTATCTTTTCGATAGGATGTATATCCTTGGATATTTAGCTCCCAGTCCTGATCCCCTCGCAGCCATGTCTCCGTGATGCCCACCACATCATACCTGCCAATTTCAATCTGCGCCACAAGCTCATTTACCTTATTTCGTATACTGTGTGCATTCAGATATAACACCTTCAGTCCTGTATTTCCCATCCCCTTTCTCATTGTTGTCCCTTTATCTGATGTGCTTGGAGTTAGATTCCTAGCCCTTTCCAAACACTCTGTCCTATTTTGTGTTCTGGGGACTTTAATAACCTCTCCTGGCTCTCCTTTCTTTTCAGTTTTTTCATAATTTTCCATGAAGTTGAATCCACCCCCCCACACGCTAACCTGCTGCTTTGTTTCCCATTAGTCATACTTCTTGGAGTTTTACCCTTCCCTCCCACCCCACTTTCTAGTTTAAAGTCCTGTTGACCACCCTATTTACCCTTTTCGCTAGAACATTGGTCCCAGATCGGTTCAGGTGGAGACCAGCCCAATGGTACAGATTCCTCCTGTTCCAATACTGATGCCAGTGCCCCATGAAATGGAACCCCTCTTTCCCGCACCACTCCTTTAGACATGTGTTTAATTCCCTTATTCTCGCGTCCCTATGCCAATTTGCACGTGGCTCGGGTAGTAATCCGGAGATTATAACCCTTGAGGACCTGCCAGTATTTATCCCTCAACCGAAATTATTTTAAAAAATGGATTGTCTGGACATTACCACACTGCTGTTTTTGGGACGCCAGTGTGTGCAAATTGGCTGTCATGATTTTTTTTTACATTACAACGGTAGCTGCACTTCCAAAAAGCACTTAATTGGCTGCAAAGTGCCTTAGGCTGTCTTGAGATTGAGAAAGGCACTTTTTACTACAAGTATTTCTTTCTTTTATACAAATCCAGTTGTGGTGATAATTTTCCAAACATGCATTGATGATGGGAGATGTTCCCTGTCGCCAGAATATGGTAGAAAAGATGTGGGAACACAGTCAATTAAATAAATATTATTCTTAGGAGAGTTGCTTGTTGCTAGCCTGTCTAACTGCACTCCACAGTGAAGCAGCCAGGTGTAGTATTTTGCATTCTGGCTGTGTAAGGAAATTAATCATTTTTTTTCCCAATATTACTGTGGGACACTGTGATGCAGGCTTGTGGGGTCTGTGTGTACGTTAGTGTGTGCATGTGTGTATGTGACTAATTTAATTAAACTGAAGACAGTCAGACTGCAAGGTTTAAATCATCAAAGGATTAGGTGTAAAAGCAGAAAATTTGAAGTGGAGATGAACAAGCTAAGATGGGATACAAGTGAATACAACATGAATCGGAAATTGCATTAGGAGATAAATGAGGAGTTGAATTTTTAACTGTTGAATTTCAAAGAGAAATAAAAGGAATTTTTACAACTGGTAAAGACCATAAATGAATAAAGCAAAGTTATTAAGTTTATTTTTCTCAAAAACAGTGTTCATAAAGACAACATTAAAGATTTTTATATTCTGGGAAAGGTAACTTCCAAAGAAAGTTAAGAACAATGGGTTTAAAGGTGAAAGAGAAAAAACAGATTTAAGGGAAGATTGAAAACTGTATGGGCGGTGTGGCCATGTGACATTTTGAAGAGTGTGCAGTGTGAGGTCAGACCTGTGAAATAAGCAGACTTTAGCCACCTCAGAGAAGTTTTTGTTTGTTTTCCAGAAAGCAAGGTTTTGTTACAAGCCTTAGGTTGTCGAGTGAGAGGGGGAGAGAAGCCCATGAAATACCTCCCCTGTAGCAACAATGGGTGCCATGTGGTAATATTACTTAATTTTTTATAGATTAAGAATCTGCAGGGACGGTTGCCTGGAAAAGGGTGTCTATTTGTGAGTCTAACTTAGTAGAAATCTTTTGGGAAAGGTTGTAAGACTAAATTTAACTGTGTAACTAATTTTGATAATAAATGTTTTAATTCAATATTTTAAATCTCCAAAAGTGGTAGTGGAATCTTTACTTCTGACTTCAGTCCACATCCCTTCTTGTAATAAAAATACAAATTGCAAATCGTTGCAATAGCTTGACCAAGTTTCTCTTTGGGATTTGGTCAGCCTGGCAATTACCACCTGCCATATCCTAACAGTTGGGACTGCAACACTGTGAGGGGGGCTCTCGACCCCACATTTTGTGGGCAACGGTCACCCAGCTGTAATTTTGCCTGAATTGGCTGATTAGTGGCTTGCTGTCCTTCATCAGGTTCTCAAAGCTGGAGGTAAATGGAGGGTCTACAGCTTGGAAGAAGTTGAAGCCTGTTGTTTCAGGTAAGAGAGAGAGAGGGTGTCTCTATCTTGAGGTGCCCACACAGGGGCTTCTAAAACTTTCGAATTAAAAAATGGCCACAGCTGCAGGTTTAACGTAATGGAGAGGAAATTCTTCCACAGTGTGACCTATGGCTGCAACTGTAGCCAGGTAGGTTGGGAGGCCTCAAAACCTGGCTGGAGTATTGTATGCTGCCGGGAGACAGCTTCCAGGCAGCTAACTGAGTTCCCAAAGCAGCAGGGGCCCATAGGCTGACATGAAAATCGCAGTTGGCCTCTTAATTGGCCTTTAACTTACTTGAATTGGCTACCCACTACCTGTGGGCAGGTAGCCCTTTTGCCTCCAATCCCGTCTCCGGGAAAATGGCCCAGAGGTGTTGGCAAACCAGCCTGTTGTCCAGCAGTGTGAATTTTTGCAGCCACCTACCTCCGTACTTTCCCCATGTGGGGTTAAAAATTTTGCTCCAAGTTTTGAAGACTCCCAGGTGATCCAATGACCGGCTTAAAAGTAGAATCGTTAATGTGTTTTGCAGAAAGTGATTATGCGTGGTCCCAGGATAGCTTCAAACAACTGCATTTAACTGACTGGTGAGTGGGACCTGTGTCAGCAATGGTCAGAGTGCAATGTGCAGCCAACACAGGTGTCAGATCATTACCCGGAATGTACCGAGTCCATGCAAAAAAGGCCTACCACATCATTTACAAATTCAATGCACATAAGACTAAAACAACGAACCCGGCACACCTCATTTGTAACTTAAATGCTAACAATCTCTTCTAAACGGTGCTATTTTGATGTACAAAGTGTTTTAATTTTGACTCAGCTGGAGTCGAAGGGACTAAGTCAAGTCCAGGGGTGGAATTTTCCCACCGTTGGAGGGGGGAAGTTTAAGAGCGGGCACGCAAAGGCGCACCTTGGATCGGCGCCCCCAATTGGGGGCGCGCCGCCATTTTACATTGGCCCACCCAGCTTGACATCCGCACGAAAGCGCTATGCGCTCCCTGTGAGGGTGGGGGGGTTTCCCTGAGCCGAGAGTGTGCATGCGCACAAAAGAGCGCACTCACCTCCCTGAGGCTAAGTGCTGCCTCAGGGACATCGGCTCCACAATAAAAAATCTGAAAAATGGGAAAAAAAAATTCCCTGACACGTCTCCTCATGTGACACTGTCACATGAGTTGGGACATGTCCATAACTTTTAAATACACGTTAATTACATTTTTAAAAACCTACATGAAACCTCATCCCACCCGTGGCCGCCAAGCCTCCTGCCTGGCCGCCAACCTTAAGGTTGGACGGGTAGGTCCATTAATTAGTTTAATGACTCTGTCAATGGCCTCAATTGGCCATTGACAGGTCGGCGGGCGCACAGCTGATTCTGCTGAGCCCCTGCCTTCCTGAAAATTTAAATGGGGCGGGGTGACGTCGGGAGTTCCACCTGATGTCATCCCGCATCGGCGAGCGGGCTCCGCCCCCTGCTCGCCAACCGGGGAAATCTTGGCCTAGGTCAAGTTTCAAAAACTGGTCATTTCTGAGCAATTAAAGACTAATGCTGACCACAGAAAGAACCGTAGTTCTGCCATTCTCTTGGTTGACAAACCTTCAATAATGAGCTTCAGTGCTGGGAAAATCTTCTTTAAAATACCTACTGCCTGGTAAATTCAAAAGAAATGCATCTCTCGCTACAACATCCTTGAATTTGAGAAATTAATTCAGAAAAATGCTTACACCCATCTTTGACACAGCTGAGGTGTGTACGGCAGTGTCTAGTGAAGAAACTGCACAGAGGACCAGATTCAACAAGGAAGAAGAGGAAGAAGTGCTAGATGCCAGGAGATGACGGTATAAATGCACTGATTCTTCTTGAGGGCTAATGGATTTATTTGATTCCCAGCTGACCACAGCTAGACTGCAAACCTCTGCTGAGGTTTCAAGAGTGGAACTGTCTTACCGACTCTGCTGCTGAGGACTTCGAAGATCACAATTATAAAAGGAAGAGGTTGCGGTCACCAATTGCATGCTCCATTGACAAAAATGTCATATTCATGAGAACAGTGGCCATTCAAATGTGTGAGATGTTGTTTTAACTACTGTTGCACATACATTGAGAATACTGCAAAGTACAAAAGAAAGATTTGCATCTATATTGCATCTTTAATGACCTTAGGACATTGCAAAGTAATTCACAGTCAATGAAGTGCTTTTGAAGTGTAGTCACTGTTGTAACGTAGGAAACACAGCAAATGCAGCATTCCACACAGCAAGATTCCAAAAGCCAGATCATTTATTTAGTAGTATTGGTTGAGGCAACAATATTGGTTAGGACAAAGGCATAAACTCCCTTGCTCCCTTCAACGTAGTGTTGTGGGATCTTTTAAGTCCACCTGAGAGGGCAGACAGAACCTTTGACAGTTCATTACATGCTGGTGCTGCACTGGGAGTGTTAGCTTAGATTTTGTACTCAAGTCTCTGGAGTGGGTCTTGAATGCATGACTCAGAGGCAAGAGAGCTACCAACTGAGCCAAGGCTGACACCTGTAGAATTTACCATAGGAGCACATTACACCCTTAGTTAGTTACATGAAAGAAAGACAGGATATTGCTGCATTCCACATGTTGGTTAGTGAACACTCAAGGCACTTTTACACTATAGCAGTGCAGCCGACTGGACACGTGGGTCTCTCTCTCTCTCTTTATATTCCATGCTGTAAGCATGGCTGGTACCAGGAGCTGGGGGAGCCATGGAAACCAACACTGGTCCATAATTTTCCCCTCAGGATAAGTTGCTGGTATCAGGTCACCGGTTCTGTACATTCTTTGCTCGCCTCTGTACAAAAGGAGAGTTCAGCATACCTATAGAGTCAACACCCAAATTGGAGCCTGAGTTGTGGAGAGCAGCACACAAGATCGTAGTTAACAAGGGGCAGTCGAAAAGTGCAAAGTTTAAGCACCGATGGTTAAGGCTTGTGCTTTCCCTGCACTTAAACCTGTACAGTGACTGTGCAAAAACCTGACAATGGTGATCAAAATAGCAAAAACGTAAGTGAACACCAAGGGAAACAATTTTGAGCAAAATTTAAAACAAATGAATGCAATTAGTTTCAAACCAGGAAGTGTGATAAGTCACAATAACAAAGCAGGTGACCGTTCAGTCCACTTGATCTCCGAACACCATCTCCAATGTCTTTCCAGACGGGATCACGGGATGTCGGCTTCGCAGGCTGGGCCAGCATTTATTGCCAAACCCTAGTTGCCCTTGAGAAGGTGGTGGTGAGCAGCCTTCTTGAACCATATCATGCAGGTACATCCACAGTGCTGTTAGGAAGGGCGTTCCAGGATTTTGACCCATCAAGTGAAGGAATGGTGAGTGACTTGGAGGGGAACTTCCAGGTGGTGGTGTTCCCATCTATCTGCTGCCATTGTCCTTCTAGATGGTAATGGTCATGGGTTTGGAAGGTGCTGTCGAAGGAGAAGGTATGATTCCATGAGGACAGCTATGTCAGGCTGTTGCTTGACTAGTCTGTGAGACAGCTCTCTCAATTTTGGCATTAGGTGTTAGTAAGGAAGGCTTTGCAGGGTCGACAGGGCTGCAATTGATGTTCTCGTTTCCGCTGCCTAGGTCGATGTTGTGACTTTGTGGTGATTTGTTACAACTGAGTGGCCCTGCATTTCAGAGGGCATTTAAGAGTCAGGCTGTGAGCCAGAAGGATGACAGATTTCCTTCCCTAAAGGGCATTATAATCGGCAATGGTTTCATGGTCATCATTGGACTTATAATTCCAGATTCAAAATCCACTATATTCCATGGTGGGATTTGAACCCAGGTCCCCAGAGCATTACCCTGGGTCTCTGGATTACTAGTCCAGCGCCAATACCACTACGCTATCACCTCCCCCATATGCAGCTATCTATCAAATGGGTCCTGTGAGGAGTATCATTTTCTCCCATTTATAGGATACAAATATTGGCAAGGTGCCCATGTGACTTCTCACAGTTTGTCTTTGTGTACATAGCATGCATGGCGCCAAGCTGGTGGATCTCCAATGGTATTGCACACAGTGATTTGTAAGGTCATGTTACTTCACCCAATTGGGGTGTTACACCGTTTTACATGTCATGTTTTATCAGGGCCACTAATTAATGTTGACTGAACCAGTCAAATTGTGTTGTCTCAAATCATTAAAGTGTGACTCAAAGCATATGCACCAGATGATTTAATATAGAAGAAAACACATTGACATTATTTGCCAAAGATTTTGAAGTCATTGATCTGAGAGTGTTAATATTGGTTATCAGACATTGACTGAGGATGCCTAACCTGTTCCAATTTTCTCCCCTTTCCTCTCCTCAAAGTGTTGACTGTGGTGGATTTCCTCAGGTCACAAGTGTAGGTTGTTTGCTTGTCCCATATTTGGGTGTGAGATCCTGCCATGAGTGTTGGGTGGCCGTCGAGCCACAGAGCACAGCAAGGCCCAACCCTAATCCACATAAGTTTATGATATGGGGTGGCTGAATAACAATCAGAAAGGGTGATTCTTGCAATCTTTTCCTTGCAAACCCAAGGGTGATAGGGACAACATTTGCACCCAATTACCGCCTGTTCTTAGATCAGCTGACACAGCTTTTGTACAACTCACTCACTAGGTAAACTCACAATGGAGCACATGCGAACATTCAATAGGAAATGTATTCTCTGTTTTGTATATGCATTTGTATGATCTGCTGTTGAAAATTTGCACAGGATCGTGAGGTTTAAACGTTTCTACAAGAATTACAGCACATCAACATCAGATCTGCTAATGGGCATCTCTAGTTCACAACATGCTGTAAGAGATATTGAATCTTAATTCCTCATTCTGATGAGTATTAAGAAGTGTAAAAATAAAACTCAAATGCTTGCCTATAGCTACAGCTCAGGTGCTATTCTGTACTTGTGGGAATGCTGCAGGGTACAGCAGATACTTGCATTGGTACAGTGCAAACAAAGCAATCCGATGCACTAATACTAAGCCTATGGGGATAATGGATATGAAACAGCATCTGGAAATAATTAGATTTCCTTGCAGATTTGGAGGAAATACTATTGCACAGTATGCGAAACAGCTACAAAGAATGGCTTCTGAAAGGCTCAAACAGCTGTGCAAAAATAGGCAGGGAAAGCGTTTATCACACGGTCTTGAAATTAATGCAAAATTTCAACACAGTTCTGGAAAAAAAAAGAAATATCGCATCACCCTGACATCTTTTCACATGATATTAGCACTTTGAAAAGGCCCAGTGAGAGACAACTCCAGGAGTAAGCATGGATTCAGTACAACACTGGGGGTTGTGCAGTGTATTTTACTGAAAAGAAACATTTGTGCTAAATAGCCAGGTGTCATTGGCCAGTCAATCTTGAAATTGAGCCCACTGCTGGGCTTGTCTGTTCAAATGTTCTGGGAGTTTAGTTGTAAAATGGCTTCCCACAGACCTTTCAAGTTGAGCCCCACTCCTGTCACCATTGGTGAGTTTTACAGCAACCATGTTGATTAAAATTACTGAAGCCTACGTTATTTTTGAAACTTAGCTGGGTTTTACTATATAAAAAAGGTGACCCATTCAACAGGGATGGTGAGTGGGCACACCCCACTGAGAAAGCTTATAGTGTTGGTGTATGGACATATTCTACAGGGATGGTAAGTGGGCATGTTCCATAATGAAGGTGCGTAACATGCTCTGTGGGAATCTGCCTATTGTTCTGCCAATCTTATTGGCATATAACATATTTCCAGTCTTGACAACCAAGGCACAAGCTCAAACTTTGGAGATAGCATATCTCCAGTTTCAGAGAACTGATCTTCTAGAAGACTGAAGAAACTGGGACTCTTTTGCCTTTGAAAATGGTGCTTGAGAGGGAACTTACCAGAAATATATTGTATCATAAACAATAATGAAGAGGTAAACATGGAACACCACGTCAATGGAAGTCAAAATTGCAGGACAAGGAAAAGCTGACTGAAACTGGAGGACAACTATGGTCAGATATCAGGAAGAAATTTTGTCCATAAAGAATAAGCAATGCTTGCACTGAACATTCAGTAAAATTAATGTTGTGAAAAGCATTATTTTTCAAAAGGCTGTGATGGGAAAATTGTAGATTTTTCTTTTCCTTCTTCTACTAACTGTACATCCTGGACTAATAGCAAATTTCTGCTTTTCCTGCGCTCAGGAATTAGGGAACAGAGGGCCTCATCCCACCATCAATCAGCCACTCTTCAGGGTCTCACAGAGCCCATTATAACCAGTTAGCTTTCTTACACTCAACTTCTTTAAAAAAGGAATATCCATCAACTTACTTTTAGAAATTTTGACTGAGTTCACTGCTCCATCTCCTCCTTCACCATAGGCTCGTACTTCCACAATATAGTCTCCCTCGTCGTGAATAGGTATGTTTATATTGTGTCCCACTGTCTGCAACAGTGTACTGTTTACTGTGCCATCTCTTCTGTATAGCACCTAAAAACACAAAAGAAAATTTCATATAATATGATGTTTATTAAAAAAGATCAAGACCTAGGATGGGTGTGATTAGTGGGGAACTTGCAGGTGGTGGTGTTTTCATGTGTCTGATGCCCTTGTTCGTCTGGGTGGCATCACAGAAGCCAGCCTTCAGCCAATTTGATTTGCTTCACATAATATCAAGAAATGGCTGAAGGTATTGGATACAGCAAAGACCATGGGCCCTGACAACATAGCGGCTGTAATGATGAACATTTATGCTCCAGAATGTGCCTGTGCTAAGATGTTCCACTTTGCATCTGCTAGAAGAATTAAAGCATATAAAATTCTTAAAGGGTTTGATATTATAGATACTAGAAGAATGAATCCCCTGGCTGGGGAGTCTAAAACTAGGGATCACAGTCTCAGAATAAAGCGTCGGCCATTTACGACTGAGGTGATGAGAAATATCTTCACTCAAAGGGTTGTGAATTTTGGAATTTTACAGCCCATAGCTTTAGAGCTCCAGTGCAGCATATCTGGGGGGTGGGTTCATGGTGGGGAACCCAAAGATGTGCTGGAGAAACCCAGCCGCCCGGAAGTTCCCAGGCAAGAATGCATGGAAATTGCCCAGGAAAAAATTCCAATTCCAACCACCCAAAAATGCGATTTAAACTGCAAATGTTGGATGGTTCCAACTGTCATACAGCAACAGAAAAAGTTAGATGAACTAAAACCACTTCCGGCTTTTGGGTAACTATTGTACTAACCCACACCGGCAACCCACTGGACTATCCAACTAACTCCCACCCCCACTAAATGTGGCCCTACCCCACCAAGGGACCCCTGACTACCCCCCAGCCCCTCATTACAAACCCACACACCCCCAGAACCCCACAGAGTACACCCTCCCCACCCCACCACCCCCGGTGTACTCCCTCTAGTCCCCTACCCCAACCCCTCCATGGGACATCCCTACACCCAAGACCTGCATGAGACCTCCCCCGCTGAGTATATGCCACCCCAACTGCCACCTCCCTCCCAACTGCCCCCCCACTACAGCAACCAACCCGGCTGTCGCACCACACCTCCCCCTAAATGCCCCCCCAGACTGCAACCTTACTGACTGCCCCATCCCCCCAACTGCACCCCCCCACGACTGCATGCCCCCACCCCTGAATGCACACTGCCCCAACTGCATCCTTCCCTGACTGCAACCCCGAGTGCACCCACACCGGCTGACTTACCCCTGACTACACCCCACCGCTGAATGCATAATTCCCCAACTGCACACCCTTCGACTGCAACCCCACAACTACACACACCCTCCAACTGACCCTCAGACCGACCCTCACTGCCCCCCAAAACCCCCGATCCCCCCACTGACCCCCACCGAGCACTCGCCCGTTACCCAACCGCCAACCCTCACCTGCACACCTGGCAACACCCCCACTCCCCAAGTCCGACCCATTGACCTGACAAACCTACTTTCTCCCTGGTTTCAAAGTGGCTGGACCTTTAAACTTACCTGATTTATGGCAGCTAGTGCTGTAAAAAAGGGGCCATGGCCTCCTGTATCTGACTGCGCAGCCTTTGACTGAAGGCCTATGGAGCGCACTGCCCTACACAGTTCTCGCCTGGCCCGAGTTGGAAGGTCGGGTGAGAAACGATCGCCTGGATTTCCAGGTAGGAAAGTAGGAGGGGAGTGGCAATCCAACTCTGATTGCCACTCTGCGGAATTTCAGGCCCTATATCCCAGAAAACTGTGGATGCTCAGTCATTAATTATGTTTAAGGCAGATATCAATAAATATCTGGGTACTAAAGGAATTACGGTAAATGGAGAGAGTGCAGGAAAATGGAGCCCCTAATCGAGCTGTCCCAGTACAGCTACAACACCAGCATCTACACGGCAATGCAGAAACCTGCCCAGGTATGTCCAGGACACAAAATGCAGGACAAGTACAACTCGGCCAATTACCCTCCCCATCAGTATACGCCCGATCATCAGCAAAGTAATGGAAGGGGTCATCACAGAGCTATCAAGCGACACTTGCTGAGCAATAGCCTGCTAACTGATGCTCAGTTTGGGTTCCGCCCAGGCCACTCAGCTCCTGATCTCATTACAGCCTTGTTTCCAACATGGATTAAAGAGCTGAGCTCCAGAGGTGAGGTGAGATATCAAAGCAGCTTTTGACTGAGTGTGGCATCAAGGAACCCTCGCAAAACTGGAGTCAATGGGAATCAGGGGGAAAACTTTCCGCTGGTTGGAATCACACCTAGCACAAAGGAAGACGGATGTGGTTGTTGCAGATCAGTCATCTCAGCTCCAGGACATCACTGCAGGAGTTCCTCAGGGTAGTGTCCTAGGTCCAACCATCTTCAGCTGCCTCATCAATGACCTTCCTTCCATCCTAAAGTCAGAAGTGAGGATGTTCGCTGATGATTGTACAATGTTCAGCACCATTCGTGACTCCTTAGATACTGAAGCAATCCATGTTCAAATGTAGCAAGACCTGGACAATATCCAGGCTTGGGCTGACAACTGGCAAGTAACATTCATGCCACACAAGTGTCAGGCAATGACCATCTCCAATAAGAGAGGATCTAACCATCACTCCTTGACATTCAATGGCATTACCATTGCTGCATCCCCCACTATCAACATCCTGGGGTTACCATTGACCAAAACTGAACTGGATACCCATATAAATACTGTGGCTACAAGAGCAGGTCAGAGGCCAGGAATCCTGTGGTGAGTAATTCACCTCCTGACTCCCCAAAGCCTGTCCACCATCTACAAGGCACAAGTCAGGAGTATGGGAATTCTTTCCAACTGCCTGGATGAGTGCAGCTCCAACAACACTCAAGAAGCTTGATACCATCCAGGACAAAGCAGCCCACTGAACTGGCACCCCTTTCACAAACATTCACTCCCTCCACCACCTATGCACTGCAGAAACTCACCAAGGTTCCTGAGGCAGCACCTTCCAGACCCACGACTGTTACCATACCAGAAGGGCAAGGGCGGCAGATCGATGGGAACACCGTCACCTGCAAGTTCCCCTCAAAACCACTCGCCATCCTGACTTGGAAATATATCACCATTCTTTCGCTGTTGCTGGATCAAAATCCTGGAACTCCATTGCTGACAGCCCTGTGGGTGCACCTACATCACAGGGACTGCAGCAGTTCAAGAAGGTAGCTCACCACCACCTTCTCAAGGGCAATTAGGGATGGGCAAAAATGCTGGCCTAGCCAGCGATTCCCATGTCCTGTAAATGAATAATAAAAAAGAATGATACAACAGACTCAAAGGGCTGTCTACTCCAGCTCTTATTTCTTAATTGTTTGGATCTTTAAAGTGAAAAGCTGCCCAGGTTTATCCTGTCCACAAAAAGCAGGAGAAAATCCAATCCAGCCAATTACTGCCCCATCAGAATACTCTCAATCATCAGCAAAGAGATGGAAGAGGTCACTGACAGTGCTACGAAGTGGCCCTCATTCACCAATAATCTGCTCACCAATGCTCAGGTTGAATTTTGCCAGGGCCACTCAGCACCAGATCTCATTACAGCCTTGGTCCAAACAAGACAAAAGAATTGAGTTCCAGAGCAGAAAGTGAGGTGAGAATGACTACCCTTGATATCAAGGCAGTATTTAGCCAAAGTAACATCACGGAGTCAAAGTAAAATTAAAATCAATGGGGATCAGGGGGGGAAAAGTCTCCACTGGTTGGAGTCATACCTAGCACAAAAGAAGATGTTTATTGTTGTTTGAGGTCAATAATCTCAGTCCCAGCACATCACTGCAGGAGTTCCTCAGAGTAATGCCCAAGGCCCAACCATCTTCAGCTGCTTCATCAATGAATTTCCCTCCACCATAAGGTTAGCTGATGATTGCTCAGTGTTCAGTTTCATTCACAATTCTTCAGATAATGAAGCAATCCATGCCCACCTGCAGCAAGACCTGGACAACACTCAGGCTTGGACTGACAAATGCCATGTAACATAAATATGGCAGGCAATGACCATCTCCAACACCTTGCCCTGAATTTCAACGCCATTACCATTGTTGAATCCCCACCCACACCCTGGGGATCACCATTGACCAGAAGCTTAACTGGAACAGCCATATAAATAGTATGGCAGACTAGATAGGAGGCTGGGAGTTCTGTGGGGAGTGACATACCCGACTCCCCAAAGCCTTTCCACCATCTACAAGGCACAGTCATGATTCTAATGGAATCACCCCACTTGCCTGAATGAGTGCAGCACCAACAACACTGAAGAAGCTTGACACTGTTCAGGACAAAGCAGCCTGCTTGATTGGCATCCCATCCACCATCTTAAACATTCACTCCCTCCACTACCAATGCACAGTGGTAACAGTGAGTACCATCTATAAGGTGCACTGCAGCAACTTGCCAATGGTTCTTTGACAGCTCCTCTCAAATCCATGGCCTATACCAACTAGAAATCCAAGGCATCCAAATCCAACACCTGCAAGTTCCCCTCCAAGTTACACATCATCCTGCCTTGGAAATATGTTGCTAATTCTTCATCATCGCTGGGTCAAAATCTTGGAGCTCCCTCCCTATCATCACTGTGGGTGTACCTACAACACATGGACTGCAGTAGTTCAACATGTGGCTCACCTGATCGGGGACAATTAGGAATGGACCACAAGTGCTGGCCTTGCCAGTGATGCCCACATCACATGAACAAGTTAAAGAAAAAGTGTCTAAACTGTCAAGCAGTTTCAAACAAGATCCAACAAATAGCTGTGAAATGGTTTTATTTATGATGCTGATTAAGGGAACAATATTGGCCAAGGCACTGAGGGAGCCCCCTTATCTTCAATAAATACTGTCAATGGCTTTTGAACATCCACAACAAACAATGGCAGAGGCAGGCACGTTAACGTTTTAGTTGAAGCTCTATGTGCAACTTTGACAACTCTGGAGTAATTTTGAACAAATATTCCACTGTCTACCTGTGTATGATTGACTTTTGTGAGGAATAAGAACATTTATTATGTGGAACTGAGGGACAAAAGTGAGCAACAGACAAGAAAATGGCAGGACAATGAACTCTTTCATTTCAGTTGGACTTTCCAAAATATGTGTAGAAACAACATTTTGCATCCAGGAGATTCTGTTTTTTTTTCCTTTAGCCATTGATTTGCATAGGTTTTCCATCATCCACCCATCAATTTTTAATTTTACATTTACATGTAGAAGTCAACAAATTCCCATGGAATTCAATGATTGTGCATTAGAAGCTGCAGCCTAGTAGTTCAATCAGCTTTCTGATGAGTTTAAAGTGATAGAACACATGTGTCTTGCCCCTTGGGTCCACTTATGGTGAAAACCTCTGGCCTTCTGGAAGCTAATTATGGAGGTGAATCAACAGATTGTGGAGATTCTGGCCATGCAACACACCATAGAGTATTTCATAACATTTCAAAGCAGGGGTGGGGGTTCTTAAACTCTGTAAACAAGCTCTTACTTAAAAAACACTTTCACGCACTTATAATCCAAAGCAAATTTGATTTGGGGATTCTGTAGCTGAAATTGTCTACTGTATCAGACAAGGGGAAGGCAAAGCAATATTCCTCCAGCTCACTTGGCGAATGATGATTGGATACCTCATCCAATACTAAAGAAGGTAAACTAGGGTCTTCAGACCCTACAGGACTTTAATGTGTTGGGGGTGGAGTGGAGCGGGGGTTGGCAGTGGTTTGGTAGTGTAGGGGTGCTGATGGTGAGGCCTTATGGACATCAGATTCTGTCCTTCTGGGTCACGGATACTGTGTGCCGCAAGTACAGTTGATTCACAATTCTGTATTCTGTATGCTCGAATGTTTATTATTTCAGCTGTTTCAAACTAATAAAAAACATTTTCTGCAAGAGCTGTGCAATTTTCCTTTGAATATTCAACACTGTCTTTCAGAGGTTAGGGTAGGGCATCCTTGCTAATATATTAATATTTGTAGGGAGCCCATTGGGACATTCTGGTATTTGCAAGGGGGCCCAGAGGTGTGTCAATTTTCGCAGATGAGGTTATGGGGTGTGGAATGGGAAGAAGGGATTACTGGAGTAACAAATGGGGTCTGGTACAGCCTCTCAGGACAGATAAAGGAAGATGACAGAATCTTATGTGATGAGATTGGAAAGCTTTGCACAGTTAATAATGTTATAATGGGTGACTTCATTCCGAATGCTTAGATCAAAGTGCAGCCCAGAAGCAGAACAGGGAACTGCAGTACTTGACTGTTTCCCGATACAACAGGAACTATGTGGTCCTGCTGCAGAAGGGACAGGTTCGCAGGGCTTTGAGAACAAAGCACGTTTGGTAACGCAGTGACCTGACTGTGGCTGAGTTCAAAGTTCAAGACGTTTAAATGATTATAATGCACTCCCAGTGCACATTATCCAGGTTGGTAAGTGTGGTGAAGAAGAGTGTAGGATATCTCGCACAGACAAGCAACCCTAAAATTTTAAACAGGCATGGCAATTAATTAAAAGGCCACATCCCCTGATACTGTTTAATGACAGTGGTCAAAATTATAAATAAGAGAAGGGGAATGCAACAGTTAAGCAATAAGATCCAAAAGTAGTGGATGAAGTCCAGAGTTGATAAATGCAAAATAATATTATGGGAATGAGGAGTTAATGAGATGTGTTTAATGGAGTCAAAAGTGAGATTCTACATGCACAGTGTAGAAATGTCCCCACAAAGTAAAAGGGTGGTAGTGCCAAATCCAGAGCCCCCTGGTTTTCCAGAAGCATACAGTGTAAGATAAAGCAGAAAAAGAAAGCTTTTGACAGTCACAAAAAGCTTAATACTGTAGAAAACTTAGAGGTGTATAGAAAATACAGGGATTAAAAAAGGAAATTAGGAAAGCAAAGAGAGGGTATGAAAAAATATTGGCAGGTAAAATCAAAGGAAAGCCAAAGATGTTTTACCAGTACATTAAGGCCAAGAGAATAACTAAGGGAAGGGTAACGCCTATCAGAGATGTACATGATAACTTTTGCATTGATGTAGAAGATGTGGGCAGGGTTCTCAATGAGTACTTTGTCTCTGTCTTCACTAAGGAGAGGGACGATGCAGACATTCTAGTTAAAGGGGAGGAGTGTGAAATATTAGATACAGTAAGCATAGTGAGAGGGGAAGTACTGGAGGGACTGGCATCCTTGAAGGTGGATAAATCACCAGGGCCAGATGGATTGTATCCCAGGCTGTTAAAGGAAGCCAGGGAGGAAATAGTGGATGCGCTGATGATCATTCTCCAATCCTCACTAGATATAGGCAAGGTACCAGAGAATTGGAGGTCTGCAAACTTTGTACCATTATTTGAAAAGAGTGGGAGGGATAGGCCAGATAATTATAGGCCAGTCAGTCTGACTTCGGTGGTGGGCAAATTATTAGAATCAATTCTGAGAGGCAGGATGAACTGTCACTCAGAAAGGCACAGATTGATCAGGGATAGTCAGCATGGTTTTGTTAGGGGAAGATCGTGTCTAACTAACTTAATCAAATTTTTTGAGGAAGTAACAAGGCGGATTGATGAGGGTAGTGTAGTGGATGTTGTCTACATAGATTTTAATAAGGCATCTGGCAAGGTCCCAGATGGCAGCCTGGTCAAAAAAGTGAAATCCCATGGGATACAGGGGAAGGTGGCGCGTTGGATCCAAAATTGGCTCAGCGACAGGAAACAAAGGGTAATGGTTGATGGATCTTTTTGCGAATGGAAAGGGGTTTCCAGTGGTGTTCCACAGGGCTCAGTGTTTGGTCCCTTGCTATTTGTTGCATATATTAATGATTTGGACTTAAATGTGGAAGGAATGATTGGGAAATCTGCTGATGACACAAAAATTGGCCGTGTAGTTGATAGTGAAGAGGATACCTGTTGTCTCCTGAATTATGTCAATGGTTTGGTTGAGTGAGCAGAAAAGTGGCAGATGGAATTCAATCCAGAGAAATGTGAGGGAGGGCAAATAAAGCAAGGGAATACTCAATAAACAGGAGAATATTGATAGGGGTGGAGGAAGTGAGAGACCTTGGAGTGCATGTTCACGGGTCCCTGAAGCTGGCAGGAAAGGTGGATAAGGTGGTAAAGAAAACATATAGAATACTTTCCTTTCTTGGATGTGGTGTTGAATACAAAAGCAAGGATGTAATGCTGGAACGGTATAAAATGCTGGTTAGGCCACAGCTGGAATTTTGTGTACAGTTCTTGTCACCACATTACAGGAAGGACATAACTGCTCTGGAGTACAGAGGAAATTTACAAGAATGTTGCCAGGGCTTGAAAATTGCAGCTCTGAAGAAAGATTGGATAGGCTAGGGTTTTTTTCCTTAGAACAGAGGAGGCTGAATGGTGACCAAATTGAGGGGTACAAAATTATGAGGGGCCGAGATAGAATAGACAGGAAAGACCTGTTTCCCCTAGCGGAGAGGTCAATTACCAGGGGGGCTGCAGATTTAAGGTGATTGGTAAAAGGATTAGAGGGGACATGAGGAAAAACTTTTTCACCCAGAGGGTGGTGGGTGTCTGGATTTAACTGCCTGAATTGGAGGCTGAAATGCTCAACTCATTTAAAAGATACCTGCATCTGCACCTGTACTGCTGTGACCTGCAAGGCAACAGAACAGGAGCTGGAAAGTGGGACTAAAATGAGCATCTAATTTCTTTTTTTTTGTCGGCGTAGACACAAGGCTGAACGGGCTCTTCCTGCGCCGTAACTTTTCTACGGTTCTATGGCACTTTGTGTTTATTCGAATCCAGATCTCGGAGACCTGCTGGAAAAGCCTATGAGACTGTCAGTGCAATATTCAACTGTAAAACAAGGATTTGTTTTGTTAAGGCAGAGTACAAATCTAAAGATGTTGTATAATTGATGGGTGAGACACTATTCTGGCACATCCATCTGCAGCTCTGATCATTCATCTTAAGATGGAAATGGCTGACCACAAGAGGTTACAGATGGGTTCTGGGGAATTCTGGAGATGACTGTGCAGGAGCTGGAGAAGTCAGTGCCTGAGGTTCATGGGATGCATTGGGACAGGCGGAAGTAGAACAATGCAAGATCAGCCACTCTGAGGCAGGATGTAGAGAAGGGGCAGTGTAGGAGAAACTGTAGCAGATTGTGGTCAAGGTGATAAAGTGCCATAGATAGTCACTGAAACTTTGAGAGAGAGAGAGAGAGCGAGAGAGAGAGATAGAGGGGTGATGAGCTAGCTGCTGATGTGACCATGGACCACTTGATTTCCACCCAACCTCACTCCCCCTCACATCAGTCTTCTCCTTCTGTGTTCCTGCTTTTAGACACCCATGAACTACCACTTGCCCAGCCATAGGGGCACCAGAAGGAGAAATGAGAGCAACAGTACACCGCTGAAGAGGAGGCCCCATCACTTGATCTGACACTTGCAGCCACCAGCTCAAGCCCTGGCACTGCTTTTACCTTGGAGGCTTGTGTAGATTTGGGATCAGCACACTAGGACAGGTTGGGTGCAGCCATGCCAGTGGTAAAAGATGGCCAGCTCACCAGAGGGCTCTCTCGTTGTGGTAGATGAGTCTTGCTGTCGAGGACTAAGATGAGGACCTCGATGGGACAGCATAAAGGAGGGCACTGAATGGGCATGTGCGCTGAGGTGCTGGGTGCATTGGCTGACCTAGCAGGCAGACACCTGCCACTGTCAAGGAGCATGGAGAAGTTGACTCCAACTTGACAGAGCACAGTGCGCAGAGCTTGCCCTCTCTGCAGCCTCAACTCCATCTCCCTGTTGTGCTGCAGACTGAGAGGCACAGCCACTGCTGCCCCAACACCTCTTGATTTCTTTATGTGTACAGGTCACTTACTCCTCTGCCACCCCTGTGAGGATGCAGCAAATCTCTCTGGCAAATGCAGGAACTCACCAAAGCTCCTCCAAAAACATCTAGATTAATTTCAGACACTTTAATAAAAAAAAGTTCTAAAAATTTAACTTGGCTACAATGAGAGTTCCTTTAAATATTATTAGCCTCAGGTCCATCTTTGCTCCTTTACACTTCTTTTCTCATGACTAAACAACTCAGGTGTTGCCCAGACCTGTGTTGCCCAAACTTGGGATCCTGGCATCAACAGTGCACATGGAGCACATCACTCCAGAGACTTGAGCAGAAACTCTTGTCTAATATTGGAGAGCAGCACTATTGGAGGTGCCTTGCTTGGCTATCAGTGGGTTAAAGGAAAGCCCTCTCAAGTGCAGAAAAGCAGGGGCGGTTTCTGGGTGTCCTGGCCACCTTCATCCCTCAGACAGTATCAAAAACACAGATTATCTGGTAATCTCTCTCATTGCTCTTTGTGGGATCTTGCTGTGCATAAATAAACTGCTCATTTCCTTATGTTGCATTAGTGACTGAAATATTTTGAGTTGCCCTAGTGATGTGAAAGGCATTTATAAATACAAGTCTTTTTCTGCTGCACTTTGATCTGGTGGCTTGCAGGGTTATAGAAGGTAATAGGTCTGCACAGTTTCAGGGGAATGGAGGAATGAATTGAGCTGGACTCGAGCTGCTGAGTCTCCAAAAGCATGAATAAAGGCAGCTTGTTCTTCAGACAACGCGAGTGTCCTGGCCAGTACAAGGACAGCATGGAATTTTCTTACCATAACACAATTTCTTCCCTCAAAAAGCACAGACTTCATTTTCAACCCGTAATCAAATTCTGCCTTTCTGACCCCACTTTGCTACCTGTGGTTTCATGAAATTATTTTTACTGAAAACCAATCTGCTTTAAAAACTATTTTGAGCAAGGAATTCTGCCATGTTCTTATCCTAACTTTGATTTTTTTTTACTGCAAACTGTCTTCTTAAATTCCTCTTCCCTGTTTCATCCACCTTCCTCTCCCCCAATATATATAGGGTTCTTGTGGATTTCTTTGTCGCTAAAATAGAATTCATCCAATCAGCTGCCTCTGCCTTGTCCTTCTCTTCCCCTAGCCTGCCAGGCCAAACTTAATTTAAAGCTCACTGATCTCACATCTTTCTTTAATTTCTCTTCTACCTCTTATTCCCTCTTTGAGCTAATCTTGTCCATGAAACCCATCTCGTACACCTTGACCCTATTCTCACTAAACTGATTACCCATCTTCCTTTCCTGGTTCTCATGGTAACTGATCATGTTAAAGGTTCTCTCCCTTCAGTTGCTGTCCTCTTCCCTTTAAATCTGTAGTCATCTCTTTTCTCCTCAAAAAAACAATGCTCAACCCCATCGCCCTTGCAAACTCCCTTACCTCTCCAAAGTCCTTGAACATGTTATTAGCTCCCAAATCTGTGCCCATTTTTCCCGGAACTCCATGTTTCATCTTCCCAGTATTTAGTTTGCAGGAAATGTTTGCTTATCCAGTACTGGATGTCAGATACGCAATATGATCATTTGCAATGGGAGAGATGTTGAGAGAGGTGGTGCTGAGATAAAGCTAGGTAACGTCATGTTACATAACAGATATTATATAATCTCCAATCAGGTTCGCCCCTGTCACAGTACCGAAACGGCTCTTATCAAAGTCACAAATGACATTCTATGTGACTGTGACAAAGGTAAACTGTCCCTCCCTGTCCTTCTTGACCCGTATGCAGCCTTTGACTACACCGTCCTCCTCCACTGTAGTTCAACTAGGTGGGACTGCACTCGTCGGGTTCCATTCTTATCTACATACACATAGCCAGAGCATCACTTTTTGCAATTCATTCATGGGATGTTGGCTTCGCTGGCTAGACCAGCCTTTATTGCCTATCCCTACTTGCCCTCAAGATGGTTGTGATGAGCTGCCTTCTTGTACCGCTGCAGTCCATGTGGTGTAGGTACACACACAGTGCTGTTCGGGAGGGAGTTCCAGGATTTTGACCCAGCGACACTGAAGGAATGGCAATATATTTCCAAATCAGGGTGGTGGGTGGCTTGGAGGGGAACCTCCAGGTGGTGGTGTTCCTGTGTGTCTGCTGCCCTTGTCCTTCTAGATGGTAGTGGTCGTGGGTTTGAAGGTGCTGTCTAAAGAGCCTTGTAGATGGTACACACTGCTGCCACTGTCCGTCGGTGGTTGTGGGAGTGAATGTTTGTGGATGGGATGCCAATTAAGTGGGCTGCTTTGTCCAGGATAGTGTCAAGCTTCTTCAGTGTTGTTGGAGCTGCACTCATCCAGGCAAGTGGGGAGTATTCCATCACACTCCTGATCTGTGCCTTGTAGATAGTGGACAAGCTTTGAGGTGTTAGGAGCTGAGTTACTTGCAGCAGGGTTCCTAGCCTTTGGCTTACTCTTATAGCCACAGTGTTTATATGTGTGGCCCAGTCCAGTTTCTGGTTAATGATAGCCCTCAGAGTGTTGATAGTGGGGGATTCAGCAATGGTAATGCCATTGAATGTCAAGGGGCGATGGTTAGATCCTCTCTTGTTGGAGATGGTCATTGCCTGTCACTTATGTGGTGCGAATGTTACTTGCCAGTTGTCAGCCCAATCCTGGATATTGTCCAGATCTTGCTGCATTAGGACATGGGCTGCTTCAGTATCTGAGGAGTCATGGATAGCGCTGAACATTGTGCAATCATCAGTGAACATCCCCACTCTCTCAACCCCTCCACTGTTTCAAATTATCAGACTGCTCATCCGACATTCAGTACTGATGAGCAAAAATTTCCTCCAACTAAATACTCGGAAAACAAAAGCCATTGTTTTTGTCCCAGCTACAAACTCCGTTCCCTAGTTACTGACTCCATCCTGCTGTGTGGCAAATGTCCGAGACTGAACCAGACTTTCAGCAACCTTGGTGTCACAGTTAACCCTGAGATGAGCTTCCAACTACATTTTCAGACCATCATTAAGACCACCTATTTCCATATCTGCAATACTGTCTAATCTCCTCCTTGTCTCAGCTCATCTGCTGCTGAAACTCCCATCTATGCATTTTTCGCCTCTAGGCTCGACCATTCCAATGCATTCCTGCCTGGTCTTCCACATTCTGCCCTCCATAAACTTGATGCCATCCAAAACTCTGCTGCCCGTTTCCTAACTTGTACCAACTACTGTTCACCTACCACCCAGTACTCGCTTATACACTGGCTGATTAAACAATGCCTCGATTTTAAAATTCTCATCATAGCTTTCTAATTGTTTCATGGCCTTGCCCTTCCTTAATATATATTATTATATATATAATATATATTATCTCTATAATCTCCTCCAGATACAGAAGCTTCTAAGGTATCTAAATACATCATTGAATTCTGGCCTCTTGAGCATCCCTGATTTTAATCGCTCCACCACTGGCGGCTGTGTCTTCAGCTGCTTAGGCCCAAAGCTCTGAAGGTCCCTCCCCAAAGTTCTCCACATTCTTACCTCCATTGTCTCCTTTAAGGTGATCCTTAGAATCTACCTCTTCACCAAACTTTTTGTCATTTGCCCTATTGTCGTCTTTTGCGGCTCAGTGTCAACTTTTTTTTAATAATGCTACCGTGAAACGCATTGGGATGTCTTATAACATTAAAGGTACAATATATATACTGTACAAGTTGTTGATGTTTTATATTGTGTTCGTTGGCAGTGGAGATCATACAATAATTTTCTGCCGAACTCTGTTTTAGACACACGCCTAGTGGAACCATCACACTGCCTATTGCTTGTCTGGAGCGAGGGGCCTGAATTTTCATGGTTGGGACTCATCAAAGTATTTTAGGTTAGCTGCCAGCACTCAGTGAATGCACTCACCCATCTCACCATGGTTGGGAGGTGATGTGGGGAATGGGGTGGGGACAGAAGGGAATCTGTTAATTTCTCTATGGAGTCCATTAAAGGCAGTCACCCAGTGGAATAGGAAAATTGGGGGCACAGAGTGGAAAGCCGCTGTGTGGCCAGCAGTAAGCCTGAAGATGTTTGCTCGGCCAAGAGTCTCATTCAAAGAGGTCTTTTGTAATCTGTTTTGTAGAGCCAAGAGCATATCCCTCCGCAAAACCCCTAAGCTTTGAAGGGATCATTGTTTCATGGGCCCTGGCAGCCTTCCAGTTCCTTCTCAAATTGGCCATTCTTCGTGTGCAAGCTTGGCCAGTACATGTTGGCAGTCCATTTGACTGTGGGAGGGCCTCATGCCTGCATTTCCTACAAAAGCATCTCAGCTAGTGCTTGGCAACAAAAGCCCCTGACTGGTGTTTTCTCTTGCCTACTCCAGGGACTCAAGACCCATTTGCACCATCCCCACCATTACCCCTGCTGAGACGGTCTAACTCAACACAAATGAGAGACAGTGTGTTTTCTGAGGAACACTGCAAAATATTCAGATCCTAAAAATGTAATGGGATCATAAAGTTGAAGGGATTGGAAAGATGGGTGGAGTTAAATCAAGGATGTTGAATCAGAGATAATGAAAAGAAGCAGCCTAGAAATGATTCTAAACTACAGAAGTGCCCTGGCGAATATGAGAAAGGAAGGAATTCTCCAATTGAACTACAGTGCTCAGCAGAATATGGAATTATTATATAAACTGACAACCTGACTTCATTTCCTCTCGTATTCCATAGATATTTAATGAATCACCAGGCATTCCACAACTATCTGACCAATACTCAGACAATTATAATTTGTTGCTTTGTGGTATCACCTGAATAGCCATTTAAAATAAACTATTATTGGTTCAATTTGGTTTGGCAAGCAATTATGGCATATCTGTATCTTAACTTTAGCCTTGTGTAACATTTGCTAATAGGGGAGATCAGGCTCAGTCACACTTTAAAAGTAGCTGCTGAATAACAAGATGTACTGAACTTTGCAGTTATTTAAATTATATTTTATTGTATCCTTGGATGCATTAATACAGCATTTTACCAAGTGCCATTCCCTCGCCTCCTCCCTGTCACCTTGCACATTCTTCCTTTTCGAATAATGATCCAGTTCCCTTTTGAACACCTCGACTGAACCTGCCCCCATCACACTTTCAGGCAGTGCATTCCAGATCCTAACAACTCGCTGGGTTTAAGGTGTTTCCTGGTGTCTCTATCGCTTGTTTTAACAATTACTTTAAATCTGTGCCCTTTGGTTCTCGATCCTTCCACCAATGGGAAGTTTCTCCCTATCTACTCTGTCCAGATCCCTCATGATTTTGAAGACCTCCATAAAATCTCCTCTCAACCTTCTCTTCTCTAAAGAAAACAGCCCCAGTTTCTCCAATCTATCTATGTGACTGAAGTTCCTCATCCCTGGAACCATCCTCGTGAATCTTTCCTGCATCCTCTCTAATACCTTCACATCTTTCCTAAATTCTGGTGCCCAGAACTGGACACGATACTCCAGTTGAGTCTGAACAGTGTTTTGTACAATTTAAAGTTACTTCCTTGCTTTTGTATTCTATGCCCCTATTGATAAAGCCCAAGGTACTGTATGCTTTATTAACAGCTGTCTCAACCTGTCCTGTCACCTTCAATGATTTATGCACATATACACCCAGGTCCCTCTGCTCCTGCATCCCCTTTAGAATATTTTATAAAGGCCCAGATCTTCTGCTTTCTGGATGGTCATACCCTGGACGTATCCCAGAAGATGCGCTGGGGGACCCTTCGCAAGTTCTAATGCAAGGATTCTGCTGGAATTGCACAGAATTGCTGTAAAATCAGTAATTTAAAGGGTAAATTCACTAAGCCTGCACTTCCAATAAGAGCCATCCTCAGAGGGAGATCACAGGCTATATGACAGCTCACCCTAGCAGTGGGAAGTACCTTTAGATGAGAGAGGGGAAATGTGGGAATAACGATGCAGGGGAGTGCACATTTCAGGGCAGTGATTGCTTTAATGTTCTGTTTGGTATCCTGGTAAATCAACAATGATAAATTCCAGCAGCTTTTCCAGTCCCTTTTGTTTTCTCCTATGCAAAAAAAGGCCTCTATCATCACCCACTATAGAAAGGAACACGAGTGGACAATTATAATTGGTGCTTCTGGGTCCTGGTCTTTGATGCATGGTACAACAATCCCTGTGGCATGAGAATGAAAATAAGTATTATAAAAATGACGCACACTGCTTGGGTTCTTTCAGACTATGAAGCTGATTTATGCCAGCCCAGGGGGAGTGGTAACAGTGAGCAGGCCAGCAAGGTGATCCTTCCCTCAAGACTTTGTCCGATGAGAATTCTGGCAGATAACCGAAAAAAGGGAAACACTGAAAAATGGATAATGGGATGTCTACAGTTTGATTCATTTTTTCCACGTCTACTCTATTTGCAACGTACCTTGTAGCCTTCGACATTTGACTCATTGTCCAATGGCTTGACCGCTTCCCAGGAAATTCTGAAGTAGGTACCAAGCATTGTGGTGTCGATTATTCTTGGAGGCTTGCTAGGAGCTGGAAAATAATTCAATAAAATTCAGATCAATGGTGGATAATTGACAAGTAACTTTGGAAGAAAAAAACAACTTCCACAGGTGGACTGGGTTTTCCTGAGATATCTTCAACTCAGCTTTTCAATTGAATTGTCAGCAGATGTGATCAATTTTAAAACTGAAAGGATACTGAACAGCAATGGGAAGATATTTGGGAATTTTCAGGCTATCGAACAAACACCAACAGGGACTGTAAAGTTTATTCTCCTGCAACAATACAGACTACCAGAGACTCTTGCACTCTAAGTGTGGGGTGAAAAATTAGACCCATTTGTGCCCATTATTTGGGCACAATTGTCCTTAGCACACCAAAATGGTGTCTGCAGTGGCATGTGCGTGCTCTTATGAGGTAAATCACACCCGAAGCCATTTTGGTGGAAGCACTAATGTGAGCACAGTGAATGTTTGCCAGTAGTATGCTGAGCAGGCAGGTCATGATGTTAATTTGTGTGCAACACCGATTGATGCCATTTTGGAGTTCAATACTCCAGCCAGCTCCCTCGCTCAATCTCACACAGTTCAACACACAATCAGCACCAGGAAGAAGCCTCCACTGGCATTATTTTGAGGAATCATCAATTGCTTACGGGTTTGTTGCTAGTTGATTTCTTCTGCTTGTTCCTACAATTCTACCACTGTTTGGTGCTTTCTATGGTGGTTTCAAGTTGCCAAATTCTATGGGGAGTGGTATGGAACTTGCTGAAGGACTTTCAACTAGCTATAAAGCTTCTGTATAAACCTGTTGCTCCCAGATATAGGTGCACTAGTAAGCCTTCCTCCTGGAATATAGCAGGACTGGGAGAATGAGCAGAGGCCACACCGAGCAGGACAAACTGCTAGGAGAGGGAGGAGGAGAAGAGCTCTCAGCAGGAGGGCATATCTATCTAGGGTCTTGAGGGAGCAATTCTCCTACCAAAGCCTCAGTGAGGGACAATGTGAGAGATGTCAATGCTTTAGTAAGGCATCCATGAAATCTGCCACTCGTTGCAACCACAAATGTAACTTTATACCAGGGCAAGGATGGCATTGTTTGAAGGTGACTGTAATAATACCATCCTTACCCTGGTATAAAGTTACATTTGTGGCTGCAACGAGTGGCAGATTTCATGGATAGCATCCTTATTGAAGCATTGACATCTCTCACATTGTCCCTCACTGAGGTTTAGGTAGGAGAATTTCTCCCTCAAGACCCTGGACCAGATATGCCCTCCTGCTGGGAGCTCTTCTTCTACTCCTCCTCCCTCTTCTAACAGCTTGTCCTGTTCTCCTCTATGCGTCTAGCTCTTTCTAGGCTGGAACTGAAGATTTTGCAACTTCACAGATTGCTATCCACTGCTGCTTAAGAGAGATCACTGAAGTTCTCTGTTCAAAGCGAGCTAACTCTATTTCCTTCTGTCTCGGCAGAGATAAGTAATGAAATAAACTCTCAACTTTATGAGGATTAAGCCTTGCCACGTGCAGGGTTCCACCGACTGTATGAATCACTTTATGGGTTCTGCAAGCCAACTCTGCTCTCCAATACCCTCAAAGCCCAGCTGGTGTGTGACCATAGGCAGCTACTCATGCAGATCAATGCCTGATATCCTGGCAGCATCACAGTGCCTTTGTTCAATGGCAATCCATTCCAGCTGAATTTAGCCACAATGGCATACTAAAGGTTGCGAGTGGGAGGCATGAACTATATGCTTGAAGACTGGCTGATGACTCCATGGCTGATGTAGGTCCAACCTACACACACACATGCACAGTACGCATAGAATGAAAGCCACACAAAATGCGGTAGAACAGGCCACTGGCATGCTGAAACAATGCATCCACTGTGTGGGCCTCTCTGCAGGAGCTCTGTAGTACTTGGCAGAGTGGGTGTCAGGATTTGTAGCTGTCTGCTGCATGCTGCACAACCTGATCGTCATGAGGGGAGAGCCTCCAGAGAATATTAGCCCTCTGCTGATGTGCCTAGCCAATCAACATTGGGATTAGTGCTGGCCAGATGGAGAGATCATTCACATGAGCAGGCAATACAAATATATCGTGATCCCTGCTTCCATTTTTGCCGGCTGTTCAATTGGGTCTCCATGGTCTCTCCTACAGCTGGAACTCTTTGCCGTGTTATTTTTGCATTTCTTTTTGGTTCTGCTAATACTCTCAGAATGGATTATTGCCTCAACAGCAGTGTCCTCCAGATAGTTAGATGGGAGGAAGGGGCTGGGCTCAGTTAGAGGGATTAGAGTTCCCTACTTCCTGATCATTTGTTAGCGCTGGAAAATTCATAGAGGACTTGGATGAAGATAACATTACACTTGCTTCTGGCACCCTGCATTGTTCAATAACCTATTGCCATCGCTTTACATATGGAGGATGCTGAATGAGCTATTGGAAGACTGTGAGGAATGTCACAAATTGGGTTGCTGCCTCTTCTTGTTTCTAACTAAGTTGCAGTGTTGTGAAAGACTTCACCCTTAACTCAGGAAGATTACTCAGGGAAAGCCAAACAAATGAAGCTCAAGGAAGAACCCTGTTAGAATCTCAGCCTCTTTGGTCTGTTTAGTAAGTTCAGCTGAGGGGTCGGAGGGGGGAGAGCTTGATGGAGGCATGCGTGTTAGAGTTGGCTGGGCAGGTGTGGTTGGGATGGGGCGGCAGAGGGGCGCTAAAATTGGCTTCAGCATCTTCAGATGGAAAAATCAGCAAGACTTCCCACTCCTGATTACTGGGCAATACTTCTGTCTGAAAGTACACCTGGATGGGAATGGGGGAATTGAGCAGCGTTTCATGTACCTGTGGTATTTAATTGTTCGATTATTCTGTGTTCGATTATGCGAGTGCGGTAACTGATTTATGCTCACTCTGCTTGAATGGTTAGGTCTGGGTGTTGACTCGGAGCTGAAGTAAACAGAAAGACCTAAAAGGTGAGCTGTAAGCATGAGTGCAGACATTTTGTGATCGCAGGGATATTTTAAACCTCTTGCAAATAAATCTGCTGTACACTTAGAAACTCGTGTCATCTCTGCAAAGCTCCAGGTGTATAAAATATATAAAAAATTGGAGAAACACAACAGTACCCTTCAGATTAGAAGGGCCTCAGAAGTTAAGTCATTTTAAAATAAACAAATACTTGCAACGATAATGCACCTTATCATTGAAATCTCTCAGGCTTCACAGAGAATTTTCTAGGACGGTGCCTCTACACATGTGCAGTAGCCACGAAGAATCATTTCACAATCAACAGCAAGGTGTTAATCTGCTTTGTTGGTGATGCCATCAAGGGAAGGATGTTGGCCCAAGGCACTAGAGCAACTCCCTGATAGTTATTTAACTTGCACCATGAAATTTTTAATATAGAACTAAACGGGAAGATGTGGCCATTGTATAAGATTTCATCTGACTGACAGCACTTAACAGTGCAGCACTCCCACAGTACCGCCTGCTGGAATTATGAGTTGATGGCCCGGTATGGAGCCTGAATACCCAACCTTCTATTTTGGAGATGAGAATGCTCATCCTTCAGCCAAACTGGCACAGCAGAATTTCAGATGATGAATAGTCCAATAATTGACAGCCACATCTTTACAACAAGTGATTCTGAAATCTCACATCACTAAAGTGATACATACGTGCTTTCCTTGTAGTGATTGCAATTTGTTGACTAGAAGGGCCAGCTCCTGCTTTGTTGTAGGCCCTGACTTCCACATAATAGCGTGTATGGGGTTTAAGGTCTCTGATTCTTGCAGTCGTGTTAGTTCCAATTGTTCTTACTCGCTGAGCAGCTGCCTCGGTGTCGACGTCCCTTCGGTACCTGATCTGCAAAGAGAGTAGATGAATACAATTGGGGGCAATTAGTGTTTAAAGTAACTTCTGCCTTGGTTCAGAAACTCAAGCAGTAAATGTCCAGCCTTAAAGCAACAGGGTTGTCTGTTGAATCTGCTAGTGGGGAAGAGGGTAAGGGTGCTACGGATGACTGAGGGCTAGGAAAAATGTGGGTGGTAGGGATTTTGCAATTGGCTTCAGTATCCCAGGTTAAGAAAGGAGTAAAATCAGCCAGAATTACTGCTTCTGATTGCTGTACTCTTGGTGGATGGGAATGTGTGGCCACCCATTCAAGGGCAGGACCAGGCTTGCCTATGGTGCTTGCTGTGGTTCACACTGAGCATCAAAGTTCATACAGTAAATACAGTCATGTCGCCAAAGATACTGGGAAATTGCACTCTACCTCAGCATGGGTCAATGTATTCCAGAAAACTGGAAGGGAGGAGATCAGCAACAACTGACCCTGCCCCCAAACCCTCTCCCATCATCATTTAATCTAATCCACCCAGCAGGCTAACAACAGGATCACATCGGTTGCCCATTTTACACTCTGCCCAATGTTACTTTCCACTGACATAGCTGTTTGGATTAGGTTAAAATTACCCATTAAGAACATTGAGAATAGGGTCAGGAGTAGACCATATGCCTCGTCGAGCTTGCTCTCTCATTCAATATGATCCTGACTGATCATAGTCCTGAGCCTCAACTCCACTCTCCAACCCACTCCTTCTATCCCTCGATTTCCTGAGAGAACATCTACCTACATCAGCCTTAAATATATTCAATGATCCACAACCCTCTAGGGTAGACAAGGTTCACAACCCTTTGAGCGGTGGTTAGCGCCAACACCCTGCAAAAGAGGAGAGCCACCCAGCGCAGAAAAAGGATGAATGATCTCCTCTATTCCACCAGGGTAAGTCACTCTTCTCAGCACTCTTAACTCTCACACTCACAAACCTATCACACAACCACAAGGATCACACGCCTCAAGGGACAACACCACTAAGTCTCACACATACCCTCACATCGCCATCAGGCTCATAACCTCTTGAGCTTGTGTCCTCATCCTGACCATGGCTCCGCTCACCACACAAAACATTCCACGCAGTGCCATACATCCTGCTCACTCCCTCCAGCTGTTTTCATGAAGGAGAAGCTGGCTCACAACAGCAGGGAGAGGTCCCAGACAGGGGGGTAGAGTGGTCCACATTAGAGGCCTTGCTCACTTTGAGGAGAGTGCCATCGCGCTGATTGGTGAGGATATGGACCGTGCCTGCAGTGACGGTGAGGTTGGCGGTGAACACCCACGTGAGGATCTTGCGCCACATCATCCCTCTCTCAACGTAACTGTGAGTGCTCTCTCTTCTGCTTTTGATTCTGCTGCAATGCACTAATCATCTCTACATTGATCTCTCACAGGGAGCTCTGCCAAGTGGCCGACACCCTCAGCCAGCCAGTCCCTCAGCTACATCATGTCCTCACCTTCAGCCAAGCGGACACCCCCTCCATTGAAGAGCTGGAAATAAGCAGCCTGGAATACTCGTCACAGCGCTTACCCACACCCTCCACCAGTGCAGAGACACACACCTTGGTAGGATCTAGATCTAGACCAGGCTCGGGTTCACAATCTGTTGGTCATTGCACGGACATGTATCCGCAGCAGGAGGAGGCATGTTCAACTGAGCTTCCCAGGACTCAGAAGATTGCTAGGGAAGAGGCGTCTGTGGTCCAAGTCAGATGGCAAGCCTCTGGATTTGGCCTTCCAACTCATTGTGGAGAATCAGCAGAAGGTGGGGGAATGTCACGCAGAGCTGTTGGAAGCCCTCAACAGAGTGGCATTCGAGTCAGAGGAGTGTGGCCCACACATGCACGTTTGGAGGTCTCCATGGGAAGAACGCCATGGAGACCCTGATCCAGCAGAATGTGGAACTACGCGCAGACCTGCACTCCATTGCGGTAGCCATGGGTGAGTTCCTGCAGTGGCAATGCGAGAGGGAAAAAGGGCCCCTTGACATCCCTCCAGGTGCTCCTTCCCCTCAAGGAGTCTGGCCGGGCCCTCAGGCACCCAAAGGAAAGGAAAGCGGCAACTGGACACCACTGGGTGATTCACTCAGGAACCTCAGAGGCTATCCTCTCCCTCCGAGTCCGCTTTTCCTGTGACCCCCTCAACCTTGTTCTCTGTCATTGCAGAGGGAGCAGCCAGCCCACAGGTGGACAACCAAAGCAACCCGGGGCTGCCAAGGCCTCAGCTCTCCATTCTCTCTTCTGATTTTACAAAATGGTACTGGTGAAGTTTGTCCTTAGCTCCCTGGTCCTTTCCTCTCCTCAAATCACCCATGCCCTTTCTGCCATCACTGTTGACCCCCCTGGCATCACTTTCCACCTCCCCACCCTCACCTACCAGCCAGAACCCTTTTGTTCCCAGGATATCCAGGTGAACCTACACGTTTCCTTCCTTCCTGAGAATCCCACTCCCATTCACATTGACCTTCCCGACCTCTCCTTCCCACCCCCAGGGTCCGTGTCTGCCTCCGAGTCCCCACCAACCATCCTTGCTGTTCCTTCTACCGCTGTTGTCGAACCCTCACCTCCCACCCCACCGGCTCACTCTGCCCTCGGTCATTCTCACTATTCCCTCATACCACACCCACCCTCAGTTCACTCCCCAGGAGGCAGCTATTGACTCCAAAGACCACTCCCTTGCACATTTATCTGGATATCCCTCCTCTTTACTCCCTCCTCCACTCTTGCTCCTTCCTCCCCTGCGAACTTCTTCCTCCCCCTTAAGTCCTGCCACCTTCTGAACTGCTTCCTCCACACAAAGTCCTTCCCCCCACCGAACACCTTCCATCTCCGAACTCCTTCCCTTTCTCCTCCCCCCCTTTACACATACCTCCTCAGTTGTCACATTCTCCCCTGTAATACCCACCTCCCCCATACTCCCTCACCCCTCCCAACCTCACCCCACCCCAGTACACCTTCCTCTCCAAGTCAAACTTAGACCTTCCTCTCCCACCCGTGTGGTACTCCTTCCTCTCCCACTCACACTGGACCTTCCTCTTCACCCCCCTCGACGTAACAGACCAAGGCCAAGACACTGATGTCCTGAAGCAGGCCTTCAACGATGACCTTCCACCTTCTGTGAGCTGCTTCACGGCAGAGCCACATTCATATAAATCCACCCAGCATGCGATGCACGTGCTCCTCCAGGCTCCGGTAGCTGTAGGACTCCAGCTTCTTCTGTTCCTCAGATGTCCGCGATGTGAGAAAGGCCCGGACTTCTGCACATCACACTTGTCAAGATGTGTTCTGCACTGGCATGTTTTCCCACTGACGTAGGTGGCAAATTTTATGTGGGGGGGAGGGGCGATTCCAGCGGCAGGGCTTTAAGTGATATGCGGATCTATTAAAATGAAGTTCCCAACATCCGACAGCGGGAAAGATGGCCCGCCATTGATGGGCAGAGCGGACGACTGCAAACTGGTTTCACAACGTCATAAAACCAATTTTTGGCCTTCCCATCACATTGTTTGCTCACACCCACCATGATACCGACAACAACGGGCACGGAAAATTCCAGCCTAAGTCATCAATATATATTGCAAATAGCTGACGCCCCAGCTCTGATCCTTGAGGTACTTCACTAGTCACAGCCTGCCAACTTGAAAATGTCCCATTTATCCTTACTTTCTGCATCCTGTCTGTTAACCAATTCTCAATCCATTCTAATATATTAACCTGAACTCCATGAGCTCTTACCTTATATACTAACATTTTGTGTGGCACCTTATCAAATGCCTTTTGGAATTTATCCACTGGTTCACTTCTATTGAACCAACTAGTTACATCCTCAAAATGCTCTGATAAATTTGCCAAACATGATTTCTGTTGAGCCAAGTTGCCTCTGTCTGATCATAAAGGTACGGTACCTCAAATCCAGCGCCCTTGGGGCTCAGACCGTTCAAAATTTCAGATGCTGCAGGATTTCAGATTGAGTAGTTTGGGCCGTGGGCGGTTTGGGTCAAGTGGGTTGGATGAGGTCAAGGGTTGTCTGAAGCATGGGATAGAGCAGTGCACGAAGCGGAGAAGCCGGTAACTCATCTGGAGCCACACCGTGCCAATGCAATGCCTGGCCGAATTGTGGCTGAATTGTCCGGGTAAGTTACTTTTCTAAAATTTTACTCAATTAGAATTGATGCATGGAACATTATAAATATGCCCAGTTTTCGGGTAGCCAGATTTGAGGTACTCTACCTGTACTATGATTTTTCTAAGTGCATTGTTAAGAGATTCCAGCAATGTTCCCAACAACTGATGTCAGGAAAGTGGCTTGTAGTCCACTGTTTTCTCTCTACTCTTTTTCTGGGATCACAGTGTTAAATATGCTAACTTCCAATTTCCTAAGTGTACCTTTTGTCATATCTTAAAGTTTAGTGCCTTGTAGAAATTAACAGGCTCAAATTAAAATGTTGCATGCAATATTTCTGCTGAAGTTTCTGTTCAACATGAATTTGCTAGCAGGGCAAAAGGTAACCAGGAAACATTAAATCTGTACTAATGCTATCCTCATAATTCCCAAACAACTACATTGACACTTGGTTAAGATAAAATCTCAAATATTTTGCTTGCCCAGCCATGCTTTGCATAATGCTTGATAAAAATGTCAGAAATGCCAAAGCAGGCTTCAGTGAACAATACATGGAGACTCGTGGGCAGCACTCTTAAAATGTAGGCTGAACATGCTGGAATTGGACAACAGCCAGCCTCAGACAACAAGGGCAAAGCAGAAGATTTCTACCACAGAAGGACTTAAGACCGTAAGGCCCTGACAGGAAAACAAGAAGAAGTTTCATGTCGGGAAAAAGAGCACCAAGAGCATGTATCATCACTTTCTATATGGAAATGAAAGCAATACATGGGGCGTACATTCAAATGTAAGTTGTGGGCCTATCAGCGAGTAAAGGCAATGTGCAAATATTCAAATTAATGAATATAGCATATTTTATCAAAACAACTTTGTCGATGTGAAAGAGATATTTGGATTTCCCTGCAAATGTGAGTTATTGAAGAAATTCAAACCAATGAATGTCACACCATGTGGCAATTCATCCTCTTTTATTAATTTACACGTTAATAAGGTTTTAGAAGCCAAATGACCATAAAATAGGAGGACAGAGAGTGAAGCAGATGATAAGCTATCCTAGTAGAAGCCTTTCACAGTACATGAGTAGGAGATAGTGGGATTAATGGGGAGATAAGTGCTGGTCCTCAGAGTTGCAAGGTTGCACAGACCACCTGGTACATATCATACTAATCACATCCTCTACCACATATCATGCTAATCACATACTCTACCACCATATGTTGCATCAGCATGTCCAATCTGACTGATTGGTCACAGGTCCTTAACATAAATTAAAAAAAACTTCACCCGAAATGTCCAAATATGTCGGTTCTAATAATATTCCCCATCTGCTCTTTTCAGAAATCATGGAGAAGTCTTTAGGGTGCAGGGTAGAAGGACATTCAACTCTACACTGGCCATCATCACCCATATTTGTAGTGTGAAGCAGCACGGACACTGCACCCATTATTTAGACCATAAGATATAGGAGCAGAAATTAGGCCATTCGGCCCATCGAGTCTGCTCCACCTTTCAATCATGGCTGATAAGTTTCTCAACCCCATTCTCCCGCCTTCTCCCCATAACCTTTGATCCCCTTACCAATCAAGAACCTATCTATCTCGGTCTTAAATACACTCAATGACCTGCCCTCCACAGCCTTCTGTGGCAATGAATTCCATAGATTCACCACTCTCTGGCTAAAGAAATTTCTCCTCATCTCTGTTCTAAAAGGTCTTCCCTTTACTCTGAGGCTGTGCCCTCGGGTCCTAGTCTCTCCTACTAATGGAAACATCTTCCCCACGTCCACTCTATCCAGGCCTTTCAGTATTCTGTAAGTTTCAATCAGATCGCCCCTCATCCTTCTAAACTCCATCGAGTATAGACCCAGAGTCCTCAAACGTTCCTCATACGTTAAGCTTTTCATTCCTGGGATCATTCTCGTGAACCTCGTCTAGACCCTCTCCAGGGCCAGAACATCCTTCCTGAGATACGGGGCCCAAAATTGCTGACAATTTTCTAAATGTGGTCTGACCAGAGCCTTATAAAGCCTCAGCAGTACATCCCTGCTTTTATATTCTAGTCCTCTCGAAATAAATGCCAACATTGCATTTGCCTTCCTAACTACCAACTCAACCTGCAAGTTAACCTTAAGAGAATCTTGGACTAGGACTCCCAAGTCCCATTGCACTCCAGATTTCTGAATTCTCTCCCCATTTAGAAAATAGTCTATGCTTCTATTCTTCCTACCAAAGTGCATGACCTCACACTTGCCCAGGTTGTATTCCATCTGCCACTTCTTTGCCCATTCTCCTAACCTGTCCAAATCCTTCTGCAGCCTCCCAGCCTCCTCAATACTACCTGTCCCTCCACCTATCTTTGTATCATCTGCAAACTTAGCCAGAATGCCCTCAGTTCCTTCATCTAGATCATTAATGTATAAAGTGAAAAGTCGTGGTCCCAACACTGACCCTTGCGGAACTCCACTAGTCACCGGTCGCCATCCTGAGAAGGACCCCCTTATCCCCACTCTCTGCCTCCTGCCAGACAGCCAATCTTCTATCCATGCTAGTACCTTGCCTCTAACCCCATGGGCTCTTATCTTACTGAGCAGCCTCCTGTATGGCACCTTGTCAAAGGCCTTCTGGAAGTCCAAGTAGATAACATCCATTGGCTCTCCTTTGTCTAACCTACTCGTTACCTCCTCAAAGAATTCTAACAGATTTGTCAGGCATGACTTCCCCTTGATGAAACCATGCTGACTTTGCCCGATTTTACCATGCACTTCCAAGTATTCTGAAATCTCATCCTTAATAATGGACTCTAAAATCTTACCAACGACCGAGGTCAGGCTAATTGGTCTGTAATTTCCCATCTTTTGCCTCACTCCCTTCTTAAACAGGGGGGTTACATTAGCGATTTTCCAGTCCTCTGGGACCCTCCCTGTCTCCAGAGATTCCTGAAAGATCACGACTAACGTCTCCACTATCTCTTCAGCTATCTCCTTCAGAACTCTGGGGTGTAATCCATCTGGTCCAGGTGATTTATCCACCTTCAGACCTTTCAGTTTTCCTAGCACCTTCTCCTTGGTAATGGCCACCATACTCACCTCTTCCCCCGGACTCTCTTGAACCTTAGGGATAACAATGAGGCAGAAGATGGAGTACTGATGTTTAAGGGTCAGCAGCATCCACAGAGCTTAATTTCCCCACAAAATTCCTTTGAATACAAACATTAATAGGCTTTCTTTACAACTGGCTGTTGCAACAACAGCTTATAGTGCATGTAATGTAGTAAAACGTCCCAAGATGCTTAAAAAGAGTGATATCCACCACCGACATCCTGGGGGCTATCATTGGCCAGAAACTGAACTAGACTAGCCATATAAATACTGTGGCTACAAGAGTAAGTCATAGGCTAGGAAACCTGCAGCAAATAACTCATCTCTTGACTCCTCAAAGCCTGTCCACCAGCTACAAGGCACAAGTCAGGAATGTGGTGGAATACCCTCCACTTCCCTGGATGAGTACAGCTCTAACAATACTCAAGAATCTTGACATCATCCAGGACAAAGCAGCCCGCTTGATTGGCATCTCTTCCACAAATATTCACTCCTTCCACCACTGACGCACAGTTGCACCAGTGTGTACCATCTACAAGATGCATAGCAGGAACTCACCAAAGCTCCTTAGGCAGCACCTTCCAAACCCACGACCACTACCATCTAGAAGGAAAAGGGCAGAATACCACCACCTGGAAGTTCCCCTCCAAGTCACCCACCATCCTGACTTGGAAATTTATCGCTGTCTTTCACTGTCGCTGAGTCAAAATCCTGGAACTCCCTCCTTTAACTGCACTGTGGGTATACCTACACCACATGGACTGCAGCAGTTCAAGAAGGCAGCTCACCACCATCTTCTCAAGGGCGACTAGAGATGGGCAATAAATGCTGGCCTAGCCAACAATGCCCAAATCCCATTAATGAATTTTTAAAAATGTAAAATTTAGGTGCTGTCGGACCGGGAGTCAGTCAGTGTCTCTAAGCACTGGGATAATGGATGGATGAGATTTGGAACAAATTAAGATTCAGGCAGCAGGAGCTTGGATGGGTACAAGTTTGTGTAGGGTGAAGATGGGAGGGTGGCTAGGAGAGCAATGAAATAGACAAATCTAGAGGGAACAAAGGTATGAATGTAGGTTTCAGCAACAAATGAGCTTTGCGAATGTCGGAGTCGAACGATGTTAGAGTGGCAGAAATTAGCCTTCTTGGTGATGATAGGAATATGTAGCTGGAAAAGCAACTTGGGTCAAACACAAAACTGAGGTTACGATCCATTTTGCTCAGCTTCAGACAGTTACCAGGGTTGGAAATGGTGGTCAGAGTATAGAATTTACGGCAGGGGCAAAACTCAATGGCTTTGTCTTCCCAAGACGTGGTTACAGGAAATCTCTGCTCATCTAATATTAGATGTTGGGCAAGCAGTGTGACACAAGAGAGGCAGTTGAGGGGGTGCAAGACGATGGTGGTGAGATAGACCCGAGTGGTGTCAGCATACATGTGATTTTGGATGTTATCGCTGAGGGTTAGCCTGTAGCTGAGAAATAGGAGGGGAGTCAAGGATAGATCAATGAACATATCTTTAGTGTGATAAAAAGTTGCCTTTTGTGTGTGCTGTACTTAATTCTGTCTTTGCATCCTGGTACTGTCAAGTCAAAACTAGATGTGGTTTACAGCTAGACGTACCTCCCTATAACAAAAGTACTTGTTTGGCTGTGTAGTGCTTTGCACTGCCCTGAAAGGTGTCAAATAAATTTATCTTCTTTCTCTGAATGTAGATCCAACATTTTTGCAACATTACAAAGGATGCAGTTCTGTGTCTGCACAACAGGAATGAATTCACACACGATCAAACAGTTGATGATCTATTAAGGATTAAATTAACCTGAAGATACTCACAGCCCGCACATTGACCACATTGCTCACAGGAGATACATATATCACAGCTCCACCCTCCAGATGACTTTTCTTTAACTTTCAATTTGCAGCACAATGGTTTATCTCTTAAGCTTAGTTCAAAGGCCATTACATCACCTCCTCCATGGCCCATCTCTCACTCTCAATCTTTATTCTTCTGACAGCTTATGGTCTCGCGCTGTACAGAAAATCTTTGCTGTTTTAGGATTGAATGACACAATTTGGGAGCTGCCCATTTTTTAAATTTCTTTTCTGTCTGGATGAACTTCAAAGGGTGCCAGGATTATCTTTCTGGGTTCTGGGTTCACTAGTTCTTCTGAGGTCAACAAGAGAGATTTTGTGGGGCAATGAGGAAATAACCCATATGAGGTTATTATTATAGGGCCAAAGAATGATTTCAGATGCACTAATACTGAAGGATAGAGCATTCATTATTTTCTACATTATTTAAATACTTACATTCTGCAATTTTTTTTTGATTTTGCTTATTCTGCTTACATCATTTTAGTTTACTGGACATTACTGGAGCTCCAGTAATGTCCAGTAAGCTAAATGCAGATAGTGCCTTTTATTTAAAAGTTTTTTGTTCATCAAGGTGAGTGAGGTTAGTGCTTGGGAATGGAATTGTTCCCACTTCAGGTTCATATCCCATCAAGCATGCCCAAGCTGGCACAGCACAAAGGAAATCTCCATATCTCTACCCCAACAATGTGCCCCAGCCCCAATGTGGAAGACCACTCACTGTCGCAGCACTGTGACATTTTTCCACTTCCCAGGCCAGCCATCGATCTGAGTGGGATGGCTAATTAATGTAAAATGAAGGGCAGTTCTGAGCTTTTGCTCACTTGGAATTGAATTGAGATTCCTTGAGTCAGCAAGGGGCATATGGTCAAGAGACTATGCTGAGTGAGACGGAGACTGAGTGAATTAGGTTCACGTCGTAAGTTCTGTTAAGTCTTTTTCAGGTTTAAATATGGATTAAGAGTCGAGCTCTGACACAGGAATAACAACCTTCAAGTAAGTTAGACTACCTTGTTAAACAGAGAACTACATGGCAGTGGCAGTCATTTGCCAATCAGCTAAATGCAGTGTTAGGAACTAGACATAGTTTTTAGTAAGTTATATTTGTGGGTTTTAGGAACTATAGCTTTAAGTTTAATTGATATTCTTTTTTATTTGTGTGTTAAGAAAGATGAAACCTGGGTTTGGTTTCAGTTGAGAGCTCTTGTGAGATGGAGCCGGCAAGTCTGGAGACCTATTTGTATACATGCATTTTTATTGAGGTTTTACAACTCTTAAGAGTGAAGAGATGGGTTACCAAGGGGTTAGTAGTTTGGGGAAGTTAAAAGGAAAGAAAAGTAGAAAGAACTGTCCTGTTGCCTAGCAACAGGAGATCAGAGAGAGAGACCCACAGAGATACATGGAGAGACAAGAAAAGCAGTTTTTAGTTTCAGCTGGTGTGTATATATATATATACCACAGAGTGAGGTCTAAGACTCTCTCTAGCTGGACATGATGCCAGTCTGTTAAAGAACTCATATGTATCACTCTAAAGTTAAAGTGATAGTGAATTTAGAGTGAGTTTTCTGGATCTCTCAAGGGAGATACCCATTGTGGAAGGACTTCTAATGAATGTTCAGAAATATTCCAGAAATTTCTGGAAAAGAAACCTCTTTGCAACGGAGCGAGCTCTTGCCTTGGTTTGGAAACAGTGCTACCACTTCACTGCAGTGTTGGGTCTGTAATAGTATTGCTGGGATAAAGGGGATAGAGTGAGTTTGAATCATTTTTTCTTGGTGTCTGTGTAGAAACCTTTCCAACTTTTCTGTTATCTAGTATAATACACTTAATGTTTCTTGTTTAATAAATGTTTTAACTTTTTATTAAAAAGTCAACAGCAGACTCCTGTGAACCTGTTTCATTAAGTATCCTCCACGATTTAAAAAAATAATTATGTTCTATCCAGCCAGGTTCCATTCTGGGATCTGACTTGTCCAGTACTAACATCAGCTGGGATCATAACAGTTGGAGTGTGACGGGGAGGAGTTGTGAATTCGGTTATCATGGGGAATTTGGTGCACGGGAGAAAGTGGTGCCTTAAGTATGGTTTATTGCAACTCGTAAAGTGTGTTAAGTATCAGTTGGACTTATCAGTATGAGTAAGGTTTATCAAAAGTTGTAAGGTTTATTAAGTTCATGTCAAGTAAAATTAATATAAGTAAACCAAAGTAAAATAAAGTTAATGTAAGTAAAGTTAAGACATAGCAGGGCAGCTTGGTCATGTGGAATGCATGTCCTGTAATATGTGGGAAGTCGTGGGCGCTACTGGTGACCTAGATGACCACATGTGCAGGAAGTGTCACCATCTGCAGAAACTTGAGCTGTGGGCTTTGCAGCTCGAGTGGCAGGCGATGTCACTATGGTGCATTCACAAGGCTGAGAGCTATGTGGATAGCACATTCAGAGAGGTGGTCACACCGCAGGCACAGAGCATGGAGGCAGAAAGGGAATGAGTGACCGCCAGGCAGCCCAAGAGAACCAGGCAGGTAGTGAAGGAGTCCCCTGAGGTCCTGCTCGCTAATTGGTTTTTCATTTTGGATACTGGTGAGGAGGTTGGTCCCTCGAAGGAGTGCAGTCACAGCCAAGTTTGTGGCACCATGGGCAGCTCAGCTGTACAGGAGGGGGGAAGAAGAGGGGAAGAGTAGTAGTGATAGGGGATTCCATAGTAGAGGAACAGGCACACATTTCTGCGGCCATAGACGTGACTCCAGGACGGTACGTTGCCTCCCTGGTGCCAGGGTCAAGGATGTCACGGAGCGACTGCAAGACAGTCTTTTGGGGTAGGGTGAATAGCCGAGAGGTCGCAGTCCACATCGGTACCAATGATAGGAAGGGGCATGAGGTCCTAAAAGCAGATTTCAGGGGGCTAGGAAAGAGATTGAAAAGCAGGACCTCGAAAGCAATAACCTCAGGATCACATGCTAGTGAGCATAGAAATAGGAGAATTGAGGATTGAACTCGTGGCTGGAGAACTGGTGTAGGAAGGAGGGCATCAGATTTCTGAGGCATTGGGACTAGTTCAGTGGCGGGTGGGACCTGTACAAGATGGACAGACTGCATCTTAGCAGGACCGGGACTAACTTCCTTGCAGGGAGATTCGCTTGTGCTATTGGGGAAGGTTTAAAACTAGATAACTAGATTGGCAGGGGGGTGGGAACCTGAAAAGGAGCTCAGATTCGAGGGAAGCAAAACTGATAAAAGGAGGTAGAAAAATAGAAAGAAAAAATGGAAGACAGATGAAGCACAGGCAATTATTAAATAGGATCAGAATAGACAATATTGTTAAAAAAAAAATCAGAATTAAAGGCACTCTATCTGAATGCGCGTAGCACTCACAAAAAGGCTGATGATTTGAATGCACAAATTGAGGTAAGTGGGTATGATCTCATTGCCATTATGGACAAGGCTACTGGGTGACCAAGATTGGGAACTGAATATGCAAGGATATTCGGCATTTAGGAGGGATTGGCAAAAACAAAAAGGAGTGGGGTAGCACTCCTAATAAGGGACGAGATCAGTGCATTAATAAGAGAGGGTCTTAGGTCGAAGGATCAAGATGTAGAATCAGTTTGGGTGGAGCTATAGGCTACCAAACTGTAGTGCTAATGTTGAGCACAGTATAAATCAGGAAATTAGAGATGCATGTAAACATGGGTAATACAGTAATAATGGGCAGATTCAATTTACATATAGACTGGGTTAACCAAATCAGCACTAATGCTCTGAAGGAGGAATTCCTGGAGTGTGTATGAGATGCGTTTCCGGAGCAGTACGTTGAGGAGTCAACTAGGTATCAGGCTATTTTGGATTTAGTTTTGTGTAATGTGAAAGGGCTAATTAATAACCTTGCTGTAAAGGAGCCTTTGGGAAATAGTGACCATAATGTGACAGAATTTTGCATTAAGCTTGAATAGGATATCGTTCATACTGAAGCTAGGGTCTTAAATCTGAAGAAAAGAAATTACGAAGGTATGAGGGGCAAGTTGGCTATGGTGGATTGGGAAAATACACTAAGATTCGATGGTAGACAAGCAATGACTAGTATTTAAAGAAATACTACAGGGTCTACAACAGATATACATTCCTCTAAGGCACGAAGTTAAAGAAGTTAAACATTGCATTATATCAAAGGAAATGGCTTATAAGGATGCCAGAAAAAGTTGTAAGCCTGAGGATTGGGAGCAATTTAGAACCCAGCAAAAGAGGACCAAAAAACTGATTAAGAAAGGGAAAGGAGAATATGAATGCAAACTAGCAAGGAACACAAAGGCGGACTGTAAAAGCTTCTTTAGATACACAAAAAGGAAAAGATTAGCTCGGACAAATGTGGGCCCGTTACAGGTAGGGACAGGAGAATTTATAGTGGAGAACAGAGAAATGGCGGAGAAACTAAACTGTTACTTTGCGTCTGTCTTCACAGAAGAAGAAATGGAAAATCTCCAGAAATAGTAGGCGACCAAGGGACTTGTGAAACTGAGGAACTGAAAGAAATTAGTATTAGTAAAGAGGTAGTACTAAAAGTTAACTGGATTGAGGTTGATAAATCTCCTGGACCAGATGAGCTTCAACACAGAGTGCTGAAGGAGGTGGCTAGTGAGATAATGGGTGCTTTGGTGGTTATCTTTCAAAATTCTATAGATTCTGGAAAAGTTCCTGCAGACTGGAAAGTAGCAAATGTAACCCCACTATTTAAGAAGGGAGGAAGGGGGAGGATGGGGAACTACAACCTGTTAGTTGACGTCAGTAGTAGGAAAAATGTTAGAATCTATTATGAAGGATGGGATAACTGGACATTTAGAAAAGAGTGGTAAAATTGGGCAGAATCGACATGGATTTATGAAAGGAAAATAATGTTTGACAAACTTGTTGGCATTTTTTGAGGATATTACTTATAGCATTGATAAAGGAGAACCAGTGGATGTGGTGTATTTTCAGAAGGCTTTTGATAAGGCTCCACACAGGAGGTTAGTAAATAAAATTAAAGCGCATGGGATTGGGAGATATATACTAATACGAACTGAGAATTAGTTAATAAACAGAAAGCAGAGAGTAGGAATAAATGGATCATTCTCAGGATGGCAGGCTAGCAGGTTACCGCAAGGATCCGTGCTAGGCCCACAGTTGTTCACAATCTATATAAATGATTTTGATGTGGGGACCAATTGTAATACTTCCAAATTTGCTGATGACACCAAATTGGGTGGGAAAGTAAGCTGAGGATGATGCAAGGAGGTTTCAAGAGGACTTGAACAGGCTAAGTGAATGGGCTAGAACATGGCAGACGGAATATAACGTGAATAAGTGAGAAGTTATTCACTATGGTAGAAAAAACAGAAAGGCAGAATATTTCTTAAATGGTGAGAGGTTGGGAAGTCTGGATGTCCACAGGGACCTTGGTGTCCTTGTTCATGAGTTACTAAAGTTAGCATGCAGGTGCAGCAAGGAATTAGCAAGGCAAATGGTTAGTTGGCCTTCATCATGAGGGGATTTGAGTACAGGAGTAAAGATGTCTTGTTGCAGTTGTATAGAGCCTCGTTGAGACCTCATCTGGACTATTGTGTACAGTTTTGGTCCCCTAATCTAAGGAGGGATATACTTGCCATAGAGGGAGTGCAACAGAGACTCACCAGTTTAATCCCTGGGATGGCAAGATTGTCTTATGAGGAGAGACTGGGTCTGTATTCTCTAGAATTTCGAAGAATGAGGGGTGACCTCATTGAAACGTACAAAATTCTTAAAGGGCATGACAGGGTGGATGTAGATAGGATGTTTCCTTTGGCTGACAAGTCTAAAACCAGGGACATAATCTCAGGATAAGGGGTAGGCCATTTAAGACCCAAGTGAGGAGGAATTTCTTCACTCAGAGGGTGGCGAATCTTTGGAGTTCTCCACCCCAGAGGGCTGTGGAAGCTCAATCATTGAACATGCTCAAAACAGAAATCGATAGATTTCTGGAGGCTAATGACATCAAGGGATGTGGGTTTAGCACGGGAAAGTGGTGTTGAGGTAGATGACCAGCCATGATCTAATTGAATGCCGGAGCAGGCTCGATGGGCTGAATGGCCTACTCTTGTTCCTATTATCCTATGATGTTTATTTCATACAGGATAGCCAGCAGTCCGAGAAGATCTTCTCCCAGGGGCGAAAGGGCTTAATGTGCAGTATTACCTACTCCTCAATGAAACGGCTGCTGGCCTGGCTAAATGACTCAGTATTGGGCCTCTCAGTTCATAGGGAGTGGGCTCACTTATTGGAGTATCTTACTGAAACCCTAAAAAGAATGATGTTCGGCTGCATTCCCAATAGAACACAAGGAATTAATTAAATATTGTCTTCAGCAATATGACACTGTGGAGGCAACACTACCAAAGTGTAGACCATGCTGAAAATCTCCAGGTGGCGTTAGGCATGTTTTGGCTTGATTTGTTGGGAGACAACCAGACAGACAAACGTGCTGACTGCACAACTGCTTGATTGAATGTACTTGCACCATCTAAAGGGTATCATGAGGAGATGCCTTGAGCAATGGAAACCATGGAGAATCATGCAGCAGTAAAGTGACCATCATTGCAAGCTGGAATTCTGGATCAGCACATATAGCAGCAGCCCACTGCCTCAAAAAGCAACTGGTCCATAGTGGCTTCAGCAGAGTGTATTCCTGGTCTCTCCGCAGTTACACCAGGATATTGCTTATTCTTATGGCTGGCTTTAAGCAAATGCATATAACTGTTGCAACAAATGACAAGTTCAAGCATAATAAAAACAGAAAATGCTGGAAAAACTCAACAGGTCTGACAGCATTTGTGGAGAGTTAATGTTTTGAGTCCACATGACCGTTCTTCAGAGCAAAAAAGAAGTAGAAGTGTGATAAAATTTATAGTGTTTAAGGCCGGGGGGAGCAGGTGAAGCTGGATAGAAGGCCAGCGATAGGTGGGGGCTAAGGAGAGATTGACAAAGGTGTCATGGACAAAAAGACAAAGGTGTCATGGACAAAAAGACAAAGGGAATGTTAATGGTAGTGGTAAGGGCTAAAAGAAGATGCTGATAGTGGCATAAAGGTAAGAAAGCAGAATGTGTGAATAGCAGAACAAGGGTCAGCACTCTGTGAAAGAACAACATGGAACAAGTAACAGATGGCCCTATTGGGGGTGGAGTCGGGGGAGGGAGCGGTGGTTGGGGAAAAAAGTATAGAAAAGGGGATAAAAAAAGGATAAAACAAAGAATAAATGAATAAAAATAAGTAGATAAAAAATAAAAATAAATGTGAAAAAAGGGATTAAAAAAGGGATGAAGATAGAGGAGAGAGTTCATGGTCTGAAGTCTTTCAACTCAATGTTAAGTCCGGAAGGCTGTAAAGTGCCCAGTCGGAAGATGAGGTGCTGTTCCTCCAGTTTGTGTTGAGCTTCACTAGAACATTGCAGCAGGCCAAGGACGAATATATGGGCATGAAAACAGGGTAGTGTGTTGAAATGGCAAGCCACAGGAAGGTCTGGGTCGTGCTTGTAGACAGACCGAAGGTGTTCAGCAAAGTGGTCACCCAGTAGGTGTTTGGTCTCCCCAAAATAGAGGAGACCGCATTGGGAGCAGCGAATACAGTAGACCAAATTGAAGGAGGTGCAAGTGAAGTGCTGCTTCACCTGAAAGGGGTGTATAGGCCCTTGGACGGTGAGGAGGTAAAGGGGCAGGTGTTGCACCTTCTGTGACTGCATGGGAAGATGAGTGGGAAGGGGATGAGGTGTTGGGGGTGATGGAGGACCAGGGTGTTCCGGAGGGAATGTTCCCTACGGAGTGTTGACGGGGGTGGGTGAGGGGAAGATGTGTTTGGTGCTGGTATTATGCTGGAGTTGGCAGAAATGGTGGAGGATGATCCTTTGAATGCAGAGGCTAATGGGGTGAAAAGTGAGGACAAGGGGGACCCTATCATGGTTCTGGGAGAGATGGGAAGAGAGGAAGTGAGGGCAGAGATGCGGGAGATGGGCCGGTCACGGTTAGGGCTGTGTCAACCACAGTGGGTGGGAAACCTCGGTTAAGGAAGAAGGAAGGCATGTCAGAAGCGCTGTTTTGGAAAGTGGCATCATTGGAACAGAAGCGAAGGAGGCCTTTTGTTCAAATCCAAATAACTTTTTTCTACCAGCAAATGTGGAGGTGCAACTTATATGCTAGTGCATTAATTCTTGTACAGCACAACAGTCACAGGTGGGATTTATCTGCCATTTTTTTACGCCCATTTTTCTTCCCCAGTGGACGTCTACTCTAGCCCATAATGGTTCCATTATGTTTTCCAGGCAGTTTTAATACATGAAATATTAGTGTTTAAGTTGGACCACAACATATTACTGCAGTGGTTCATCACAATAACCTGTTTTTAATTTCAAACATTACTGAAATATTACCAATGAATTATGTTTCCAGTATAACTTCTTACGATTTAACCGTTATCTGTAGCGGCATTGTTACAGTATTCTGATATCATTCATGCTAATGGATGGGTTACTTTGGCTTTATAATATATACTAGTTAGTAATATTTCCTGAGGTCTAACATCTAAATAAGAAAAACCTGCAAAGACTGCAATGCTGTCATACAATTCCAGATTCCTTCACTAGCTGTTATGCATTAGGGATAATAAAGAGGCCCAGTTTTTTGGGGTCTATTTGGTTGATGCAAATTGCTTCTTGTGATAGGCTCCTAACCCCTTGGTTGGATTTTTGCCTTCTAATTCACTTACAGACAACTACTGTTTTTGGTATTTCACAGGAAATTGGGCAGGCCTGTGAAAGGTCATCTCCAAAAGGGCACTAAAAATCCAGTAATTTCATAAACTAAAAACAAAATGAGGCTTAATCAGTCACCAAAATTTAATTCAATAGTAGTCCCTGCTAAAACTCAAAATACCAGTTCGCCAAGACAAAGGCAATCAAAATTGCTGCTTCCACTGGAATCATTTGTTTTAAGGAAAATTATTTTTTCCCTCTCCCTATCTCAGAGAGACTTTTAAAATATACTTGCTCACTCCTTAGCTGTGTTGAGAAACTAGGTGTCACTGTTTAAAAATAAGGGGTCGCCCATTCAAAGCAGAGATGAGGTGAAATTTTTTCACTCAGAGGGTCGTGAGTCTTTGGAACTCTCTTCCTGAAAAGGTGGTGGAAGCAGAGTCTTTGAATGTTTCTAAGGCAGAGGTGGATAGATTCTTGGTAAGAAATGGGGTGATAGATTATCGGGGGTAGATGGGATGCAGATTTCAGGTTGCTATCAGATCAGCCATGATCTTACTAAATGGCGGAGCAGGCTCGAGGGGCTGAATGGTCTACTCCTGCTCCTTGTTCGTATGTATGTTTTTATTACATAGTGGGGTTCTCAGCTGTCAGGAGCAGGAAGAAAGCCAGCCTGATGCCTGGTGTCAACTGAGTCAACCGCCACTGTTAGATTTCTCCTGAAGTTTGGCAGGAAAATTTTAAAGAACATACCTTGGTCTGGGTTCCTGTTCCTGGTCATTCTCCAGGGAGTTGCCTTGGGAAGCATGCTGCATGTGTGCGCCATTTGTGTTGGGTAGATAGATGATAGTTAAAAGGAAACTATTCCTATTTATATAGTGTCTTTTACCAGCTCAGAACATCCCAAACTTTTTCACAGCCACTGAAGTGCGTTTTCAAAAGCACAATCATTGTTTCAATGTGGGAAACATGGCACTCAATTTGCACACAGCAAGTTCCCTTAAACAACAATGTGATAGGAACTAAATAATTTCTGAATAATTTTGCCTGAGTGATAGACATTGACCAGGTCACTGCAGAGAGCTTCCTTCCTCTTCTTCAAAAATAGTGCTACGGGATCCTTTATGTTCATATGAGACAGCAGACAAGGTGTCGGTTTAACACCTCATCTGAAAGATGGCACCTCCGACACTGGAGCGCTAGTGTGCTCAAGTCTCTGGAGTGGGATTTGAACCCATGACCTACTGACTCAGGCTACAAACTGAGCCACAACCAATAACCAGCTCAATGAAGCATCATTAGCCCAAAAAGAGATTTGGCTTGGCTCATGTGTCCCCAATAGTCAACTTGCCATTGTCCAGGCTTATGCATGAAAAGCAGCCACTTGGGGGTGAGGTATAAATAGATTGCAATACTTTAGTTATCATTCTTCATTCTGAGCACCATGTGAGTGAGATTGCAAACAAATGCAGGGAGAATTCCTTGGGTCCTTATTCTCCGCCAAGTTGCCAACATGTTGTTTTTGAAACTGATGTGACTTCCTAGTTTTGGTCTTAGGAATGTAAATATTGTCAAGATCAGACTCTCTCCAGCAGCCCTGTGTCAGCACATTGTGTGTTCCAACACATGAAAATTCTTAACACAGCCTTAATGCTGGAAGTTATTAGTAAAGCAACTGAGGAACATTAGGAACAGGAATAGGCCATTCCAACCCCCAGGCCTGCACCATTGTTTAATTAGATCATAGTTGATCTGTGTTTCAACTCCATTTCCCCATCTTTACTCCTTATCCCTTTATCTTATAAAAAGCGATCAATCTCAGTCTTGAATGTTCCAAATGACCCTAGTATCCAAGTCTTTTAGGGAGAGAATTTTAGATTTCTACTAGTCTTCAGTGTGAATAAATGCTTCAAGGTTTCTCTCTGAGTTCTAATGTTACGATTGTATCCCCTTGTTTCTGATTCCACCTGAGAAAATAATTTCTCTCTACCCATCCTACACTACTCTAACTTACACTAGCACCACAAACACGAATTGGCATTTTGTGATTTAGGATTCTTTTCACTATGACATCCAAATGCACAAATTCTGCATTATGTCAACACAATGTGACAAAACCAAACTGCCAACAAAGTGACCTTCAGTGAGGCACATTGATTTAAATTGGGTTGGCAGCAAAACCACATGGCAGGAATAACAATTTCATTAAGCACAACTGAAGCCTTCATCCATGCTCCTACAGCTCAGTAGCCTGAATCCTCTCCTGCACTCAGTCACGCACCCATTCGCCCCCTGAATGTTATGCTCCACTGGCTCACTATCTCTCAGAGAATTAACTTTGAGAAGCTTGTTCATCTTCAGCTTAATCTAAATGACCTTCTTCAGACTTATGTCCTTATCTGTAGAGACTACTGAAACTGGGCTACTACTTGTCCCAGAAGCTGGTGAATCTGTCAACCCCTTAGCCCTTGATCTCACAAGCTATTTCCCAGGCCTGCCTCATGAATGCAGCTGGTGTTCAAAAGCCTTCAAAAAAATTCATTCTCTTGCCTTTCCTCGAGAATGGTTTCTTTACCTGGTTCCAATTTGTAAGGTGCTCTGAGCTGTTACAGTTAGGTACAGATTGCTACACAAATGCTAATTCTTGTTGTTGCCTTGCCTGACTTTGATCAGACTCTTCACAGCAGTAAATTGTCCACTTGTCTGGAGTTGTGGCAGATGACCGTTGGGAACTGTGGTCCAGCTGACCTCTTTCACTCCAAACCATTCACTGTAAGTATGCACCCGTAATTGGTGGCGGTATGCTCCCTTTATTCTGAAGTGACGGTTTCAAGAAACTGCACCATTTAATCAGTAGAAAATGCAATACCTATTAATTTCCTTTGCTAAAACAATGTAATTATTTCTTCTAACAGTCTTCTCAAAGCAATTTCCTGCTCATTCCTACGGGAGCCAAGTGCTTATAAGTGTATCCCTTTAATATCTGTCCAACTTCCACATCAAAAGAAAGCAGCAAAGACTCATGAGCCCTCTCTATATTCTCAGAAGCAGTGGTTCCTTCGCTGTTGAATTCATTTCATATTCTTGTGTCATCTCTACAATACAAGCTTTTAATTCTACCCAGCGATTCATGCTAGAAAGCACTGCATGTTGTTTAATCAAAGCAATATTAAGGCTGATTGAAATGAAAATTGTATAGTACTTTTGCAGAGGTTATATGTATGTCACAGTCATCAAATTGTTTATTGAGTTAAATCCACTATTACAATCATATTTTGGGTAGCCAGGTATCTGGCACACATGGAAACCCATCACTGTGATCAAAGCTGTAAAATCAAACTACAGCAACATTTTTTTAAAAATTGCAAGGTTTGGAGAGCATTTTCTCATGCCGTAGGTATAACAGCCATTCACCTAGACCCAGAGGCCTTGGGTGAAAGCTTGCGGCAGACAACGTTTAGATAGCTCAGGTCTGTGGAGATTCATTAGTTACATTTCTGCAGCTGACTGGTATGGACTGTAAATCTTCCCTCTGCTTGTCCTGTTCATACCCTCTTACATCAAAACAGCTTGCTATTCATACTTTTAACGTAATAAAATGATCCAAGGCAGGATCATTCACAGGAGAATTATAAAGCAAAACATGACACTGAGCCACATAATGCGATATTAGGCCGATGGTCAAAAGGTTAATCACAGAGATAAGTTTTAAGGAGCATCTGAAAGGAGGAGAGAGAGGGATATAGAGACCAAGAGGTTAAGGGACGAACTTTCAGAGCTCAGGCCCGAGACAACTGAGGGCATGGTTGCTACTGGTGGAATTAAACCCAGGGGTGCTGAGGAGGCCAGAATTAGATGAGCATGGATATCTCAGAGAGTCGTGGGGTTAGAGGAGATCAAAGGGAGGATTGGGGCCATGGAGGGATTTAAAACAAGAAGATTAAAAATGAGGCATTATTCTTGGGAACCATGGAAGTCAGTGAGCATGGGAGTGATAGCTGAACAGGACTTGGTACAAGTTAACACAGGAGCACTTAAGTTTTAGATGACCCCCAGCTTACACAGGGTAAAATGTGGGAGGTTGGCCAGGAATAGGTAAGTCCAAAGGTAAAAAAATGCATGAATGTGTTTCAGCAACAGCTGAGCTAAGCTGGAGGCGGAGTGGGGCAGGCAGAGTGGGGCAACGTAACCAAAGTGGAAATAGGTCTTCTAAGTGATGGTACAGGTGTGGGGTCAGAAGTTTGTCCCAGGATAAAAGGTGACACCAAGTTTGTGAAACGTCTGGTTCATCCTCAGACAGTCGACAGGGAGAGGGATGGAGTCGGTAACTAGGGAACCGAATTTGTAGCAGGTCCGAAGACAATGGCTTCAAACTTCCAAATATTTAATTGGAGGAAATTTCTGCTCATTCAGCACTGGGCATTGGATAAGCAGTTGGATAATTTAGCAGTCGTGGAGAAGTCGACAGAGGTGGCGGTGAGATAGAGGTGGATGTTGTCAGCGCATGTGTAAAAGCAAATGCTGTGTTTTCAGATGATGTCGCCAAGGGATAACACATAGATGAGAAATAGGAGGGGGCCAGGATCGATCCTTGGGGGGCACCAGATGTAACAATGTGGGAACAGGAAGATAAGTCATTGCAGGTGATTCTCTGGTTACGATTAGATAGATAAGAATGGAACCAGGTGAGAGCAGTCCCACCCAGCTGGATGACAGTGGGGAGGCTTATGAAGAGATGGTGTGGTCAACCATGTTAAATGCTGCAGACAGGCTGAGAATGACGAGGAGGGTTAGTTTGCCTCTGTCACAGTCACATAGGACACCATTTGTGACTTTGATAAGGGCTGTTTTGGTACTGTGGCGGGGCGGAAACTTGATTGGAGGGATTCAAACATGGAGTTCTAGAAAGACAGGAGTGGATTTGGGAGGCAAAAACATGTTAAGAAACTTTGGAGAGGAAAGGGAGGTTGGAAATGGAAGGTAGTTTGGGAAGATGGTGAAATCAAGGATTGGTTTTTTGAGGAGGTGGTGGCGGCAGATTTAAAGGAGAGAGGGACAATACTTGGAGAGAAACATTAATAATATCAGCTGACATGGAGATGAGGTAGGGAATTTGGGAGGTCAGTAGTTTAGTGGGAGTAGGGTTGAGGGAACATGTGGTAGGTCTCATGAGCAAGACGAACCCAGACAGGGCATGAGCAGAGATAAGAGAGAAACCAGATAAGGTGTGGTGTGGGGCAGGGGGAAGGGGGAAATCAGAGCAATTTTAGGCTGGTGGGTTAGTGGAAGTGGCAGAACCAGCTGATCAGGCAGTCTCAATCTTAGTGACAAAGAGGTCCATGAGTTTCTCACTTGTTGTTGGCGGTGAGGGCAGAAACAGGGGAGAGGGATATAAGAAGATGGTATGCAGTAGAGAAAGCAAATTGGATTTTTCACTGCATTCCAGGATGGTCCTGAAATAGAGCACAGTTTCAGCAGACGAGAGCAGGACTTGATATGTGGTCCAGCCAGATTTGGCAGTGATTAGCTAAAAGGTTGCCCGCCATATACATTATAGTCTGTGTCCATTGGACTTAAGAGAGCAGCAATGAGAGCCACACTTGCGGGGATGGTCAGGGTGAGAGAGAGCAATGGTTTCAGGACATCAAAGGTCGAGGTGAGGTGCGGTTGAGTTAATCAATAGCTCCCGAAATGTCATGACAAAGAGAGGGCCAAAGTTGGAAGACACTTAGAATTTTGCAAGTGTAGTTATAAGTGAACTTGGGGGTAGCTTTATCTCGAGGTGGATACAGGGAGGTAGTGTTGGGGCATGGAAGGGGGATGTGTGTGGTGAGTGACACCAGGAAGTGATCAGAAATGGCCTCACCTGTGATTGAAACAAAGGATGTAACAAAACCACGCAAGATGGAAAGGTCAAGAGATTGTCCGTGATAACGGATTGGGGAGTTTACATGTAGGGAGAGATTAAGGGAAGTGAACTCAGAAGAATGAGAGCATGATGAGATATGGTGGAGTTTGAAATCATTTTGGTGCAGAAGCTGAGGGAACTACACAGTGCAGGTACCTCGGTGAGAATTTTTTGTTATCCTTGGGTGGATGATAGATGAGGATTTTAAATGAGAGGTGAATAATGGTGGAACAAGGTGAAATGCTCAAAGGGGGAGAAAGTGCCAGGAGAGTAGGGGGTCACGCCAAAGTGTGAATTTGTGAAAAAAATCTATACAGCTAGCACAATGGTCTGGGTAGGGCAAGTGGTAGAAAGTATAGCCAGGTGGGGAGGCTTCAGTAATGGGGAACGTGTCATCAGCCCCCAGCCAGATCTCCATCAAGGCCACAATGTCAATGCAGTCATTCACAATAAGTTCATGGACGGCGAGGGCCTTGTTCATAAACGAACAGATGTTCTGGAGGGAGATGGAGAGAGCAGTAGTGAGGGCTGATCCGTTGGTGAGGGGGTGATTCGGATGGAAGGAAGTTGACTAGGTCAGCTCCCGGAAGCCATGCTGGATGGAAGCTCAGGTTATCTGGGCACCACTGTAAGCTGCTGCACATCACTCAGCTTGATTCTTGAACCTTCCTCACTCTCTGTCTAGAGGGCTCTCAGCTCCTTGCCCTGCCCATCCCTTGCTATGATTCCTGGCTCCTCACCCCTTTCCAACACTTTACGTACTGGCTCTTCTTCCCTTCCCATCAGTCAGTGGTGGCTCCAGATCCTCCCCATCCTCCAACTCTGTTCCTGGTCTCTCTACATCCCTCAATTCGGTTTCCCTCTTCTCTCTGCAATTCGTGGTTACCTCCATCCCCACAGTTCCAGGCTTTTCCACATTCCTCAATGCGGTACGCAGCTCCCCCCACCCCCACCCCTCACCTCAGCATATCTCTTGGCTCCATCACCCCTGGAGCCCTTGGGTTGTTGTCACTTCCTACAGTCAGCTGCTGCTCCAAGTGACTGAGTTCCACTATAAACTGTGGGCTGAATCCTGGCAATACATTTCTTGAAGTAGTGCTTAGTTAATTGGAAAGTAAGGCAGGAGCTGGCATGAGTGCTGAATAGATGAGAGGAACAAGGCACTGCACCAATATGGCAGAGTACAGGAGCTACACTGAATGCAGGAGACGGGGAGCCTGAAGACAACATTACCATCGCTGAGTCCCCTAACATCAACAACCTGGGGGCTGCCATTGATCAGAAACTGAACTGGACCAGCCATATAAATACTGTGGCTATAAGAGTAGGTCAGAGGTTGGGAATTCTGCGGCAAGTGACTCATCTCCTGACTCCCCAAATCCTGTCCACCATCCACAAGGCACAAGTCATGGATGTGATGGAAAGCTCTCCACTTGCCTGTAGAAATGCAGCTCCAACAACACTCAAGAAGCGTGACGCCATCCAGAACAAAGCAACCCGCTTGATTGGCACCCCATACACTACCTTTAACATTCACTCCGTCCACCACCGATGCTCAGCGGCAGCAGTGTGTACCATCTACAAGAGGCACTGGAGCAACTCACCAAGTCTCCTTTGACAGTACTTTCCAAACCCGTGACCTCTACCATCTAGAAGGACAAGGGCAACAGATGCTTGGGAATATCAGCACCTGCAAGTTCCCCTCCAAGCCACACACTATCCTGACTTGGAACTATATCATCATTCCTTCACTATTATTGGGTCAAAATTCTTGAACTTCCTTCCTAACAGCACTGTGGGTGTACCTACACCACATGGACTGCAGCAGTTCAAGAAGGCAGCTCACCACTACCTTCTTGAGGGCAATTAGGAATGGGCACCAAATGCTGGCCTAGCTAGCGACGCCCACATCCTGTGAATGAATTTTTTAAAAATGTGGGTGAGTGTTGGCAAGAAAAGGAAAGGGAATATTGGGGATCAACACTACCAGCATGAAACACGGCAGTGGGTGAAGTAGAATGGTATCACCTCGAACTTCATCATCGATTTGTCAAAATCTGGAACTCCCTACCTAACAGTACTGTGGCAGCAGCTTCACCACCTCACCCTGGAGTGCAGCAGTTCAGGAAGAAGGTCTGTCATCAATTTCTCAAGGGTATGTAGATGGTGGAGTTGGGGGGGGGGGGCGGGTGGGGAGCAATACATGCTGACCTTGTCAGCAATGTTCACATTCTGAGTGAATAAAAATGAGTCAAAAAGGTCAGGACGCCAAGACAGAGCAGTCAATCTGACTGAGAGCCACGGCAGTAGGCATATGATAACAAGCCTGGAACTAAGGCTGAGAGTGGATGCTCCAGGGCCTTTAATCGCACAGTAAGAGTTTCCGACAACCTAACCCAGGACACGGCTCCCACTTTGACATTTCTTATACATGAAAGAAGGAATTCCTGGTGGGGGCAGGCTGTAAGGGAGGTGGTAGAAGAAAGGAGCCACACTAAACTGGAGGTGACAAAGGCACGAGGAAAGCACCAAAGCTTCAAAAGTATGTGAAAATGGTAAGAAAGCTAGGATTGCCCTAAGCAGCTTCCTAGTGCTTGGTGGTGGTGCTAACACACAGCTTTTCAATACATGTCCCACAAGCTCCAAAACGCTAAATGAGCAGCATATCAAAAGAGGATGTTGAGACTGTTGCTCCAGGGATTAGGCAGTACCCCTGTGATTTGGAAAGAGGTGGGGGAGTTTGTGGCATGTGAAATAGTCCAAGTTATTCAGTGACAGGAGGCAGACGACCCTTGAATTGTTTATCAGAGCATTTCCCCTCAGAGAAAAGCAAAATAAAATGAAAAAGAAACAAGGTCCACCAGAGGCTAAGTTCATAGCAAACTCCGAGGAATGGTGGGGAAGCATTTTCAGGAATGTGAATAGGTCAGATGGCATTTGCAGATTTGTGTTCCTATTGAACACTAAAACCTTTCCAGCAATGTGAACAACTGCTGCCATAGCAACCATAACTGGGCCACAGCATGACCATCAAGAGTTATTTAAAAAAGGGAATGCTTATTTTTCTTTGGGAGGTCAGAAATAATGACAAAAGAATCAGAGATAAAGGGGCAATTAAAATATGTGAGCGCATTAGAGAGAGGGAGAGAGAGAGAGAGACGCATAGTAGAAAAAACACTGAAAAAGAGTTAGAGGTTTGGAGATAAGCAGCAACACAGCTAGAGAGACAGAAAGACAGTTTAAATTTTTCTTTAACATTTACATGTGAGCAATGGCACAGGACATCCACTAGTGAGACAGTTTTAGTATTCCACTCTGGTTCATCCAGGATTGTAACTTTCATCAGCACATCAAAGGGTTGATACCAATAACTGCAAATAAGTATAATGTTTTGATTCACTATGGGCGATTACCCATTTAAAAGGAACTGTGTGTATTTACAAAAAGCTTGTTAATTCAGCAATGAAATCCACTCAAGGTCACACTTGTGGATTCCGCCAAGCGATCCCTCACAACAGGCGGATGGCATCAACTGAGAGGTGAGACCTATCTCGCCGATGTACTATAGCATGGAACAGTGAGTTACTGGCTGCAGAACAGATCTGAGGCTCAGCTATGTGGTGCTGACACAATGTCTGAGTCTGGTTAATGCATCTGCTCTTCATCTGCAATATCAGCCTCAGCACTGTGTTCCTTTGAAGGCATCCTCTTGAGACTGAATGGGTTCAGTTCTTTCCGCTCAGTCTCACACCACAGCACTCACTGAACACATGAGTACGCAGATAAACCAATCCACTGTGAACACTGGCTTTCCAACTGACCAGTAATTAAAAACTGAACTGAAGGACCATCATGAAAAACCATGAACACATTCGTCCATCTTGACTGAAAATACTCTGTTGGCATTAGAACAAAATTGTAGTGAAGGTTAGAACTGAAAGCTTCCCAAAAAACACATTATTTTCCTTCTTGGATTACCTTATTTAAAATATAAATTATGGAAGAACTGATTTAAAATTGCTGAAGGAATTGTTTGTGTTAATTCTAACAGTAACATTAGCACAGCAAATAGAATAAGCCATAATACTTTTGTTACTTTTCTGAGATCAAAACGAACAGATAACCTGGTGATGTCCTAACTTGGGATTTTATCATTCTGTTAACTTGCTTCGTATCAACTTGCTTTCCCCCACCCCGTGAGATGAACATCTTTTAGCACGTTTTAATGAAAATCTCTGTGCAGCCTATAAGTGACACACATTCCAAAATAGAAATGTGCTCAAGTTAAAATAAAATCAGCATAATGATGTGTCGGTTAACTACGTGGCACGACTTAAAAGACACAGAACAAAGAAAGCTGAGGGGTTAATTGAGGAGTATAAAATTATGAGTGGCCTATTTACCCTAGCAGAGGGTTCAAAAACAAAGGGACATCGATTTCAAGTAACTTGAGGAAGGATAAGAGGGTGGATGAGGAAACATTTTTTCACCCAGAGGATGGTAGGGACTTGGGACTCACTGCCTGAAAGAGTGGGAGAGGCAGAAAGTCTCAACACATTTAAAAAGTACCTGGACGTCTACTTGAAGAGCTGCAGCCAGCAGGGTTACAGACCTTGTGCAAGAAGGTGGGATTAGGTCGACTGGCACAGACACGATGGATCCAATGGCCTCCTTCTGTGTCATAAATTTTCATTGAGTCCATGAGTTTATCGATCTGGTACCTACAATTCCTCCCCCACACAAGGCAAATGCCTTATTGAGGCAGAGAATAAATATCAGAGTTATGTGAATTCAGGCAATGTGATCCGCTTTCACTGAGACACCCTGACATTTGTGATGTCATTTCTAATGACCTGCCATTTTAAATTAAAAGGTTATTATAGAAGATTAGGGCTCATGGAATATTAAAATGAATAGAGGATTGGTTAACAGACAGAAAGTAGAGAGAACGGATAAACAGGGCATTTTCAAGTTGGCAGGCTGCAACTAGTGAAGTACCACAAAGATCAGTAATGATTTAGATGAGAGAACAGAGAGTAACTGATTGAAAACAAAGACAGAATTACCTGGAAAAACTCAGCAGGTCTGGCAGCATCGGTGGAGAAGAAAAGAGTCAACGTTTTGAGTCCTCACGACCCTTCAACAGAATGCTGCCAGACCTGCTGAGTTTTTCCAGGTAATTCTGTTTTTGTTTTGGATTTCCAGCATCCGCAGTAGTTTTTTGTTTTTATCTCTGTGAGTAACTGATTGAGTTTGCTGATAATGCAAAGCTAGCTGGACAATAAACTGTGGGGAGGACACAAAGAGGCTGCAAAGGGATACAGACAGGTAAAATGAGCAAGGCAGCAGATGGAATATAATGTGGGGAAATGTGAGGTTATTAACTTTGCTAGGAAGAATAGAAAATCGGAATATATTTTATACAGTGAGAAATTTATACATGTTGGTATTCAGAGAGATTCAGTATGCTCGTACAAGTAAAATAGAAAATTAGCATGCAGGCACAGCAAGTAGTTCAGAAGGGAAAAGACATGCTGGCCTTTGTTGAAAGGGAGCTGGAGTACAAGAGTAAGGGAGTCTTGCTAAAATGGAGTCATACCTAGCACAAAGGAAGATGGTTGTGGAGTGGTTGTGGTTGTTGGAGGTCAATCATCTCAGTTCCAGGACATCACTACAGGAGTCCCTTAGGGTAGTGTCTTAGGCCCAACCTTCTTCAGCTGCTTCATCAATGACCTTCCTTCAATCATATGGTCAGAAGTGGGGATGTTCACTGGTGATTGCACAATGTTCAACACCATTCACAGTTCCTCAAGATATTGAAGCAGGCCATGTCTAAATGTAGCATGACCTGGACAATATCCAAACTTGGGCTGACAAGTGGCAAGTAACATAAAGTGCCAGGCAATGACCATCTCCAACAGGAGAGAATCCAGCCATCTGCACTTGACATTCAATGGCATTACCATCACTGAATCCCCCATTATCAACATCCTGCCATTGACGAAAAACTGAACTGGGCTAGCCATAGAAACACTGTGGCTACAAAAGCAGGCCAGACGCTAGGAATCCTGCAGCGGGTAACTCACCTCCTGACTCTCCAAAGCCTGCCAACCATCTACAAGGCACAAGTCAGGAGTGTGATGGATTACTCTCCACTTGCCTGGATGAATACAGCTCCAACAACACTTAAGGAACTTGACACCATCCAGGACAAAGCAGCCTGCTTGATTGGCACCCCATCCACAAACATTCACATCCTCCACCACCGATGCACAGTGGCAGAAGTGTGTACCAAGATGCACTACAGGAACTCACCAAGGTTCCTTAGACAGCACCTTCCAAACCCATGACCACTACCATCTGGAAGGACAAGGGCAGCAAACACATGGGAACGCCACCACCTGGAAGTTCCCCTCCAAGTCACACACCATCCTGACCTGGAAATATATTGCCATTCCTTCAATGTTACTGAGTCAACATCCTGAAACTCCCTCGCTAATAGCACTGTGAGGTACCTACACCACATGGATTGCAGCAGTTCAACAGGATAGCTCACCACCACCTTCTCGAGGGCAGTTAGGGATGGGCAATAAATGCTGGCCTAGCCAGCGATCCCATAAATTAATTGAAAAGAAAAATTGTACAGGGCTTTAGTGAGCACACACCTGGAATACTGTATACAGTTTTGAAGAAGGATACACTTCCTTTGGTGGCAGACCAGCAAAGGTTGACAGATTGGTTCATGGCATGAGAGGGACAGCATATAATAAGGGGGTAAGTAGCGTGGGCCTAAACATTGTGGAGTTTAAAAGGATGAGAGGTGATCTCACAGAAATGTGTACGATTCTAAAGGGGCTTGATAGGGTAGGTGCCGAGAGGCTGTTTCTTCTGGCTGGGGAATCTAGAGTGGGGGCAACAGTTTCTGGACAAGGGATTGGTCATTTAAGACTGAGATGAGGAGGAAGTTCTTCACTCAGGGGCTCACAAAGCTTTGGAATTCTCTACCCAAGGGACCTGTGTATGCTTAGTTGTTGAATATCTTCAAAGCTGAGATACACGGATTTTTGGACTCTAAGGGAATCAGGGGATATGTGGATCAGTCAAGAAAGAGAAATTAAGGTCGAGGGTCAGCCATGATCTTTTTGAATGGCAGAGCAGGCACCAGGGGCCATATGACCTACTCCTGCTCCTACTTCTTAGGATCCTCTGTTCGTAAGTAAAATTAGAGGAAAGCCTTTTAGGTCTTAGAAATCAGAAAGCACTTTTCCCACAAAGGGTTGTTGAAATCTTGATCTCTCTTTTCTTAAAATGTGGATGCTGGGTGCATTGAACTATTCGAGGTTAAGATCAACAGATTTTCATTAGGTTAGTATATCCAGCAATATAGAGCAAAGGTGGGTAAATGAAGCTGAGGTACAGACCAGTTGTAATCCAACTGAATGACAGAAGGAGATCGAGAGGCTGAGTGGCAACACTGGTCTTCTCACTCTGTTGTTTAGATGGGATACCTGTGTGCCTTTCATATGGGCTGGAACCTAATTGAGGGCCCAAGGGTGAAAGGACACCAAGTCTTTAAAAAGTTCTGTCTCTCATTCCTGGTTTACTGTGGGAACAGTACATCAACATGAAATTGATATTCATTCTGTATCCTTACCAGGATTAAACTCACACAATAATTGATATTGATCTCAAAGGACTTGTAAAATGAACTTGCCTGATAGCATGCTGAAGGTGACACTGAGATAACCTGATGTTTGTAGTCATCCAATCTCATGTAATCCATCAGTCAAAACAAACATGACCACAAATTGGTCAGGCACATGTCAATGTCAGGCCATAGGGAGCTGTTACTGTGTGAGGAGACCGTTTTGGGAAAACTGGCTGGCAATGTGCCATGTATATTATAAACAAGGATGCCTCTTGACTTTGCAGGGAATAGTCAGACTTTCTAATAGAGACTAAGTTTGCCTGCATTGAAAGATAAATAAACGTGCAAAACTCCATCTGTAACTTTGTCCTTCCAATGACATGTTGCTTTCTGTCTGAAAACAACAGTTTGTGGTGACACTCCAGTAGGGACAGATGAAACATAATATACATTTTCTAAATTCCCAAATCCACACAGGCACCTGCCCTATCAAGCCCCTTCAGAATCTTACACATTTGCTAATTAAAGGACAGAATTTAAAGCAGCAGTTACATTACCCTATTAGTCTCTGACTGGTAGCTGTCGAGCTGGTAACACTGGAGTTCTCCTGTGAGTCACACTCTGTCTATCAGACAAAGGTTTGTGCATGGTTGCCTACACATGTGCTGAGCCCTGCTCTACTCAACCACTGCTTTGTAATTTCAGTAGAGTGAGGGAGGGACAAGCACTCTGTGCCAAACTCAAATGATATAGGCTGGCCCATTGGGATGGGGAGAAGTGGACTGTTGATCTTGCTTCCAATGGCATTATTGTGTTCCAGAGTCAGAATGGGACTTCAATTCACAGTTATGTTTTCACGTTTGAAAAAAAAAAGCATTTCTACAGCATCTTGCATAACCTTAAGATATTCACTTTCTACTGAACAATTAAGTACGTTTGACAGATGTATGTTTGATGTACACTATTGTAATGTTGAAATGGGGTACCAACTTGTGCACAGCAAACTTCCACAAGCAGAGATAATGATCAGATGATTTGCTTTAATAATGTTAACTGAACAGCAGCTAATATTTATATAGCACCTTTAACATAATAAAATGTCTCAAGGCGCTTCATAGGAGCACTATCAAAAATAAGACACTGAGCCACATACAGAGATATTAGGTCAAATGGCTAAAAGCTTGATCAAAGAATTAGGTTTTGAGGAGTATCTTAAAAGAGGAAAGTGAGATAGCGAGACAGAATGCAGTAGGAAGGGAATTACAGATCTCAGGGCCTTGGCAGCTGAAGGCACAGCCATCAACAGTGGAGCATGCGATCGATGCTCAAGAGGTCAGAATTGGATAAGGGCAGATATCTCAGATGGTTGTTGGACTGTAGGAGATCACAGAGATAGCAAGGGACAAAGCCATGAATGGATTTGAAAGCAAAGGTGAGAATTTTAAAATCAAGATGTTGCTTGACCAGGAGCCATATAAGTCAGCAAGCACAGAGTCGATGGGTTAACAGGTCTTGGTGTGAATTAAGACATGAGCAAGAATCAAATTTACAGAGGGTAGCATGTGGGAGTCCAAAAGAAGACATCGGGCGAGTATCCCAATGTCATCGCGCACACGCATGATATTTCGGTCAGCAGGCGGACTTCCGGCTTTTGCATGCGCCTGTGGACAACTAAGCCCGTTAATGGCGCAATTAACTCCAATTATCCGGTGCCTGTCCAACCTTACATTTGGCAGATGGGCACATCGGCCAAGCGGTCCTTGCATTTTTCATCAAACCTCATCCAATTTCCATGATGAAATAAAATAAAATTAACTATCTGTGGGCAGCATTTTTATCATCTATATTTTCAGGTGGATGATTATGATGCATGGAATTTCTTTTCATCTTTCATAACCTTTATTTTAGTTTTTTCAAGTCTCCAGCTCCCTGAGGCAGCTGTCTGCCTTCAGGGAGCTTTGTCGCAGCGCTCACCCACACCTGCGGAAATGTCATCGCCCACCCTCTTCCCATCCCCACCCCGGCAGCGCTGAGCTTTTCACCGTGTGTTTCATGCTGGATGCCTGTTAAATGGCTAGCCAGCGTGAAATCACAGTCGGGGGCCAATCACAATCAGGGGCCTGTTTCCTGACCGCTCCCGGGCCCGGTGATTGGGTGCGCCCGCCAAAGGTAAAATTTAGGCCATGGAGTTATAGTGAGGGCACATTTGGGCTCTAGTGAGTCTAGCAGTAAACAGAAGCTAAGACTGCAATGCTGATTGGCTAGAAGGATGGCCTGAGGGCTAGGTGTACCAGGGCCTCTGGTCAAAAAGATACAATTTAAGGTTAGTTTGTTGAAGGGAAGTCAGGATCACATTGGTCAAGAATTGCAAGTGTTTGGTTAGAGGTTATTAATTGTGTTGACACAGGTGCACAGACTTGGGCTGAATGTTGCAAAAGCTGCCTACAAGAAGGGTATAAAAATAGGGGAGCATCACTAGAGCCTTTGCACTTGCCAAGATACAGCATTTGTCTCAGGACACTTGCTGGGGCCATGTGTCGGGATAGGAAGTTAGGAATTAGCGGCAGAGCACTTGCTAGGAATTTCGCACTTGCGTGGGATGGAGCCAATTGATGGATAATTGTCATGGGTTGGGGGTTGCCGTAAAAACCCAGAAGTGACTAAGTTAATTGTCACAGGTTGAGGATTGCCATAAGGATTCAGCATTGGGATCAGTTTTAGAATCCAGAATTAGGGCTAAAGGTAATTGCCCTAAGAGAAAGTGAATAGTCTTTGTTAAGGAGTTGCTTTCAGCTTGAGACAGTGGGAGAGAGAGAGAGAAAAACACTCAGCAGCAGCTGTGAAGTGTGTAGCATCATCAGTTAAGGCAGACTGAAAGCTGCAGCAGTTATGGTAGACTGGGAAACTAGAGTTGAAGTCTTAAAGCTGCAAAGGGGTCTGTATGCATGCTTGAGTTAAGTGGACTAAGCTGAAATCTCGAGGACATTGTGAGTCAAGAGACCAGGTTTGAGGAAACAAGAAGAAGAGGAGACCCCTGAAGTCCCTGGATCCATGCTAAGAAAGACCGACACCTGTTGAATTTGTATATTGTACTATGCCTCGACTCATGGAAAGTTAAGTATTAATCTTTGTTGTCCAAAAAACCTTGTTAGTTTGTGTTCTAAATTAGTGATTGTCCTTTTTGTTAATAAGATTACTCATCAACAAAGATTTTCTTCCTCTGGGGTTTTGTATAGGGTCATTTAGTAAAGAGTCCAAATCCCTACACTAGAGGGAGTGGGATGAGAAGCCATTGCAAGTGATACTCTGCTTATCATTAGATAGATAAGAATGGAACCAGATGAATGCAGTCCCAGCTGGACAAATATGGAGAAGCGTTGCTGGAGGATGGTGGGGTCAAAGGTTGCAGGCAGGTCAAGAGGGATGAGGACGGAAAGTTTACCTTTGTCACAGTCACATAGAATGTCATTTGTGCCTTGATTACAGCCATTTCAGTACTGTGGCTGAGGCAGAAACCTGATTGGAGGGATACCAACATGGAGTTCCAGGAAAGATGGACATGGATTTGGAAGGCAACAACACTTTCAATGACTTTAGAGGAATAACAGAGATTGGAGATGGGCTCCATGCCCCAAAGAGGGGGCCACGAGCAGGGAAGGTCACCTCCAAGAATGCCTTGCATCATCTGGAGGGGCCAGACTACTTGGCCCCTCTGATTTTATATTTTTTACTTAGCTCTCTGGAGACGCCTCCATGTTGAGGCCCACTCAATACTTGCCCTGCCTTAGCAGCATCCATCTCTCCCAGTGAGGCTGTTGAGGTTTCAGAGCTGCTGGCCCTTTAGTCAGGCCAGAAGCATCTACATTCTGTCCACTGTCCTTAATTGGACTGTAACCCCAGAGCCAGTGGTTACTTAGGAGGCCACCTCTGGTAAAATTGTTAAACCTGTCCCACTGCCTACAAGTGCTAGGACCCCCATTTGGTCCTGGTGGTGTTGTCCCAAAGCCTGTGGGAAAATCCTGCCTAGAAAAAGAGTAGTACCTGCTTAGCCAAGGCTGAAACCTGGGCCTGAATTTTCAGCTCGGTGGACCAGGAGCGGTCAGGAAACTGACCGCCGACTGCAATCGACCCCCGGCCGCGATTTCATGCTGGCTGGCCAATTAACGGCCAGCCAGCACGAAACATGCGCTGAAAAGCTCAGCACTGCTGGGGTGGGGCCTGGAGGAGGGCGGGCGATGACGTTTCCGCAGGCACAGGCGAGTGCTGAGAGAAAGCTCTCTGAGGGCAGGGAGCTGCGGGCCCGAAAACCATGAAATAAAGTTTTAAAAATCAGGAAAAAAATGTCCAAGCATCACAATCAGGCACCTGAACATATAGATGATAAAACACTGTCCATAGATTTTTATTTTATTTAATAACAGAAACCTCATCCCGCCCTTGGATGAGGTTTCGTGAAAAATGCAAAGTCCGCCAGGCTGATTTGCCCGTCTGCCAACTGTAAGGTTGGACAGATCCTGAAAAATCGGAGTTAGCTGCACCATTAATGGGCTTAATTGCCCTCTTAATTGTTGGCGGGCGTGCGTCCAAATTTTACGTGTGCCTGCCGAGTGAAATATTGCACGCCTGACGTCTTCTCATGCGATTTTATTCCCGCGGGACATAATATTCTGCCCCCGATGCGCGCACACAACCATTCTGTATTGATTCAAAGGTGCTAGTATAGTTGGAGCCTTACTGTGTAGAAGGGAGAGAGATGGGTTTGTACATTGTTCCAAATGCAAAGCTCTATTCCTGAACGATTATTGCACAACCACATAATTCCTCACCAATATTACATTCTGATATAACATGCTTTTAAAAAATTCTTTCATGTGATGTGCGCATCGCTGGCTAGGCCAGCATTTATTGCCCATCCCTAACTGCCCTTGAGAGGTGGTGGTCAGCCACCTTCTTCAACTGCTGCAGTCCATGCTGTGTAGGTACTACCACAGTGCAATTAGGGAGGGAGTTCCAGGATTTTGATCCAGTGACAGTGGAGGAACAGTGATATATTTCCAAGTCAGGATGGTGAGTGGCTTGGGTGGAAACTTTGGAGGTGTTCCCATGTGCCTGTTGCCCTTGTTCTTCTAGGTGGTACAGGTCATGAGTTTGGAAGGTGCTGTCAAAGGAGCCTTGGTGAGTTCCTGCAGTGCATCTTGTAGATGGTGCACACTGTTGCTACTGTGTATCGGTGGTGGAGGAAGTGGATATTGCAGGTGGTGAATGGGATGCCAATCAAGTGGGCTGTCTTGCCCTGAATGGTGTGGAGCTTCTTGAGTGTTGTTGGAGCTGCATTTCTCCATGCAAGTGGACAGTATTCCATCACACACAACTTTAAAAATAAACTGCTGCTGAATTATAGTCATGTCTAAATTATGTTACATTATATGCTGAAAGGTTTGCTTTATAGGTTAAACTAATTTGCTTGTTTGGATTTTAATATTGCGTGATACCAAAACAAATGCTATTTTCTGAAGCGTAATAAAAATCTGAGCTGCTTATGGGTGTGGATTATAAAAAGATGATGATTCATGCTTTAGGGGTCACCTGTAACATGCTTTTTCTCCTCCCTTCTATTCTTGCATTTTGGAAATCAAGATTCAATCTATACTCACTCTTTTACAGGGCCCAAAATTGTGTAATTCCCTCGGTTTTCACTTACACTGACAATCTTCAGGTTTTAAAAACTCAAGCTTTGTGTCATTTAATCAATCCTCCTTGATTTACCTCATCTTCCTCTTTGCAACCTGAGGATAAGTGAGCATATGTGACTCACTTTGGGAGTCCATTTCTGGATCATGACTTAGACCTTCGCTGAAGTTGAAGATTTGCTGAAGGAAAAATATTATTTAGTGCCCTTACAATGTGGTTATTGGGCTGCTGATACCTGACTTCAATTTGAGGGAGAAGAGGGGCTGAAGCAGATTGTAATTCAGCAAAATCTCGCAAATAAATTGACCTCCCGCTTATCCTGCAAAACCAATGCGATCAGCCTCGTTATGCTTGTCCTGAAGACTTTTGACCCGGTGTCTTTCCTCATAATAATTTCATCTTTTTTTATATATTTGGGATTGGGCGGGAAAGAGAAACAAAAAGATTTGAATTTTGAAACGTTATCAGGCAAACTGAAAGGGCATAATTTTCTCAAAGAGGTTGGAGTCCCGACAACAGCCGGAAATGTGTGTGGGCAACCTGAACAGCGGGACTTGCCCCTCAGTTTTAAGGATGCCAGCATATCAATTAGCAGCCTCAGCAGCATCACCAGGAAAGGTGGCCACTGCAGAGCAAGGCAGAGGCCCTAGAGCTTACACCAGGTAGGCCGAAGAAATGTTAAAAAGATCTTTAAAATTATCCTGATGGAGGGGAACCCCTCTGAGGAAATCACTGGGGCTGTGTGGAGCTGTCTTCCCTGTCCGCAGCCCCCCTGAATAAAAAAAATTTCCCTGCATTCAGCTGGTGGCCTCCCACCCGGCAGGGGGTCGATCTGCCATTGGCAAAATGCCAAGGGCCTGGTAAAATGGCCCTTAATAGGGTATTTAAGCCAGTCTCACTGTCGGTAAAATTTCCCGGTCTGGCACTGCTACCTCCCCCTACACCCTCCACTGTGATCCTGTTTCATGCAGGCCAGAAAAAAATCAGTCAAAAGATTCAGAAGATTAGTCTCAGCAGCTATGTTTTACTAATAATTACAAAATGGAAGCATTTTAATCAGTTTGAGCTGTGAGGCACAGAGACCAAAAGAGAGAGAAAGAGAGCCAGATACACACACAAAGAGGCATGTAACCAAGAAACAAACAAAAGGAGTTTAATGTTTGCAGAGGTAGCTTAGAAAGTTACAGCTGCTGTCAGACGCAGGATACCTCCTCCCCACAACGTGAGGCAGACTATGCCCTCTAGTCAATGCTAACAGGTATTTACCTTTAAGTCAAATCTACATTCCAAGCCCAGCTTCTGCCAAACCTCAGGTGCCTCCTCCACAATGGTAGAAAACCACAAGACCTCTCCTTCAATGCTGCAAGATCCTTCTCGCTCCTTTAGTTCTTTCAATGAGCAGAGCCGCCAGGCACCCTCACCTACCCCACTCATTCTTTGCTCTGCCCCAGTGCTGCCAAACAGCCTTGGACCACTCTCATTGCTGTCAGAACCAAAGGCCATCCCCAGTTTAGATAAGCCCCACCAGTACTGCTAACTATCAATTACCTATCTCCAACTGGTACCTCTGGCATACATCTTGCTGAGCTTTAAAAAAATGGTAGGGGATACAAATAAATTCAGAGGTGAAGGAATAATATGTCTCAAAATCATGGTTAACACAAACAAAATGAACAGTTTATTGGAACTGATCCCTAAAACCCTGATAAAAATCACAGAATATCATGCAATCATAATGGAATTTGACTTATTCAGTCTCAGTAAATCAGGAATCCTAATGTTGCACCCCCCACTGTCATAAAAAAGCAGATCCAGTGAATTACCATGGATATAGGAGGAATCTGCTGGTATATTTAGAAAGGTATATTTGTATTATGATAATGACATGCCTCCTTTCACTGAGTTTTGCTGAAACAGCCACTCTCATACTTTTGATAGGTGGGAGACAAAAATGAGTTTACATCTTGAGGCGCATACTGCTGGAAGGTCTGGCAAAGGTATCAATTGAAGAGATTTACTGATAGTTAGCAGTACACGTATACCTCTGGACAGCCTAGGAAGGGGGTTATTTACATAAATAATTAAGGGTCAGTTGAGCTTGTAAAATTGCCAAGCTGCTGGATAATCAGATTGGCCGGAGGCTCTCGAGGGCGGTACTTACTCCCACTGAGGAGGCTCCATTCTGGGCAGGCTTCTTTTCAGTGCATCGACTACTGACCAGTTCTTGTGGGGTGGGGTGGGGGGGGAGGGGGGGGGGGGGGGGGCGGGGGTCAGTGGTGACCAGTCCGACCCCCACTCCGATAAAACTCAGACTGGAAGAACAGTTTGCCCACTTCTGCCCGTCTGCCTCTGCTGACTCTATTATGGTGTGGGTAGCGTATTATGCAAGTCAATTAACCCTTGATCATTTAATTAAATATTGCAGGAAGGCTATTGATTTTGGCACCCGCCCACCTACCGTGTTATGGGGATAGCTCAGGCGGGGGGGGGGGAGAGGGCTGTGTGGGCTTATCACCCCACATATTTTATGTGCCCCCCCTTCCCTCCTCACTGCTGAAAACATACCTGGTGAGGGCTATAAAATCCAGCCCAAAGCTTTTCCTTTAATTTATTCACAGGATGTGGGTATCACTGGCTAGGCGAGCATTTATTGCATATCTCTGTCTTCAAATACATGGTGGTGCCAACTGAGTGGCTCAGTAGACAATTTCAGGGCAAAGTCAACAACGTTGTTGGGGGTCTGGAGTCACAGGTCGGGTAAAGACAGCAGATTTCCTTCCCTAAAGGGCATTTAGTATACACGATGGGATTTCACAACAATCCTGATAGTTTTATGGTCACCATTATTGATATTAGCTTTTTATTCCAGATTTATAAAATGAACTGAATTTCAATTGCCCTGATGCTGTGGTGGGATTATTAGTCCAAACCTCTGGATTACCAGCCCAGTAACATAACTGCTATGTTACATTACCTGTACCATATTGGAAACCTCAGGATAAAAGCCTGACAGTTTCCCCAAATGAAGTGCCAAACTGTAAATGGGGAGTCCTAAGTGCAGGATGTTACTTATCATTCTGTCACCTGGTTTGAATGACTTGTCTATCTTGGTTTTTGGAATGAATACAGCATGATTCATAAACGTTTTCTGCATAAGCCATTGTTTCAATGATGCAACGTTCCACTTTTTTGTATGTGACATTGAATTTAATGTCTGAAAATTTCACCGCATTTTTCAAAATAATTTTCAACTTGTTAGTGTTTTTCACATTGTAAAACATCCCAAGGTGCTTCACAGGAGTATAATCAGATAGAAACTGATACCTAAAAATTGACAAAGAGGAGACATTAGGACAGGTAATCAAAAGCTTGGACTGTGTGATGGGTTTTAGTTTTAAACAAGGAGAAACAGAGGGGTTTTGGGAAGAAATTCCAGAGCTTCGGGCCCAAAAGATGTCCATGAAAGCATGGCCACCAATGATGGGGTGAAGCAAGTGCAGGGAACCACAAGAAGCCAGAATTGGAGGAGCACAGAGATTTTGGTGGGTTGTGGGGCTGGAGGAGGTTTATGCTGCAGATTATATTAACAAAATAACAGCTACCAAAGAACTACATACGTAAGCAAATCACTCCCCAGTTGGTGTTCTGTGAAGGCAAAGTCTTTCTGTTTTCACTGCAGCTTTAAATGTACCAAGTAGAAATACTTAAGTTGACTAAAACATGAGCTATCAAGGTGAGTGCATTTCGTAATGTATGTGAACAGTTGCTGTAAGTACCCATGCTTGCTGTAAAGCTTGTATACATTAATGTTCATGTTACAAATATCACTACTGTGATGTACAGGTCAATACAAGAAATATCAACATTTAGCAGTGTTGTAGTCAGGCACACTTCTACACTCTCTGAGATATATATATCTAATGGGTGTGCGACAAATATTGCTTCAGGTTATTCAAAAATACATGCAGCCTGGCTATTTGGAAGCCAAATGATATGAGGGTAAAGTTTCCACTTGGTTGTGCTCGTTTTTACATCAGAATTTGCCTGAAATTGGTATAACCTTCTTAAATGATTGAAAATTTTAATTTATTTTCTTTGGCCCTTTGTGCTAGTTTAAAACACATGGCACTAGAAACAGGTCCCACTACCAAAGCTTACCTCACCCCACTCCACTGGGAGTTTCTGTCACCTGAGCCTTTGCAGGCCTTTGAGGAGACTTCAAATTAATCTGATTCTTTGGGAACAAGAGCGCTAATAGGCATGCTTTAAAAGCTTTTGAAAGTTTTCTTTTAAAAATTACTAAGAAACTGTCTACTGTACAACTAGTAAAAGGCTGTGTATATTTTTAAAAATTAATTTAAAATTGGGTTACTCACAGCTGATTGACACTGATTAAAAATGCTTATTTTTCAAATAATTAAACATCTTCATTTGTACTCATCAAGCTGTACCCAGCTACCACTCTTAAATACATCAAGGAATATTGCTTCAAGCAAATTTAAAGAAAAATTTCCTTTAAAGATGCTGTTCAATTGTACTAATGGCACATTTGCATTCTGCAATATGCAAATGGTGTTTGAGCAGAAACCTGAGAAAAAAATGACACTTCTCAAAACAGATGTAATTTTGGGTGCAATTCGTGCCCAGATTGCTGATTGGGTTCAAAGTGGAAACTCTACCCCGTGTTGCTTTATGAGCACAGAAGCATAAAAGGCATCGAAGCATAAAAGGCATCTATCCCTGCTCTCGCCTTCGCCTCCAATGATTTTCTGGGTAAAGGTGCCAATCCCAAGTTGAACGGTTCAAACCTGAAGCTGTGCTCACTCAATAACCATCCACCTTCACTTTCACCATAGCTCTGTGAATCTAAATTTTATAAAGTACTTCACATAAGGGAACTGATAACACATATTCCTGATTTCTATCAAGGTCTGGAGCAACACTTCAGATTATGATCTGAATAGGAGTGGGGAAATGGCATGAGAGAGGGGAGAGAGACTGAGAGAGAGAGACGGAATGGGAGGTGGAGCTACTTAGGAGGGGGATTGCAGGGAAGCGATAAAATGGGGATGGCATAGGAAGAACGAGTGGGAATGCAGGATGGGATTATGTGAGATGGATGAAAGAAATGGGACGGGTATAGCATGAGAGTGATGGCATGAGAAGGATGGGACAGCATATGATGGGGCCTTAAATAAGTAATGTTACAATAAAGATACAAATTTCAATGTAATTGTTTTGCCAGTCTCTGCTAGTGAAATAGTGATGGAGTTTGTTCGAAAATTGCACTTGTTGGAAATAAGGCCAAATTACATTTCCTCCATTTCCTTTTGGTACCATTTTGCAAGATCTCTCAGTGGTCTGGTCATTTTTACCATGGAATAGTTTGATGTCAGCATTAGAAAGAAACTTTTCAAAGCTGCTATGTTATGTTCTGGATGTGTTTATAGTGGACACAGCAAATTGCAATAAAATGGAATTCAGGAGTTAGTACATCTACATAATCAGCATAATCACTGGGCAACTTGTGGCTGATGAAGACACGGTCTTCAACCCCAATCTGCAGTCGTGATTTTTGCAGTAGGCTTCATTTACTCCAACAAAGCATGGTGTATTTTCAGCTTATTTGGGAAAATTATTCCATTTCAACTTTTAACTGCACTTTAAAGATTAAATAGTGTCACTGGTTTGTTTCTGGGCATGAGAATGTTCTCATAAAGTCTCCTGGAATCAGGTCAGTACTTCCTCATTAGGATGCTGTAGTTTGTAAAGCTGGCACTAGGAAGATAATCAAGTCAACTCCAGTTAGTTTTGATGCAAACTTCCTTTGAAACGTGTGATAGGAGAAAAATAATGTGACATTACAAACAAATGCAATGAGATTATCAGTTGGGCCTGCCATGTGGCTTACTTAACCTTGTTAGTATGCAAGGACCTGTCCTCTGTAGGCCTAATGAACATGTCCAGGCATTGTGCCTTTTTTGAACTACATCAAAGCATGGGAAACAATAGCTCCCTCATGCATTCTCCCATTGCAATGCCTCAAGTATTCAGAACCAACTTGCCAATGAATCAACACCCTTTTTTCATGCAGTATAAATTGTTGCTCACTTTGATATTATTTTGCGTATGTCCTGATGATTGCAAGATCAAAAGCTTCAACAGCATGTCTATGTTTTCAGCCATACTCAAGTTCTATCCTATCAAACGACCTTGCTGTGTACAAATTGGTTGCCTCATTTCCTACAGTACAACAGTGACTGTACTTCAGAAAGTAATTAATTGGCTGTAAAGCGATTTGGGACATCCTGAGGTTATGAAAGGTGATATATGAATGCCAGTCTTCCTTCCTTTTTCTTTGACTGATCCACTCTCTATTAAATTCCTTTAGTTTCTGCTCATTGTTTACCTTTTCCTTCTTTGAGTCATTCTTTTATATGAGGAGCACTATATAAATGCCACTTTGTGTATTCTGACTATCTAACCAGTTATCAATTGCTCACTGACCATGTGCCAGTCTCCACACAGCATGCATCCCATCACATTATCTTCTGAGGCCATCACCTGCGGATCACTAAATCTATCAACCCAAAAACAAGTCAGCCTCAGGCACCACATCAAATTTTAGCACAGGAAGAGCAACTGCCTCAAACTGCTACATTTTCACATTGCTGTTGATAGTTCTCTCTGCCCAGACTTCAATTATTGCAATAAAATTCCTTTCAACATTTCCAGATTGCTGTTGCCAACGTGTTGACAGCTGTCTGAAATGTGCAAAGTTTTCCCATCATCTCAAAATACTTCTGACTGAGCTTGGTGCATTGTCAGTCATGGTTTAGTTGGTAGCACTCCCACCTCTGACATTTCAAATCCTAATCAAGGCTGACACTCCAGTGTAGTGCTGGGTGGGTGCTGCAGTATTTTAGGTGATGTCTTTCAGATGAGATGTTAAACCAAGGTCCTGTATAACCTCTTGGATAAATGTAAAAGATTCTATGGCACTATTTTGAAGGAGAGCAAGGGGGTTCTCGTTGATGTCCTGGCCAATACTTATCCCTAAACCAACACCACAAAACAAATTATCTGTCCATTGTTACATTGTTGTTTGTAGGAGCTCCCTGTGTGCAAATTATTGCATTTCCTACATTATAACTGCAATTGAAAAGTGTTTCATTGGCTGTAAAACACTTTGGGACAGCCTATACCAATGAAAGGTGCGATATAAATACAAGTTTTTCTTTTTCTATTGTTTTTATTGAGTTTGTGGATTTTCAGAGACAAAGTTTAAGAAAACTCCACTTAAGCTCTAATAACATGGGTAAGAATGTATACACATCTTCTCCTCCTCACAGACACACCACACAAAGATGTATCATAAACACTGGGCAGAATTTTAACTACCAAGAGGCAGTAGGTTTAAGTGCAGGCAAGGCTTAAATCCCCAAAAAAATGCTGGTTGGCAGGAATCCTGACATTATCCTGCCCACTTTGGTGTTTCATCAGGGTGTGTTACCAGGTGTGATATTTCAACGTATAAACAAGCAATTAATTATGGATTCAACCTAGGATTCTGGCTTGAACGGAATCACAGAATTGTTGCAGCGCAGGAGCCTATATACAGCGCATTCAGCCCATCATATCTGCACCAGCTCTCCAAATGAGCAATTCGCCTAGTGCCATTTTCCTGCCTTCTCCCCATAACCCTCCAAATTCTTCCTTTTCAGATAACAGTCTAATTCCCTTTTGAATGCCTCGAATGAATCTCCCTCCACCACACTCTCAGGCAGTGCATTCCAGACAGAAAATATTCACCTGCCAATCAACTCATGGCTTTCTAGTGATGTCACTGTTTTTTTTCTCTCTCAGTGACCCTGACCTGCTGTAGACTCCTCCCATTCTCTTTACCGTGATCATGACCTGCTTTATACTCCTCCTGGTCTGCTCCACAGTGATCATGGCCTGCTTCACACTCCTCCAGGTCTGCTTCACAGTGATTCTGACCTGCTTCACACTCCTCCCAGTCTGCTTCACAGTGATCCTGACCTGTTTCACATTCCTTCTGGTCTCTTCACAGTGATTCTGACCTGCTTCATAGTCCTTCTGGTCTGCTTCATAGTGACGCTAACCTGCTTCACACCCCTGCTGGTCTCTTGACAGTGATGCTGACCTGCTTCACACTCAGCGAACGGGTTTTCTGATTCGGAAGGAACTTGCCAGGGCAACAGGATGAGGGCCCAGAGGGACTCACTGGTCAATGAAAGTGATAAGTTTCAAAATCTCTAAACAGTGAAACTGCATAGATGCTGGCCTGCCTATATGAAAGGCTTATCCTGACAGCATGCTTTCACTGCTTCATGGTGATTTCTAAACTTTTGGCGGTCAGTTCACCTACCTTGGGATTTTACTCACCTTCTTTTATTTTATTCATGGGATGTGAGCGTCGCAGGCTAGGCCAGCATTTATGCCCATCCCTAATTGCCCTTGTTCAGAGGGCATTTAAGAGTCATCCACATTGCTGTGGGTCTGGAGTCACATGCAGGCCAAACCAGGTAAGGGCGGCAGATTTCCTTCCCTAAAGGACATTAGTGAACCAGATGGGTTTTTACAACAATCAGCAATGGTTTCATGGTCATCATCATCAGACTTTTAATGGATTCAAATTTTGCCATCTGCCATGGTGGGATTCAAACCCAGGCCCCCAGAGACCCCTGGGTCTCTGGAACACTAGTCCAGTGACAATACCACTATTGCTACTGCCTCCCCTTGGCCTGATCTTCCCTGCTGTCAGCCTTCATGAACACCAACCCCCTCCCACCCTTCACTGTGAGCAAGTCTGTTATATTAAAACTCTGTCCACTATGCTTGTTTACTGGTTATCCAGCCAGTCATCCACAGTGACCTTGCACCACCAGTCTTTGAATGGCATGAGTGCAGTCTCCAAACATGGCTTCACTGCTGATCTCTTCTGACACTCCTGTGTAAACGGTCCAACCTAGCTAATTTCTGCAGCAGTGGAGAGCTACTTTCTCATGAGTCTCCAGATTCACCATTTGAACAGTCTCCTCAAAGGGTCCCATCTGCCTGTAAGAGACTAGCAGCTGATTTCATGTGCAAAATGTTTATGGCGAAGTCATTTGACATTACTCTCAAGTTCTGGAGAGCAGCCAGCCCAGCTTTACTTCAGTCAATCACTATAACATATTGCAGCTGTGACCATGCTTCTTCATTACATCAGTTTAATTTTATGGCGATAATAGCCTTTCATAATCCAAAATTAGCTGGAAGCGATACTGAGTTAACATTTTCTGCATGAACAGATAATTTGTTTTTAGTGATGCTGTTTGAAGGACATGTATTGGTCAAGACACCAGGAGAACTCACCTGTTCTGCTTCGAATAGCATCACGGGTCTTAACATCTACTCTAGATGACACACCAGACAGTGCAGACTCCCTCAGTATTTCCACTTAAGTGTCAGCCTAGATTAAGTACTAAATCTCTGGATTGGAACTGGAACCTATGATCTTCTATTACAGAAATAAGTGCTGCCACTAAGTCACAATTGATACCGAGACATTTCTCTGAAGTACTTTTGAATCCAGGAAGATTCAAATGCTCAGTTTACCTAGATAAAACCTTCACCAAAGTACTTAATGCATTAGCAGTCCTAACCACAGTGTTCAATACACTGACTCAATAATATTACCAGTATTGTTCTTTGCCTATCCATTAATCTGCTAATACCTTATTCTATGCCATAAATATGATGGTCTAAAATGAGCTACGGGTCCTTGGTAAATATGCATGATATGTGTGTGTTCAATAATGAAATCTAATTGTCCTTTTAGCATGGAGCAAAAGAGGCAGTTCTTTACTGGCTGTGAGTAGAGCCTCTTGTCGTTTGATTGTAAACTCTCCCAGATTATAATCAGGGAACAAGTTGGATGAATATACCTGACTCCTTTGGCTCTTAGTAAGGGAGGGGTTCCAGTGAAGCCCAACACAAACTGGAGGAACAGCACCTCATCTTCCGACTAGGCACTTTACAGCCTTCCGGGCTGAATATTGAATTCAACAACTTTAGATCTTAAACTCCCCCTCCCCCCATCCCCAACCCGTTTCTCCCCCCTCCCTTTTTTTTCAATAATTTATATAGATTCTTCTTTTCCCACCTATTTCCATTATTTTTAAATCTAAAACTAAAACTTTGTTAGTCTTTCCACCCCACCCCCACTAGAGCTGTACCTTGAGTATCCTGTCTTCCATTCTTAATCAGCACTTTTCTTAGACAATATCACCACCTTCAACACCTCTTTGATCCTTTTGTCTGTGACATCTTTTGATTATCTGCTCCTATCACTGCTTGCTTATCTCCACAATCACCACACCCTCAACTTCTCTCTCCCCCCGCCCCCCCCCACCTTAGACCAGCTTATATTTCACCTTTCTCCTAACTATACTCAGTTCTGCCGGAGGGTCATGAAGACTCGAAACGTTAACTGATTTCTTCTCCACCGATGCTGCCAGACCTGCTGAGTTTTTCCAGGTAATTCTGTTTTTGTTTTGTGAGGGAAGACAATAAGCCAGCTTCCTGCTTCTGATCACCAACCAATGTTACCTACAGGAAAGTGTGTGGATACCGTGTAAGGGCAAGCTGAGATGGGCAAATAGCCAATCAGGAATAAGCATCCAGGGACACACAGGTAAGGAATGGTCCTTCTGGAACCATATCCCAGCAATGAGGCAGCTCTTCAGGAGTGCAGAAGAGAAAAAGTGGCCAAAAATAAAAAGTGAGAAAGCTTTAAGAAATAAAACGTAGTTTAGTTTTCCTCCTCTGAAACAGCTTGATGTGACATGACCATTTCTGAGCCAACAGAAGATGACAAGGAGACTACAGGCATGAAAACTGATGTCACGGTTAAAGTCTACACTTTGCTGCCAGTAACAATAAATCAAGTCTGCAAGCTCATATTTAGAAAACAAAACAGACAAATGTCTGACTATGGCATGCTATGGGTCACTGGTCCCAACCCATAAATTGTTTCCTTTAATAATGCCGTTACACAACATGATTTGTGTGGCATCAAAGAAGATGAAATAGGACCTGTTGTGGATTTTTTATTTCTTTCTTAGGATATGGGTGCTGTTGGAAAGGCCAGAATTTATTGCCCAACTCTAATTGCCCTTGAGAAAGTGATTGGCAGCCTTCTTGAATAGCTGCACCAGTGTGTTAAAAATGCTCCCACAGTGCTGTTAGGATTTTGACCCAGTGATGAAAAACACCCAAGTCAGGCTGGTGTGTGGCTTGGAGGAGAACTTGGAGGTGGTAGGTTTCTCATGTGCCTGCTGCTATTTGTCCTTCAAAGTAATCACAAACATGGGCTTGAAACATACTGATTATATGGTGCTTTAAAATTATTCAGTGTTGAAATCACTCCAAAGAAAGCACCGCTTCACTCAGCTTCAGTGAAACTCAAATGCATTTTATCAAATGCAGTGAAGGTAAAAAAAATTCCAATCAAAAAGTTTAGCACAGGCATGATGAGTCCAATGGCCTCTTTCTTGGACAATATGGATTAATTAAGGAAAGTCTAACTTGCCTGAGCTTTTTATGTGGTAACAAGGAGGGTAGATGAGGATAATGTGTTTGATCTGGTCTACATAGACTTCCAAAAGGCATTTGATAAAATGCCCCATAACAGGCTTGCCAGCAATGTTGAAGCCAATGGAATAAAAGGGACGGTGGCAGCACAGATACACAGTTGGTTGAGTGACAAGAAGCAAAGAGTAATGGAGAACGGCTGTTGTTTTGGACTGGAGGAAGTGGGGTTCCCCAGGGGCCAGTACTAGGACCACAGCTTTTCTTAATATATATTAACGACCAAGACTTGAGCGTAAAGGGCACAATTTCAAAATCTGCAGATTGCACAGAGCTTACAAGAATTGTGAACTATGAGGTAGATAATGATAAACATCAAGAGGACATAGACAGACTCGCAGAATGGGTAGACACATAGCAGATGAAATTCAATGGAGAGAAGTGTGACGTAGGAGGAACGAGGAGAGGCAATATACAATAAAGAGTACAATTCTAAAGAGAGTGCAGGAATAAAGAGGCCTGGGGGCATATGCGCATAAATTGGTGCAGATGGCTGGGCAGGCTGAGAAAGTGGTTAAAAAGGTACATAGGATCCTGGCCTTAATAGAGGCATAGAGTACAAAAGCAAGGAAGCCGTGATGAACCTTCATAAAAAAACTGCTCACCCTCAATTGGAGTATTGTGTCCAATTCTAAGCATCACATATTTGGAAAGATCTGAAAGCTTTAGAGAAGATTTATGAAACTTTTCAAGGGGTGAGAGACTTAAATTACCTGATTAGATTGAAAAAGTTGGGTTTGTTCTAATTAGAGAAGAGAAGATTGAGAAGAGATTTGATAGAGGTGTTTGGAAATGTGGGGGGTGATATGGATAAAGGATTGGTGAACAGAAAACAGAGAATAAGGATAAATGGGTCATTTTCAGGTTGGTAAACCAATCAGTGGAGTGCTACAGGGGTAAGAGCTGGACCTCAAAGAAAGTTGGGAAGAGGATAAAAGTGTCTGCAAAGGGATAGAGATAGATTAAGTTAGTAGGCAAAAATTTGGCAGATGGAGTATAATGTGGGAAAATGAGATGTCCACTTTGGCAGAAAGGATAGAAAAGCAGAGCATTATTTAAATCATGCTTGTCCAACACGTGGCCCATGGGCCTCATCTGGCCCCTGAAGCCCCTCTATGCCAGTTTTCAAAATGGCGGTCAAACAGGTAAGTTGGATCGGACGGTTCTGCAAGGAGCTGCTCCTCCAATCAGAGGCTGCTCTTCTCCCATCTTTGCTCCTGATAGGTTCACTAGCAAGACTGTTGGGGGCCCCAGGAAGGACAGGCTGGCTGTCCAGGGCCCCGGGAAGGAGAGGCTGCTGGGGCCCAGGAAGAGAGACTGTCTGCCGGGGCCCTGGGAAAGGGAGGCTGGTTGCCAGGGCCCTGGGAAAAAGAGGCTGGGTGCCAGGACCCTAGGAAAGGGAGGCTGGTTGCTAGGCCCCGGGAAAGAGAGGCTGGGTGCCGGGGCTCTGGGAAAGGGAGGCTGGTTGCCAGGCCCCGGGAGAGAGAGACTGTCTGCCGGGGCCCTGGGAAAGGGAAGCTGGTTGCCAGGCCCCAGGAGAGAGGGACTGTCTGCCGGGGCCCTAGGAAAGGGAGGCTGGTTGCCAGGCCCCGGGAGAGAGGGACTGTCTGCCGGGGCCCTAGGAAAGGGAGGCTGGTTGCCAGGGCCCGGGAGAGAGAGACTGTATGCCGGGGCACTAGGAAAGGGAACAAAAACAAAAATAGCTGGAAAAACTCAGCAGGTCTGACAGCATCTGCGGAGAGGAATACAGTTAACATTTCGAGTCTGTATCACTCTTCATCAGAACTAAGGAAAAATAGAAATGAGATGAAATAAAGCTGGTTGAGGGGGGTGGGACAGGTAGAGCTGGGTAGTGGGCCAGTGATAGGTGGAGGCAAAGAGATTGCCAAAGATGTCATAGACAAAAGGACAAAGGGGTGTTGACGGTGGTGATATTAGCTATGGAGTGTGCTAATGGGGACATTAAGGGTAGAAAGCAGAACGAGCAAGTGACAGATAGCCCTAGTGGGGGGGTGGGGTAGGGGGAAGGGATCGAAATGGGCTAAAAGGTGGAGATAAAAGTCTGAAGGAAAAGCACCTCATCTTCCGATTAGGCACTTTGTAGCCTTCCAGACTTAACATTGAGTTCAACAACTTCAGATCATGAACTCTCTCCTCCATCCCCATCCCCTTTCCGATCCCCCTTTTCTCCAATAATTTATATATTTTTATATATTTTTTTTTTACATATTTTTCTTTTCCCACCTATTTCTATTATTTTTAAATGTATTTCCATCCATTCTTTATCTCCACCTTTTAGCCTATTTCGATCCCTTCCCCCTACCCCACCCCCACTAGGGATATCTGTTACTTGCTTGTCCAGCTTTCTACCCTTAATGTCACCATTAGCACATTCCTTAGCTAATAACACCACTGTCAACACTACTTTGTCCTTTTGTCTATGGCATCTTTGGCAATCTCTTCTTTGCCTCCACCTACCACTGGCTCTCTATCCAGCTCTACCTGTCCCACCCCCCTCAACCAGCTTATATTTCATCTCATTTCTATTTTTCCTTAGTTCTGATGAAGAGTCATACGGACTTGAAACATTAACTGTATTCCTCTCTGCAGATGCTGTCAGGCCTGCTGAGTTTTTCCAGCTATTTTTGTTTTTGTTTCAGATTTCCAGCATCTGCAGTGCTTTGCTTTTACTCTGGGAAAGGGAGGCTGGTTGCCAGGCCCCGGGAAGGAGAGATCGTCTGCCGAGGGCCCCGTGAAGCAGAGGCTGGCTGCAAGGCCCAGGATTGGGACGCTGCGCAGCCTGGGGGCTGGGAAGAAGCTGACTGGCATGTGTGAGAGATTGAGTGAGAGTGTGTGTATATGTGAGAGAGAGAGAGAGACAGAGAGAGTTAGAGAGAGTTAGAGAGTGAGTGAGTGTGTGTGTTTGTGGGATTGGGAGTGAGAGTGAGTGTGTGTGCGCGTATGGGAGGGAATGTGCGTGTGGGAGTATGTGTGTGTGTGTGTGTGTGTGTGTGTCAGTGAGTGAGTGAGTGTGCATGTGAGAGAGAGAGAATAAGTGTCTGCCTTACTCCCAGTCTCAGGTTTCTCCTTCAGTGAGTGAGAGGGGAAGACGTGGAATTTTACAATGGGTGATGGGGTGGCATGTGAAATTTAAATGTGGGTGTGTGGGCGATGTGGAATTTAACAGTGGGTATGGGGGGGGGGATGTGCAAGTTAACATTGGATGTGTGGGGGGGATGTGGAATTTAACAGTGGGTGTGGGCAGGGGATGTGGAATTTAACAATTGGTGTGGGGGGGATGTGGAATTTAACAGTGGGTGTGGGGGGGGATGTGGAATTTAACAGTGGGTGTGGGCGGGGGATGTGGAATTTAACAATTGGTGTGGGGGGGGATGTGGAATTTAACAATTGGTGTGGGGGGGGATGTGGAATTTAACAGTGGGTGTGGGGGGGGATGTGGAATTTAACAGTGGGTGTCAACACACACACACTCACACAGTGGGTGAAGGTGAGCGATTGAACATCCTGAGACGAGGAGTTAGCCTGGCACACCCACTCTGACCCTCTCACACTCTAGTCATTTTTATTAACAACTTTTTTTTTAACTTAAAAATTTATTGCTTTGACATCACTTTATTTTTGCTCAGCAAGTTGCTTCTTTTCTCAACACCATAACTTTTTTTTTGAAATTCAGTTTAATGTTATGCCAAACTTTATCTTTCTGAAATTTGCTTATAGGCCCCTTGAGTGGGAAAAAATGTGGTCCCCCCAAGAGAAAAGGTTGGACAAGCCTGATTTAAATGGAGAGAGACTGCAGAATGCCACGGTACAGGGTGTCCTTGTATGTGAATCACAAAATGTTAGCTTGCAGGTGCATCAAGTAATTAGGAAATCAAAGGGGATGTTAGCCTTTATTGCGAAGGGGATGGGGTATACAAGTAGAGGTATCTTACTACAAACGTACGGGGCGTTGGTGAGACTGCACCTAGAGTAGTGTGTACAGTTTTAATCTCCTTACTTAGGGAGGGAAATATTTGTGTTGGAAACAGTTCAGAGGAAGTTCACTAGGCTGATTCCTGGGATGAAGGGTTGGCTTATGAGGAAAGGTTGAACGGGTTGGGCCTATACTCATTGGAGTTTAGAAGAATAAGGAGTGATCTTATTGAAACATATAAGATTCTGAGGTGGCTTGACAGGGTAGATGCTGAGGGGATGTTTCCGTTCATAGGGGAACCTTGAACTAGAGGACATGGTTTAAAAATAAGGAGTCACCCGTTTAAGACTGAGATGAGGAGGAATTTCTTCTCACAGAGTGTTATTAGTCTTTGGAATTCTCTTCCATAGAGAGCAGAGGAGGTCATTGAATATGTTCAAGGCTGAGTTAGACAGATTTTTGATCTACACGGCAGTCAAGGGTTATGGGAGCAGTCGGGAAAGCGTAGTTGGGGTTACAATGAGATCAGCCACGATCTTACTGAACGGTGGAACATGCTTGCAAGGCTGAATAGCCTACTCCTGCTCCTATTTCTTATGACCTTATGTCTAGTTAGCGTAGATAGACAGAAACCATACCCATTGGCGAAAGGCTCATAAGCCAGAGGGCACCAATTAAAGGTGATTGGTAAAAGAATCAATGGCAATATGAAGAAATACGTTTTTACGCAGCAAGTCGTTGTGATTTGGAATGCACTGACTGACGATTGTGATGGAGGCAGATTCAATCGGGGCTTTCAAAAGGGAATTGGATAAGCACCTGAAGAGAAAAACATTGCAAGGCTGCAGGGAAATGGAGTGGGCCTGGGAGTGGGACTAGCTAAATCGCTCTTGCATCAAGTTGGCACAGAATGACCTCCTTCTGTGCTGTATCAGTTTATGAAAATCCCACACTCTGAATGAGGAGTTGCACCCAGAGGGAATATGGGTGGGAGATGTAGCTCTACATTCCCTGCGAACAGCGCTCCTCACAAGAAGTGTAAAAATTTCTCCTGACAAGCAAGGTTGGCAAAACACACACTATATAAATATAAAAGCAAAATGCTGCGGATGCTGGAAATCTAGAACAAAAACAAAAATACCTGGAAAAACTCAGCAGGTCTATAAACACACTATATAAAGATCTCTGAGAAATTGATATCCTTGCAGTCAAATCTGAAGTCTGTCAAAGGTATGGACAATGCCTTTTCAAGAACGTAAAGCATTGGTCTGTCATTGAAAATAACGAGCTGCTTCAATACAGATAATGCAGTTAACTATATCTCACCTACATGAATGGAGAAAGCTTTTGGCTTAGTGGCAGCATTCCTGTCTCTGAGCCAGAAGGAATAGGGTTCAAATCCTACTCCATACGGCCCTGGCAAATGGAGGCCAGTACTTAGGTTTTAAGTTAACATCCAGAAATTTACTTCATTCTGGGTTATGGGAGCTCATAAAATCCTCTCATTGTATACAAGGGCTAATAACCCTATTAGCTGGTAGGTATGTGGATGATTATGGCCAGGGAAGGACATTGCAGCCTGTCAGACTGATAATTGGCCTGTGAATCCTTTGACTATTTTCTATGGAGAGAGTGTGAAGACGCAAACAAACTGTCCATGATTTCCGTCATTTGGGGAACGACTGCCACTACTGGAGAGCCATCTAGAGCTTTACATCCATACCCGCCTTTGATGGACACATTCCTCCTGCCCCCCAATTTAGGAACAAAACTGAAGGACCATGATGGAAGACATCACCAAAGCGACCAAAAAGTAGAGAAGACTAATCAGTCATTAAGTGATGGCAAGACTGAAGGTAACAGGGAAGAGGACAGATTGAAGGGGTTAGAGTTCCATAGGAGCCTGGGAAAGAAGAAGAGCTGACTTCAACAGAATGAGGAGAGCAGCTCAAGATAAACAAGTGGGATGAGTTCAGAGGAATACCTGACCATAGTTGTATATTGATAAAACAATGAGAAACAAGAAAGGTTGTGATGTTAAGATAGGTCTAAGGCTAGAGTTCTATTGGCTATCATAGAACAATCTTGTATCCATCCTAAAAACATCCTCAGATATAGAAATTTGCCTTTTTAAATTTATTCTTTCATGGGATATGGGCGTTGCTGTGAAGGCCAGCATTTGTTACCTATCCCTAATTGCCATTGAACTGAGTGGCTTGCTAGGCCCTTTCAGAGTCAACCACATTAATGTAGGTCTGAAGTCACATGTAGGCCAGAGCAGGTAAGGACAGCAGATTTCCTTCCCTAAAGGACATTAGTGAACCAGATGGAATTTTACAACAATCAACAACTGTTTCAAGGTCAATATTACTGACTTTTAATTCTAGATTTTATTAACTGAATTTAAATTGCACCAGCTGCCATAGTGAGATTTGAACCCTTGTCCCCAAAGCATTAATCTGAGCCTCTAGATTACTAGCCCAGTGACATTACCACTACACCACCATCTCCCCACATTGGTAGCTTGCAATCTACCAATGGCATACCTTTGCCATGAAAGAATAAGAGAATTATCCAAGTTTAGGGTGAACTTGGCCTATGTAGACCTCTGTGAGCTGCTATGGGGAAATGCGCTTCGGGGTCAATACAGTGGAGCAGAGGTAGATTCACATCCAGAGGTTTACATCCTTGATTATTAGTTCAGATCTAATCATGTCCTCATCTACTACTTTTCAAGCTGTCCTTTCTTTGGTGCTAACACCCTGACCCTTACCATATGATGCAATCTTCAGTGGCAGACAATGATGGGAACATAGCCTTCAGCTTGAGAATGTTGACTTTAAACAGTCTTGGCTTAGGAAGTGCGCAGAAACAGTTCACTGAACTTGTGAACCTTGGAAAGGAAACAGTTCACTTATAACCATCTAACTTTCCAAATGGTGGTGCTCACCAAAGAATAGCCAAGCGAACTGTAAGGTCTTGTTCTGGTGCATTCCTGAATTGATTAGGTAAACTGACGGGGCAACTGCAAAGAAAACCAGTACTTCTCTGTTATTGCTATTTCATAAAGTTGTTCACAAGTTGTTGAAACAATTAAATAAAGTTGCACTATCTTTCCAGCCTTAACCTATGACAGTACATCATGAAACAAATAGTATTAGTAGTATCTGTCAAAGGCCATATCAGGATACTTTGGCAAAAGTGAATTTGGAAATATAACAAGGAGAAAAAAAAGCAAGTTCTTATTATAATGGAGTCACTTAATACAAACCTCATGTGATGACTCACATTTCCCTCTGCCTTGCCAGAAGCTCCACTGTAAGCATCAGGGAATGTACATCTTGATAAGATGAACCCCCCTCCCCAATAAAAGCCAACCTGTTGATTCTGCCAAGAATTTAAAAGCGTGAGATCTAACTATAAAAATGGCCAATGGATACACTTTTTACATTTACCTGAAGTAGGTTTACTTGAAATACAATATTGTCTCTGTATGCTGGCCACAAAACAATGATAATTTTCTCTCAAATGCAGTGAAAAGTCCACTATCTGCAATAATGACAACGTATTCTCTGGTCGATTACTGAAAATGGCTGAAATCAACAGTCTCCAAATTTTGTTCTTGTGCGTATAGAAAGTCAATGCCTGAGGCATGGAAATGAAAACAAGTACAGAACAAATATCAAAAGGAACATTAGGTAGTTCTTTTCTGCAAGAATGTGAAATACAAGTAACAAAAGAAGCTGTGCAATTGGGTGATGTCTAACATAAGACCTTGTCCTTTGACAATCAGGATGAAACGAACGACTTGAATTTAAATGAGTGTATTCTGTTGCAGACATTTCCATGCAAAAAAAGTACAAAAAAAACCTTGAAACATAATGCTTGCTTTTCTATGGGTAATCCTACTGGTCATTTTGTGCAAAGCAAGACCTGGAAAAAAAGCAATGAGAAGACCACTGTGGGCAGAATTTTCTGTGCCTGCTGGCAGTGGGCATGCTCGGTGGCGTGAGTGGACAATATGGTGAAAAGGCCAGAAATCTGTTTCCCACCATTGGACATCGGGAAATCATTGTAATACACCTGCATATCATTTTAAGGCCAGCCCGCTGGAATCATCCCCCCCCCCACCGCCCCCCTGCAGCTGGATCATCCGTCCATGTCGGCGTGATTGCACGCCAATGTGTTTCACAACAGCATATAAAAGGCATGCACTTGTCGGGCTGCACTTTGTGGGGAACCCGGAGGCGAGTGCACAGTAATGTCGCGCAGCACTCATGAGCGTCGCCTGTTGGACTACAAGGTTGAGGCGCGTTTTGTGGGGGGGTGGTGGTCAAAGGCTGCCCTGCGGTTGCACAAGCACATGCGGGGTGGAGGGGTGGAAGGAGCAGCCACGCATTAGGAAAACCTTATATAAAGTGACCATTCCTCTGCAGCTGACACCGTTCAGGGGCAGCCATGTTAACATGCATGAAGTCGGGTCTCTAGCTTATCTGCCTACTCAAGCATGAGGCATGAAGGCACCACCAAGTGCTCCAGAGCTTTTCACCCCTGGGGCACAGACTGCAAACTAACAAGCGTTTTAGTGGACTGCAGAAGAGTTGTATGACTGGGAACATTGTAAATCTCCTGGCCATAGAGCATTCACGTGGAGGCACTCACAGCCCTTTCCAATGTCATCATCCTGGTTTGGATCTGTCTCCCCCATGGTTCAAGCTAAGAGTGCAGCCTTGCAGCACGGGTTAGGAGAATGCCTGCACCTGAACTAAGAGCACATCATGCAGTCCAGTGGGCAAGCTGCCACCAATCGGTCGGGTGGAGGGGGGCGGGATTTCGGGCAGCCATGCAGCACACTAAACTCCGGCCATCCAAGTGGTGGCCAACACTCTCCGGGATGCATTAAGGGGCCTTCAGACTTAACCAACAGAAGTAGAACACCCAAGCTAACCCACACGTCTTTATCTTTCATCCTGCAGGAGTACAACATCAGGAGCATGTAGCCTGGTGAACCAGCTGTATGCCTCGTGGCTTACAGAGAGCAAAGACGACAGAGAAAGACAGCGATGGAGGCACCTGGCTGTGGAGAAGGAGAAGCAGCACCCTCAGGAAGAAGTGGAGGCACATCGTTGAAGAGCCACAGCAAGCCTAGCTAGACCCAGGGTCTAGACGCCGCCTTTCATTCCTGCAGATGACCGTCAACCAGTGTCGCCGAAGACTGCGCATGTCTAGGAAACTGGTCGGTCACACCTGCCAGCTACTGCAAGATTTGATGCCATGGGGATAGGGAGGGCATCCACTGCCAGTTGGCATAAAAGTGGCCACAGCGCTCAATTTTTATGCCAGTGGCTCCTTCCAGGGCTCCTTGGGTGACCTCTGTGGGGTATCATAAGCCTCCTCTCACAAATGCATCCATGAAGTCATGGATGCCATCTTCGCGAGCGGACAGAACTTTGTGCATTTCACCTGGGACCACGAGAGCCAGGATACAAGAGCAATTGGATTTGCCCAGATCCTGGGTTTTCTACAGGTTCAGGGTGCAATCGACTGCACTCACAAGGTGCTCAGATCTCCGTCGCAGCAAAAGGTCAACTATGTCAACCACAATGGCTTCCATTCACTGAATGTGGAGCTGGTGTGCAACCAACACAAACGCATCCTGTAGGTCTGCGCATGATTTTCAGGGAGCGTCCACGACTCCTACATTCTAGTCGGTCACAGGTCTGACGTCTTCCAGGGTCCACAGAGGCTGCAGGGTTGGCTCCTCGGGAACAAGAGCTGCCCATAGAGCAAGGGCTGATGAGTGCGGCGGCCTCAGACTGCAGCAGATCAACGGTGTGATGAGGCATCTCGCAACCTGGTGGAGCAAACCAGTGGGATGCTGAAAAGGTTCCGGTGCCTGGACAGATCTGGTGGAGCCCTGCTATATAGTCCACAGGGGGTGTTAAGCATTGTCGTCACCTGCTGCGCCCTTTACAACCTGGCGCTGCAACAGAGAGAGGAGCTGGCTGAGGAAGAGGTGAAGGAGTTGGAGGTCTCCTCTGATGAGGAGGATGTCAATGGTGATGAGGGTGAGGAGGTCCTCGAAGGCAACAATGACAGCGATGAGGCCATCGCACTGGCCAGACGGAGGGCCTCATATCTGCTAGGTTTGTGAAGGAAGATGACGATATGCAGTGAGAGGACAGCATAAATCCTCACATTGCATCTATGAACGTTTGACTCCAGTCTGGCTTATGGCAGCGCACATACCCTCTGTGATAATGCTCCTGTCATGGAGACGCAGTGGAGGCCCTAATAGTCGCTTGATTGCAGGAGAATGATGACGGCATGTAGTTAGGACACTCCATAGATCTTCAAATAGTCTCTGAGAATGTCTGACACCTGCCTGGCCGAGGGCAACTTGCTTGTGCTCTTGTGATCAGGGTCATATCATAGAGATGCAGCCATGAAGCTTCAAAAGCACCTGAGCCTTTGTCCGCGTTCAGTCCCTGACCCCTTCAGGAGCACAGCGTCACTGGTCACAGATACTGAAGAGATGGGGGCCAGCCCCACCTTAAAGGTGCTGAGAGCACAGAGAGAATGACAGAACTCAATGGCACTTACCCACGACATTCTGGCAGCAATGGCAAGCACCATCGAGGTGCAGGCATCACTAATGTGTCGAGGGAGTGTGATGCCAGACCATCACTTTGGTCTGAAGGCTGCACAGAGCACAGGGGAGTGGCCCTGGACCGAGACACTTGCCTATATCTTCTGCACAAAGGTTTCGCAGCTGGGTGGTACAAACACTGCTCATCAGAACAAGGAGCCATAGGCAGGGAGACATTCGTGAGAGCTTATTTACAGTAGTGAACATTATATGCAAGTAGTTAACACCCGGGCCCAGGCTGTGCAACTACATCTTATCATCTTTCCTAACCCTGCCGCTAGTCTGGTTGCTCCCCGGACATCCATAGCAGAGGTGGAGGCAGCCTGCTGACCGCTACCCCCCGTCTGTGATTACCTTGACGGGCATCCTCTGGAGGGCTGAGACATGGAGGGCTCCAGCCTGCTTCTGGGGTCCTGCTGTGGCCCCCTCCTCGGCCTGTGGAGCTGGAGCTGCTAGGGTCACAGGAAGAGGGCATTCGGATGGGCCGAATACTCCTGGAGTCACCTAGTGGATGGCCCCAGGGTGTGCACCTGCTGATCCTCCTCTCTATGGGTGCCCAAAGGCCCCTGCCTAACTTTTTGAGAAGGGGAAGCTGAAGTTAGATCAAGCTGCCCCGCACCCCTCTCACACACATACTGTTGGAAGCCAGCTATGGCGTCAGTGATGGAGTTCAGGCCGCGCAGCAGTTCAGGAGCGACATCCTGGACCAAGGTCTCCATGGCGGCCACCATCCTACCAGTGTTGACATTGGTGCATTGCGATGCAAGCGATATCATCTCAGCCTGAAGGCGGATGGACTCCTCCATTGTGCCTTGCAATTTGAGGAATGCAGCGGACATTCCTTCCTGATGTTCCTGAACTTGCCTTTGCAGCTCCAGCAACTGAGACATGACCAAGTCCAGAGGCTTGTCATCTGATTTAGAGTCAGCAAATTTCTGGCCTCCAGCAGTCCTCCGAATACCGAGGATCTGGGAAGTCCCTGCCACCACCTGCTGTGGATGAGGCAGTGCGATGTGCTCACCAGATTGTGATCCTGAGGCTACTCTAAAGCTGAGTCCCACCGAAGTGTTTGTCTCTGCACTGGTGGAAGGTGTGAATGAGCGCTGTGACGGGACTTCGAGGAGGGTGCCTTCAGGTTCCTCTGCAGAGGTTTCCTCGGGGCTTGATTGGAGGCCCTGGGTCATTGACTTGGTCGGCTGTTTCCCAGATGTGCCTGCGAAAGCAAGGAGAGATAATTAGTGCATGGCAGTGGCCTGTGAAACAGGACACATCACTCAGAGCATAGTTCTCTGAAGGATGTTGCACTGCTGGATCCTCATTTGGTAGAGCAGCACCAACCTCACCGTCAGCACAGGACCGGTCCAGATCCTCGTTGACAAGCTGGATGGCTGTGTTTTCAAAGTCCGTGAGGACCTTGATTTTAGGCATTCCTCTACCAGTCTGTGACCTCTCCCTCTTGTGTGCCAGCTTGTCCTGCATGAATAGAGATGGAGAGGGTGTAAGCAAGACGCTTGCCAGGCCAGATGATAAGTATGCCTGGCGTGTGTGGGTGTTGAGTGGTCCCATGAACGGGATGTGGACAATGAAGGTATGCGTGAGAGAGTGAATGGTGATGTGCCTTGAACTAGCAGTGAGTGAGGGTCTGTGGATCTGTGATGGGTTTTTGAGTGTGTGAGTTCAGAGTGATGAGAAGAGTGACTTACTCTTGCGTAACGGAGATCATTCATCCACTTCTGCAGGGCATTGGTGCTGACCACCACTGCCACTGCCTCCCAAGCCATATTGGTGATGCCGCTGCCCCTCCTGCGGCCAGAGCAGGGATAGAGCATCACAGCAGGCCTCTATTGCATCCAAAAGGCGTTTGAGGGACGTGTCACTAAACCTGGGGGCTACATTCTTTTTGCTTTTAGGGGGCATCCTGTCTTCTGCGTAGCTGTCCTGGGCTGGAAGCACTGAGGTGTGTGCACACGGCTGCACTTTAAATAGGGTGCCCAGTGTGATGAAGCAGTGAGGTGATGAAGTGGCGGGTGAATGAGAGCCTGCCGCCATGGAAACGGTGTGTTTCCTGGGAATGCAAAATTAATGCAGCAGATCTGGGACAATACACCGTGAGAAGCCGCCATTGCGGTTGGCGGGTAAAACATCATTTTCCCCTGCCCGCTACCGCACTTAGTGCGAATCTAGGACGATTCTGACCTATGTCTCCTGCCAACGCAAAATGGCCATCTGCGCATGCGCACTGGTCCGCACAGACGTCACTCTGCTCAGTCGGAAAGTAGTTAATGTCTTGATCACACATAGTTCTGCTACAAGGTGGTGGGCCATAAGACATTTAGAATTGAGTAATTGGATCATAACCTAACTTTTAAATATGCGTGTTCATCGTACAATTGAATTCAAATTGAAATTTGAAAACGTCTTAAAAAGTTACAGTGTAATTGCAGACAGCCTGTAGGGAATGACTGCAATTTGAACATTTAAATGTATCAACGCCACAGCGCCCACTACCACCCTAACTCCTCCCGCCCCCTCAGTTCGGAAACTTTGTTCTGTCTGTGATGAGGTTGAATTGGGGAAAATTCCCATTAATTTCTGTACACTGTGTTTCCTGATGTTTTTTCCCACAAATCCAGAGAAATGCCCGCGTCTCTTCGGATGTGTCTGATGCAGTTAAAAGTCTGTGCTATTTTCCTTTTTCATAGATTCAGACTGAGAGTCTGTAAAACAATAAACACGGTGGAGAAACCCTAGAACTGCGTATCTGCTGCACTGGCAGTAAACGCAGCCTGCAAAGGATAACTAGTTGGCCTAATGTTGATGGTTCAGAGACAGTTGTTGAGCATTACCCATTGTTCTTCAAAATAGTTCCACTGGATCCTTCACAGCTCTCTGAACAATTTGGAAAAGGCAGATGGGGCATCAGAAGAAATAATTGCAATCAAGTCAGATAATCTAAACTCCAATGTGTTAAACTGAAAAACCAAAAAAATTGCTGATGCTTTGCAGAACTGACTTGCTGATTTAGGATACAAAGCCTGAGCAAGGAATGGTGGCTGGAGATATAAAATGGTTTAAATGTTTCTTGTAGGATTTAAGACAGGAAATAAGAGCTTGATACATGAACAGCTACTTGGCTTGCATATCCCGATTTCAACTGCAAATTAACCAGCAGCAGGAAAATTAGTTGTTTTTCAGTCATTGAAACACTCCCAGTTGATCTTGTATTCTGTTAGTTCATCTTACCTGGATTCAATTCCCCAATTCAACAGTGTTGAAGTGAACTGAAGTGATTTTGCCACCACACATGATGAGAGTAGGGTTTAACCCTTCACTCTTCTGATTCAAGGGTACCAATTGAGCCCAACTGATACCTTGTTGCTACGATGAAAATGAATTTCCACTAGAGTGACTCGAGCACATAATCTAGGCTTATACTCCAGTGTAGTATTCAGGGTGTGCTGCTTTATCAGAAATGTCATATCTCAGATGAGATGATAAATCGAAGCCTCATCTGCTCACTCAATTGGACGTAAAATATCCAATGGCACTATTTTGAAGAAAAGCAGGGAGTTATCCTCTGTGTCCTGGCCAATATTTATCCCTCAATCAGCATCCAAAACACAGATTATCTGCTCGTTATCAAATTGGTGTTTGTGGGAACTTGCTGCACATTTGGCTGTCCCGTTTCCTACAACAGTGACTACACTTCAAAAGTACTTCATTGGGTGTAAAGCAATTTGGCATGTGCTGAGGTTGTGAAAAGTGTTATTTAAAGGCGTGTCTTTCTTTCCGTCTTTCTTGAACTGGTGAAGGTGCTCTCACAGTACTGTTAAGTAGTGAGTTCTAGGATTTTGGCCCAGTGACAATGAAGCAACAGCAATATATGTCCAAATCAGGATGGTGTGTGACTTGAAAGGCAACTTGGAAGTGATGGTGTTCCTGTGCATTTACTGCCCTTGTCCTTTTGGGTGGTGAAGGTTGTGGATTTCAAAGATATGCTAAAAGATTTGGTGAGTTGCTGTAGCGCCTCTGCAGATAATACAACTGCAGCCATGGTATGGTGAGGGAATAAATGCTTAAGACGGTGGATGGGATACAGATCAAGCAGTCTGCTTGACAGACACTCCATCCATTAGTTCCACTGTTAAGGGCTTCATGAATGAAAGAGCTAAACAGATGGTTGTGTAATTGTGAAAGTAACTAAACATGGGAGAGGTCTGACCCTAGGATATGTTAACCCTACTGCAGCCACCCCAGGGTTCCCAGCTAAGCACAGCATGACTGCTGTTGCATGGACACAGACAATATGATAAGTTCACTGTCAATGTACACTGTTTGATAGTGAGGCAGTCCTGTTGTTGAAACTCTTGTCATACATATGTTATTCTCCCCTTCAGTACCTCTTTAATATAAACTACAGCATTACATCTTCTTACATACACCTTAATCATGACAGAAGAGTTCAACTTACTTCATAGCCTTCCAATGATGGCTGGTTCACAGGTGACCATATTACTTCGATTTCTGAAGATGAGATGCTCCTGGCAGTCACGTGTGGAGGAGCTTCACTGGGCTCTAGTAATGGAATAAAACAATGGGTGACTTTATTGCATTGAAGCCAGATTGGTCATAGATATTTTTGTTTACACTGACGTGACTTCAGTAGCTATGACAACAAAATGTAAAGCCAACATGGGGTTCAAATTCCAAAATGCATTACTTTTAGCCCACTGGTTAATGAATGTGTCAAATTGCCAAGTCTGATGCCTGGTCAAAATTGCTTAACGTAAACAGTCGATGACTTGATCACAACAGTGTCTGTTGAAATGTGATATTGCTATATAAATAACATCACTGAACACTTTCAACACACCCCATCACAAAGCAATGGATTTACATTTTGCACTTATAAAATTCTGGAGGGGTTTTCAAGTATACCATTTACTATGCAATATTTTACTTGCCACTGTAATTATCTGCAATTCATTTCAGTCAATTACTACTGAAGCCAGCACTTCTTACTCTTAAGTATCCAAACTGCTCAATGCATCAGGTGACGCCACAGATAGATTTCTGATTGCTGCATGTAAGAGTGCCATGATCCAACCATTCCTCCAGTTCATAATTTCCCTCATCATCACCTCAGTACTTATGGATCATTCCATAAGTAGAACATTTTGCCAGCTATTTCTAGTGGGACTTGTGCACATCAGTCATGCCACCTTGTCAGTGAACTTACCATTGCATCGTCCATGTCCTTTGAACAACAGGCAGTCCACTACAACGAGTCTCCACATCAATTATTTCTGTTATCTTTGTTTAACTCAGGTTAATTGAGAAATTCACAGAATCTATGTGACTTGGCAGTTGAGAGTTAATTAAACATGGCAGAGCTCTGTGCCTGGTTTTACTCAGTAATTTACTGTTCTGTAAAGCAATGAATGGCAGCTTCCCTAAAGGTTCAACTACAGGGGATGTTACAACTGACTCAATCTCATGCTAACCTTCAGGTGTAGCCCTCCATTAGCAGGTTGGTGAATAGTGATCAGTGATGGCCGATTTTTCTCTGCTCAGTTTAAAGCTCCGAGGTGAACTATAATGAGCTTTGCTGAAAGAAGAGACATGTCATCGAAACTTTTCATCTTGCACTCATCAGGACAGATTCACAAGAATACCACTTGTAAAGGGAACAAATATATCCGATACATAAATAATTCATTTGCAATTTTTGAATCAGCAGCTGCATATAAGAATTTCCTTACACACTGTAATGGGCTCAATCCTGCACTCAAATTCATCTTTGAAATGGAGCAGTCATTTGAGCTCCCTTATCTTGATGTGCTAGATGATAAATCTGCAATGGGATCTCTACTGCTGTCTACCACAAGTCCACCTTCACTAGTCAATATACACATAGGGATTCCTACAGTTCCACACACTGTAAGGTTGGCCTTATAGGCAACCTTATAAATAGAGCCTGAGCCATTTTCTCAGTGTGCAAGCTTGATACTGAAAAAGGGTGCATCAATGCCATTCTGCAGGATAATGGCTACCCTGATCAGGTCATTGTCTCTACTCAACTTTCCTGCTCCCCATTTCCCATGATCAGAAATCTTTCATCCCAGCCTTGAATATATTCAACGATGGAGAATCCACAATTTCATGGGGTAGACAATTCCAAAAATTCACAACTCTCTGAGTGAAGAACTTTCTCCTCATCTGAGTCCTAAATGATTGACTCTTTAGTCTGAAACTATGACCCTGTGTTCTAGATTTCTCAGCCAGGGGAAACAATCTCTTAATGTCTATCCTCTCATGTGCTTTCAGAATCTGTATGTTTCAACAAGATCACCGCTCATTCTTCTAAACTCCATAGAATATAGACCCAATCTCAGTCTCTCATCATAGAACAATCCTCTCATCCCAGGAACTAATCTAGTGAACCTTCACTGTACTGCTTCCAATGTAAGTATAACCTTCCTTAGGTATGGTATACATAACTGCACATAATATTCCAGGTGTGATCTCACCAAAACCCTGTACAACTTTATCAAGAGTTCCTTACTCCCGTTCTCCAATCTCTTGCAATAAAGATCAACATGCCATTTGATTGGCCTGTAGTTTCCTGTTTTCTCTCTTTTTTCTTGTACAGCGGTTTTACATCACAGAATCACAGCATCTTTACCGTGTAGAAGGAAGCCATTCGGCCTATTGAGTCTGCACTGGCTCTCTGAAAGAGCATTCCACCTAGTCCCACTCCCCTGTCTTATTCCCGTAACCTTGCACATTCTCTCTTTTCAGGTAGCAACTCAATTCCCTTTTGAATACCTCGATCAAACCTGCCTTCACCACCCTTTCAGACTCCAACCGCCCTCTGGATGAAAAATATTTTCCTCACATCACATTTACTCCTTTTGCCAATTATTTTGAATCTTTGCCCTTTACTTCTTGATGTTCTCTTGAGTGGGAACAGTTTCTCACCATTTACCCTTCCATACCCCTCAGGATCTTGAATACCTCTATTAAGTCTCCTCTCAGCCTTCTTTTCTCCAAGGAAATGAGTCCCAACCTCTCCAATCTATCCTCATTGCTACAGTTCTTTATCCCGGGAATCGTTCTTTGCTAAGTTCCAATCCCTTGGGACCATTCTAGAATCTTGAATCTAGAATTTTGGTGCTGGAGAATGTGCCCGGCAGTATATGACAAGGATATCATGTTCTAGTTTCCACCAAGATGAGATTTCTGGCATGTTCTGAAGACAACATTATTTGTTTAAGTTAAAGGGCCTTGTTTTGGCCCCAAGTATGTGATTCACAAACCAAATATGGACTTTAAATGTATTGTGTTCACTTTTTCCCCAGAGAATCTTTAAATATGAGATTACTAATTAACCGTGTCTCATTACACAATAATAGGCCTAAAGTAGCTTTACTCCTAATTGGTTCCACAACAGACGGATCCACAAAATTGTCATGAAAGCATTCTACAAAATCAACTTCCAGACGACCTTTGCCAATTTGACTTTTCCAGTCCGTTTGAAGATTAAAGTCCCCCACGATTATTGCATTGCATTTGTTACAAGCTCTAGTTATTTATTGATGAGTGCTCTGTACAACAGTATTAGAAGTGTGAGAGGGCCTAGAAAATACTCCCACCAGCCTTTTCTGACTGTTATTCATAATCTCCACCCATACTGATTCTACTTTCTGATATCCTGAGTGAAGGTCCATTCTTACCACTGTTCAGCTGACTTTCCCCCTCCCTGATACTCTTCAATGTCTACAGCTTGGACTCCAGCTCAACAGAGTACCAGATTTCCTCGAGTGGCACCCACTTAACGCATATAATTTTCACATTTCCAATCAGGATCCTGCAACTCTTGGCTAAGAAAAGGGCAAACATCAACTGACGATCATACTCTGCATTCTTCATCATGCTGGACAGTGTCTATATGTACAAGAGAGGTGAATGAAGAGAGCAAATGCTCTCAATAGTCAACCAACTTGTCAATGCGCTCCCTGTCTTGATTTGCATAAGAAAAATGGGCACTACGGACAGAATCATCCCAGAATTGCACTAGTGGGCGTGAAAAACACCGTGTACCCGATGGTGGGTTTTTGCGCCGTATCGTCCGCTTCCCATCTCATTAGTTATGGAGCCACAGGAAACACGCTGTCTTGCTGGCGGTCGGCCTCTGAATCACCTGTCACGCCAATACCTCACTGTTTCCTCAATCCGGGTGCTATATCTAAACTGAAGCCACGCACACAGTTCTCAAACCTTGCCGCCCAGGACTGCTCCAGTGAAAACATGGCCCTGAAAACCAAGAAGAGTTCAGTGGCCTGTCACTGGAATGCCTTTTGGAGACCCGCCGTGATGTTCTCCACCCCCACTCTGGCTGCAGGAGGTCCAGCAATCTCACCACTCTGGCTTGGGAGATGGTAGCCATGGTGCTCAATACCAATGCTGCACAGAAGAGGTTGGCCATCCAGTGCAGAAAGAGGATGAATGATCTTATACTTGCCGCTAGGATAAGGCAACCATCGCATCACTCTAAACTCACACATTCACAAGGCCATCACACATTCACTGACATCTCACTCACTGCCAACACAAGGGACATCACCACTCACTCTCTCACATCTCCATCTAGCCTCCTCAGCCCTCACCATCTTGAGCCCACTTGCACAGACATGTGCCCCCCCCAACACACAAACTGTGGGATACCCCTCCTTCCCCAGTACAGCACTTACTCTGCAACCTCTTCCCTTGCCTGAGTCCACTTCTCCCCCTTTACCAAACAAGCCCTAGCCCTGCAGCCATTGAAAAGCCACTCCCCGCCTTTCAGCTGGTCTGGTAGGTAGAGACCTGCCCATGAAAGTGGTGTGGTGCTGCTTGCGAAGCCTGGCACTGATAACTGTGAGCGCTGCCTGAAGCAAGGAGGGCAAACAAACCTTGAAGTCCCGAGCGAAGTGCAGCTCGCCAGGTACACATCGCTTATGTACCGTTGTGAAACACGTCGGCGTGCAATCACGCCATCGTGTCCAGATGATGCAGTGTGGAGGGATGATTCCGGTGAGCAGCGCTGATGAGATGCAAAAGTATTGAAATTAGGTTCCAAACATGTGGTGGTGGGAAACTTGGCTCGCCATTGATGGGAGGAGCAAACGATTGCAAACTGGTTTCAAGATGGTGTAAAACTGATTTCTGGCCTTCTCGCCATATTGTCCACTCAGGCCGCCAAACACGTCAGCTGCAAATGGGAGCGGAAAATTCTGGCCTAAAGTTGGATACCAAGAGCTGCCAGAACTTACGGAACTTCACTCCCTATCTTTAGGACTGGGGTGTGGAACAGTAAAACTCATGACGTATTTTCTTTACACTTCAATGTGCATCTGGTAACACTTAATACACTTGCCAAACAAATAGCAACAAAAAAAAACCTCTATCAACCGAATTTGTAACCGTTGCAGAAATTCATGTTTCAGCAAAGACCCCGACAAAAACTCAAGGAAAGATAGAAAAACTGTTCAGGGTAATATTTAATCACATATACACAGGCTTCCCAATGCATTTGGACTGCCGCTGTGAATGCTGGTCTGAGTTGCAGGAGACCATGTGAGTTAGCTACATGTTACGTAAAGAAAGGGAGAGTTCAGAGATGGCAAGCAAATCCGGGATTTGGAAAGAACTTATAAAATATGGTCAGTCAGTGAAGTGAGTGTTTTTTGATTAGTTCCAGGGAGTTTCAAGCCATTATCACTAGAAAAGAAAGAGCTTGCATTTATATAGCACCTTTCACCACCTCAGGACATCCCACAGCACTTTACAGCCAATGAAAAACTTTTGTACTTTTGTATTGCGTTAATATAGAAAATGTAGCAACCAATTTCCAGACAGCCAAAGTCCCACAACAGCAATGAGATAAATGACCAGATGATCAGTTTTTTAGTGATATTGGTTGACGTACAAATGTTGGCCAGGACAGCAGACAGAACTGTCCTGCTTTTCTTCAAGCATTGCCACAGAATTTTCTACATCCACATTTATAGGGCAAATGGGGCCTCAGTTTAACATCTCATCCAAAAGACGAGACCTCTGACAGTACAGCATTCCCTCAAGTGTCAGCCACGATTTTGTGCTCAAGTCCATTGAAGTGAGACTTGAACCCACAACCTTCTGATTCAGGTGACAGTACTCCCACTTCATTCAAAGTGTGACATACATGACACAGAAAACTTCTTAAATTATATTGATGTTGCTCACAATGGGTCAGAGGATACACTTAATCTTATAACTAAGGTGGATTGCCAGATAACGCACAATTAATAGGATCATTGAATTAGTGACCAACTAAGCCAAATCAATTTTTAATTTCATGGCATTCTAGGATTTTAATCAGTGTTTCAGGGATCATTAATGTGCAGTCATTAACATTTTCAAGCAGAGCACCTCGGCCTCTTTCAAACAACCCAGAGTGCGAATGTTAAAATCTGTTTTGAGGTAAGATTTGAAACTAATTTCAAGTGCTCGGGGGAGTACGAATGTGAAATCCGCACATGTGCACGAGTCCGTGCTTGCAAATCTCCCTGCCTCAGGCAGATGAAGAGTTTTCAGAAAAATAAATGAAGGCTCTGTCACATGAGCAGGGAGATGTTATTAATTAATTTTTTAAACTTTTATTTGCTTTTGGAAACCTCATCCTGCCCGTGGAAGTGCAAAGACCAAAAAAGTGCAAAGGCTGCTTGGCCTCTTCCCCATGCCCGCCAACCATAAGATTGGATGGGCAGCAAAAAACAAAAGTTAATTGAGACTTTAATGGCTTTAACAGGCCTTTTAATTGTCGGCAGGCGCGCTGCCGGTTCCTGTGTGTGCCCGCTGACCAAAATATCACACTACTGTGCGTTGACATCGGGATGCTCGCCCGACATCAACATGTGTCATTTTACGCTCGAGCAGTCAGGTGTGCATCCGCTTGCCGAGGTAAAAATTTTGCCCAATGTTATCTCTTCGTGAAAAACAGAATATATGGCAAGGTTGGAAGTAGGTACCTGGTTGAGGCAGAGACTTTCAGTAGATGGGGGAGACCAGGAAAATGAGAGGGAAATAAGGTTTGGGACTCAAAGTTGGAAGGAGGTGTCTTGGCAGGACATGGCAGGAAGCAGGGGTGGAGGCCTTGGGTTATGTTATTCTGTATAGCACAGCTCCTACCCCTCTTCAGGAATCTTTGTTCAGTCTCCGCCCTTTTGTGACACCCACCCATTTCATCCCACCATTGACGTCTGAGTCTTTGGTTGTACTGACCCATGTTCTGGATTTTCTCCCTAAATCCTTGCCTCTTCTCATTAAAATCAACTAACAGGTTTCTTTCACCCCTCTTACTACCTCCTCCTCTGTCTCACCATCCATTTTTGTCTGATTACCCTTCTATAATTCATCTTGGGATGTTTTTTCCTCTTCTTAACTCGCAGCAAATCCCGTTCCCCTATCACCCCTGTGCTCGCTGACCTACATTGGTCCCAGTCAAGCAACACCTTGACATTGATATTCTCATCCTTGTTTCAAATCCCTCCATAGCCTCACCCCTCCCTATCTCTGTAATCGCCTCTAACCTCACAACCTTCTGAGATATCTGTGCTCCTCTAATTCTGGTCTTTTGTGCATTCCCAATTTTAACCGCTCCACCATTGGTGGCTGTGCCTACAGCAGCTTAGTCCCAAAGCTCTGGAATTCCCTCCCTACACCCCTCTGCCTCTTGACCTTGCTTTCCTCTTTTAAGATACTCCTTAAATCTTACCTTTTGTCCAAGTTTTTGGTCAACTGACCTAATATCTCCTTATGTGACTTGGTGTCCTACTTTGTTTTATAATGCTCTTCTGAAGAAATGGGTCATTTTCAGGTTGGCATAACGATGTAACGAGAGGAGCACCACAGGGATCAGAGCTGGGGCCTCAACTATTTACAATCTATACCAATGACTTGGATGAAGGGACTAAATGTATATTTGCTAGATTTGCTGATGACACAAAAAGGTAGGAGAATAAGTTGTGAAGAGGACATAAAACGGCGACAAAGGGATATAGACAGGTTAAGTGAGTGGGTAAAAATTTGGCAGATGGAATATAATGCGGGAAAACATGTACTTGTCCAATTTGGCAGAAAGAATAAAAAAGCAGCATATTATTGAAATGGAGATTGCAGAGCTCTGTGGTACAGAGGGATCTGGGTGGCCTGGTACATGAATCACAAAATGTTAGTATGCAGGGACAGCAAATTATTAGGAAGGCAAATGTAATTTTGCTACAGTTGTACAGGGCATTGGTGAGACCACATCTGGAGCACTGAGTACAGTTTTGGTCTCCTTATTTAAGAAAGGATATAAATGCGTTAGAAGCTGTTAGAGAAGGTGCATTCGACTGACATCTGGGTTGGGGGCATTATCTTATGAGGAAAGGTTGGACAGGGTGGGCTTGTATCCATTGCAGTTTAGAAGATCGAGAGGTGATCTTATTGAAACATATAAGATCCTGAGGGAACTTGACAGAGTGGATGCTGAAAAGATGCTTCTCCTTGTGGAAGAGACCAGAACTAGGGGACAAAGTTTAAAAATGAGAGTTCTCCCATTTAAGACGGAGATGAGGAGAATATTTTTCCCCCCCAGGGAGCAGTGGAGGCCGGGTCATTCATATTTTAAAAGTTGAACTAGATAGATTCTCGACTGACAAGGGAGTCAAAGGGTATCAGGGGTAGACAGGGAAGCAGAGGCCACAATCAGATCAGCCATAATCTTATCAAATGGCAGAGCAGGCTCGAGGGGCTGAGTCGCCTACTCCTGCACCTAATTCGTATGTGTTTGTACGCTCATTACATTAAAGGTGTTACATAAATATAAGTTGTTGCTGTTTTTGCAATAGAGGTGTTATATAAATACCAGGGCTTAAAAGGGTTAAATTATGAAATCAGGTTGCATAAACTTGTCTTCTATTCCCTTGCGTTTAGAAGGTTCAGGGATGATATAATTGAGGTCTATAAAACAATTAAGGAACTCGATAGAATAGGCAAAGAAAAACCATGTCCTCTGTTCGACAAATTCAGATCAAAGGGGACAATCTTAACATTACAAGCACGCAATTTAACAAGGAAATCGGGGAGCACTTTTTCATGCAGAAGTTAGTGAAAATCTGGAATTCTCTCTCCCAGGACATGGTGGATGCACGACTAATTAAAACTTTCAAAATTGAGATTGATGGATTTTTATTGGGTAATGATATCAAGGGAGCAGAGGTGGGGAAATGGAGTTGAGCTACAGATCAGCCACGATCTGAATGGCTCAAGATGTTAAATCGCCCACTCCTGTTCTCAGGATACATAATGCATTGTTGTGAGTGGACAGGTGGAAATCTCTATCAGCTCTGCTCAAAAGATAGTGAATTAAGTGTTTTCTGACCGGCTCTGGGAAAGTAACTTAGTGTTTTTCTGATCATTTGCTGATGAATAAATAAATAGCTATCTAAGCTGTAAATAGTTGTTTTCAGATTTTCAGCATCAAGAAAATAAAATCAAAACTACTGTAATTATACCTGTAACTCCCAAATATGCTTTTGAAATATTCAAATACATTTTGAAAGTATTCCCTTTCAAACCCTACCTCAAAAAAGTTTCTAAAGTTCATGCTGCAGCTTGTTTGAAGTCATTTGGAAAAAGTAAATTATTTATTTTTAAAACTGAGGAAAGACATGCTTTAAGTGATCAGAATGCATAAATCCAATCGATACACACAGGAACTTCACCACATGTTATTCTTAACTCTTCAATTGACAGACTGACAGCTATGAGAAGAATGTCAACTCCAAAACAAGGCTTCTGACAGAGGCTGAAGCTACTGAGTAAAAATATTAATACTCAGAGACACGAACAATAATTTTTTAAGTTTAAACAAACCATTAATAAATGTATAATTTTTAATGTCTTTATTACATACATACTTCTAACATTAAAAAAGTTAGAGATAAATGGCAGCTGGTATTTTTTTAACAACATTTTAGTGATATGATTGGTTCTTATTTCTTTTATAAATTGGTTGGTGTTCCCCTCCACTTATCGTTAAAGTTTTTTGTGGGCCATTTTTCTTCTTGCTAAAAAGAAATGTAATCTAATCAAGTTAATTAGTTTAGTTTCTGATTTGTTTTTCTTTTAGGTAGATTTTCGTCATTGCTCATGATCAGAGTTCTCAGTTGTTCCTGCTTTGGAAATATGAGGTTTGAGCCAGTCATGCGAAGGTGGGTCACAGAAATTTGCTTTCCAGTTGGATCCCTGAAAGAGAAAACTTATGCAATGTGCACCACTTTTATTGTGTGCTAAAGAAAGGACTTGAATTTATATAGGATCTTACACAAGTTCAGGACGTTCCAGGCTCTTCGTAGCCAAGAAACACTTATAAAGTGTGGTCACTGTTGTATTGTGAATATGCTTCAGAGCTCTGCAGAGGAGTCATACAGACTCGAAACGTTAACTCTGTTTCTTTCTCTACAGATGCTGCCAGACCTGCTGAGTTTTGCCAGCATTTTCTGCTTTTATGTCAAATTTCCGACCTACTCCCTTGATGAGCCCAGCGTGGATTCCGAAATTATGGGCAGAATTTTCCAGTCTTCCGCTGACGGGTTTGCAGGCTGGAGGGAGGGGGTGGGGGGGGGCCGTGGCGTAAAATTCTGTGTGTGTCTTTCCTGCCACCTACCTGCTTGCCCCCAACCTGGCTGTGATTTTATGGGGCCGCAAGTGAGCCCTAAGGCAACCTGCCCACCATCGTCTCAATTGAGGCCCTTAAGTAGCCAATGAATGGCCCGATGCCAACAGGGACAGAAAATTACACACAAGGACATTGGAAAGGAAAGGGAGGTTAAGGATAAGACAATAGATTACAAGGGCAATGGGGTCAAGGGTTGATTTTTTTTTGAGAGGGGTGGTTACAGCGACAGCAACCAAAGAGGGAGAACCATTATCAATATTGGCTAGTATGGGAACTTCAAAGCGTAATCAAACAAAAATGGACAACAAAAATAAAGGGATGTCGGATAACTAAAATTGGGTGAACTATTGTATACCCAGTTCAAAGCATTCTAAAATGAAAGGTTACAAAGTATGGTAAGAATTAATATGCAAAGACAGTGAACATGCCATGATGTCGCCAATGTGGGATTAGATTGGAAGGCCAAGTTTGGCGATGCAGTTTGGAGGACCAGCTTCGTGTGGGAATAAGCTAATTCTCCGTAGGTAAAACAAGTATGATTATATCAGAAGAAAATTGGGGCTAATTATTAACTAATTTAAAAGTGATCAAGGAGCAGGTTTGAAAAGTATGGCAGATGTCCAATACCTTATTGAAGCAAGTGCTTGCAAGAGTTAAGGAATGCAAATGACATCATTTACATTGAAACAATGTGTGCCACAATCTAATTTGCAGAAGTTTGAGTACAGGTATTTAAATGCTGGCCAGGCTACTGGGAAAACTCTTGTTCTCTTCAAATAAAATGTCATGAGGTTTTTTTATATTTGCTTGAGTGTTCACAACAGAATGTCTCATCTGAAAGACGGCACCTCCAACAGTGCTGCACTGAAGTACCAGCTTTTAATACGTGCTCAAGTTACGAGATAGGCCTCATTTGAATCCACAACTTACTGACTCAGAGGGAAAAGTGCTACCAATGGTACTAAGGTTTAGAGACCAATTCATCTGACCCTATTCAAGAGAAGGAAATCAAGGTGTGCAGATGGACCAGTTTAAAAAGCATTTACTGTAGAAATCTATCTTCAAAATCTCCAGATTGTTCTGTCAGGAACTTCTCATTTACACCTGATTCTGGAAGCTGCTATGCTTCATTGGGCAGAATCTTGTTGCAGCGTCGACTGTTCAGAAGGTGTGACTAGAAGTGTGCCAGACTTCTGCTTGGAGGTGGGAAAGCGGGCCACACGCAATCATGCAGTGGCCAGACAATTAGCTGTACACAGCCGAAGTGCATGGCCAATTGTGTGGTGGGAAGTCGCTGACCCTGCTGTTACCTCCGGTGGGCTGAAGGTCCGGGCGCCATATTTAAACAGCACCTGGACAGGCATCCACTCCTGCTACATCATTCTGCCTCTCTGAGAGGAGGATTTTGAACTGGAATTGCCTCCACCTGCTGCCCACCTGCCACAATTGGATCTTTGCCACCCTCACTTTCACAGACAGCCATGACACGACCTTTTTGGCCTAACTTCTACCTGAGCTCAATGCAGTGGTTCAGATTCCTCTCCCTGATTCAACAAAGTTCCCCATACAAGAAAAGCAGCTCCGACTCCAAATCCACCAGGAAGACTACCTCGCCTGCTGCACACCATCTTTAATCAGTCGTGAATCTCCTTTGCTGCTGACTTAATCGCGAAAGTATTTATTTTAATGAGTATGCATGACAAGCTAACACATTGAAAGAAGGTTTGCGCCGCTTGCCAATGGGAACTATGATCTGCCTTTAATCCACTGTTGATTTACTTCCCAACTTTTATCCCGATATCAGGAATCCGACATTTCGCCTCCTGCCCTCCTCGTTTCCTGCTCCCAGAAGCTTCACTAGATTCTGCCCATAAAATCTCAAAGTTTGCATTTGAAATACAAACTCAGGAAACAAGTAGCTGACACGCCAATGACACTTGCTCTGAAATATTTAATATGGTCAGTCAGGACTGGCAGCCGAATGGCGGGCTGGCTCAAAAAGAGTGAGGAACCTCAGGGAAGCCTTTTAAAGGCACACAAGTAGATGGAACAACGTCCACTCAATTTCCTTACTAATGTCCCACTGAAGTAATAAGCTGCCAACAAACTGATCATGGGCAGGACAATCACCCCTTCATATTATTTTCTTCCTTTACTTAATCAAAGCCAATCTGGCTGCTGTCCCAAAAACCTTCAGCTGGTCACTTGGTGTTGAGAGTCTGTAATCACGTGCTGCCTCAGCCAATTTTTCTTATTAACCATCAACACACAGTGCTGAAGATATTATTCTGGCAACATGCATATGTCAGATTTAACATTGGAAAACTTCATCACCAAGGCTGCCATGGTTGTAAGTGATATTGCAGGTAAATTGAGACTTTTAGAGTCCATTTTCCATAGTATAGCATAGGGCTTTTCAATACGTTTTGAAATAGAATATTGTGACCTAGTTAGTGATTTTAATACATAACAGATTATAAATCTATGTATGTCCACATAAAAGCTTTGCATTTGATGTGTGCTTTATTTACCACATCAAACTTGCTTTGTCACATTTTGGTGTTTATGTTTATATAAGCGAAGTTTTTGAAGTTGATTGACTGAAATTAATGAATTAAACATGTGAAATGCTGGTAGACAAATTTTGAAGAGGAGCAATTAAGAACACATGAAACAGTGAGTTAAAGAGGAAAGTCAGTAAGAAAAAGTGGCAATAAAGGAAAGAAATGGGAACAACCTAAAATTCTTAAACGATTTTTTTTGTAAATCATTTCACCCCATGACATGACATTCAATGGCATTACCATCGTTGAATCCCCCACTATTAACATTCTGGGGGCTTGCCATTGACCAGAAACTGAACCGGACTAGCCATATAAATACTGTGGCTAAAAGAGCAGGTCAGAGGCTAGGAATTCTGTGGTGTGTAACTCACCTCAACTCCCCAAAGCCTGTCCATCATTTACAAGACACAAGTCAGGAGTGAAATAGAATACTCTCCACTTGCCTGAATCAGTGCAGCTCCAACAATACTCAAGAAGTTTGACACCATCCAGGAGAAAGCAGCCCACTTGATTGGCACCTCTTCCACAAACATTCACTCCCTCCACCACCAACGCAGAGTAGCAGCAGTGTGTACCATCTACAAGATGCACTACAGAAACTCACCAAGGCTCCTGAGGGAGCACCTTGCAAACCCATGGCCACTACCATCTAGAAGGACAAGGGCAGCAGATACATGGGAATACCACCACCTGGAAGTTCCCCTCCAAGCCACTCACCATCCTGACTTGGAAATATGTCGCAGTTCCTTCACTATCACTGGGTCAAAATCCCGGAACTCCCTCCCTAACATCACTGTGGGTGTACCTATGCCACATGGACTGCAGCAGTTCAAGACGGCAGTTCAACATCACCTTCTCAAGGGTAATTAGGGATGGGCAATAAATGCTGGCCTAGCCAGCGATGCCCACATCCCGTAAATGAATTTAAAAAAATTCAGCTGATATCTTGATTTCCCAGTTAGACTGCGACTAGAAGTAAATCTTATTACATCAAAAAGAAACAAAATTGACAAAATAATGATTAAAACTACATACACAATAGAAATTTTCAAACAGCTGTAAAAATGTTTTCTGCTATAGGTCTATGAAAGATCTAAACTTCAAGCTCATTCGGATTCTTGAAGCCATCACTGTTTCCTGGGGTGAATCCAGCCAGCAAACTACAGCTCCAAGCTCGCACCACTCTGTACAACTTTGGGGATTTTTATGGCTGATGGTAAGAGTGCATTCAAACAAAAAACTAAGTGTTGCTGTTTGGAAACCTGCATCCTCCTGCAGTTCAGCCTACTAATGGACAATTATTCCCATCTGAAAATGTTAACAGAACCTTTAAAGGACATGATGATGGCTCTTTGAATATGTATTTTCTTGGAAATCTCAAAGTAAGGTAAAGCATAAATTCTAATTATTTCAGGTAACTTTGTTATGATGTATAGTGTATACTAGTAGGTTCCTCTATAAATAGATCAACAGAGCCTAATGCAGATACAGCTGAGTAGAGAAGCTGCAAATGAGGAATTCTTCATATTGTACTAAGAATTAAAAACAATCATTCTTCATAATAAAACATCTGTTCCATTTTTCCAGTTGGAAGAAATGCTGATTAAAAACGATTTAAGCACATATTTTCAAATAGAAAATTTGAAGTGCTATTTCAGGGATATTTAGCAAAGGAGGAAAGATGCAAATCAGTTTGATTTTTTTTTGAGTTAGATGCCCTAAACAAATAGATATTAAATGTTTAAGTAGCTACTCCTCCACATTACACCGGCAAACTTAGTTATTTAAGGAAACAATCTATTTTTCGAAGACAGTCAATAAATGCTTGCTGCATTGTGTTGTGAGATGATCTTACAAACTGCTTTCTAAATTCTTTCACTACCACACCAAGCACCTTGCACAGTGTAACTTCCGATTCACCAGAGGCAACAACACATATTTACACACACAATGAACTGCCAGCATCTAAACTTGAATATTGTAAGAAGATGTCAGCTCAGCAGTGACATGACTTTTAAGCTTTCAATGCCCCTGGAACACATCAAAGCTTATATAAATAGAGTTGACAGCCAAGAAAGGCAAAGCCTTATTAAAATTTATGTGCAATTTTTCCTTGTTCTTTATCCATTTGTGCTTCGATTAAACTACTGATTTGTCAATTAAAAAAAAACAATGCAATGCAAACCGCTGACACAAATAAAGTAATTTTAACAACTTTGAACATCCTATATATCTGCACCTAGTCCTCCTTATTTACAATATCGACAAGTCAAAGTTACCAAGTTCTCACATATGAACTTCTCTTTCCTTCTTCTAGCAAGAAATTCCTTTACGTTACCTCTCGCATTTTACCTTCATTCTTCTACAGAATTGCCATTTTCCCTCTAGTATTACAGTATTACTTGCAATTCTTTCCAGGTACATTGAATCCATAAATACATTCACCCCTGTTGGAAATGAGGCATCACAGAATTCTTTCAATCTGTGCCTTATCAAAAGCATGTCAAACGCAACACGATCATTTTGGATTTCTCAGTGCTGTTAGGCACATGACTGGAGGGTGGATCGAACTCTCAGTGTGGCTCAACAATCTGACTCCTTTACAGGGGCCCTCAAACGCTGGACACCCCAAATTGCTTGACATCTGTGAAACCCTCAGTCTATGCACCTCAAATATGTAGTGTCTTTCGTCAGACTCAGAGTACAAAGCTGATACAGTCCCATGTGTGCCTCACAGATTATCCTCCATGAACACTAATCTTGTCCTTCCCTTAATTGTATCATATAGTGCCCGTATAACTTATCTCCAATTATAACTTCTGCCACTATTCTTCAAAAGTAATTCATTATGTGACATCAAAAGGGTCTATACAAAGGTACAAACTGAATCATTATTTGTATTATCCTCTGATCTTTCAACTACCTCACCCAATTTCTTACTGACTGCATTCAAATTTCCTCCAGTACCAAATTGCACATATAACAGCTACTGGTGTCTCCACTGTTTCCATTTGTTTTTCTTGCTGCTTTCTCAAGCTTTGATTTTACGGAGTCTCTGCAGTTTCTACTCCCTCCCACATCTACTTCAATTGCAAAGTCAACTTTCAGACTCTTTCTCCATGAGTGAACATCGAGCTCGTTAAGAGGCGACTGCAAAAGCCGTGAACAAACTTCCTTTCTGTCCAAGCCAAATCTAGTGCCCTGGCACAATCCACGTCCAACTATTACAGGAAAAAGTTACCATGTATTTTAAAAATGTTGCTGCATTTCGTCAGTGCAGTTGGTGTCACAAACTATTACAGAAAAACTTGAATGTTGTACAATCAGCAACTGAGGCCCGAGAGAGACTTCTGGTCTCAGGCACACTCCCAAACACAATGCCTCCAATATTCATGAGAGGTGGGGAAGGTGCGGGACAGTGTGGTAATGGGAGGAATCTAGCTAGGCCGGAAACATGAAGATCCTGCTGAATTTAATGGCAGGGCCTCATCACAACTTATTTTCCCTTTCCCGCCCAGAAGACGGCCAAATTGACAGGCCGGTTGGCTGCTGGGAGGGATAACCAGCAGCAAGTGGAAGGAGCTAGGAACTCTCAGTGACGGTCTCAGGGGAGTAGGCTGCAAACTGCAGATCAAGGCTTGGAGGGGTTTCAGCTGAGATCATGACAGGGGGCTAGAGAGAGGCTTTGATCAAGAGAGAAGAGGCTGCATGCTTGCTTTTGGTAATTGAGTGCCGATTATACTCTGATTATGACTGCCTGCAAAAAGTGTAGTAAAAGAAATGGACCACCTGAAGCCAGATTTGCTGCTAGGTTTCGCAATAAGGCCCTTAATTGCTCTTTGGGAGCCTAATTTAAGTATGTTAATATAGTGCTCTGTCCTTTCAATATACGCAAGTCATGTTCCCCACCACTGTAAAAATGGCAGATGGTATGTACACGCTGGTATGGACGCCAATATTTTGATCATATATGTAGTGCAAGTCTTGTGGTACAGTGGGTGGCGTCCATGCCTGTGTGCCAGAAACTTTGGCTTCAAGTCCCACCTCAGGACGTGATGGCCAACAAAGGTCGTTCACAATGTGGCCAAACAGGTTGAGTATCAACTTGTAAATCCTTCCAAGATACACCAAAGACAGGTGATAAGAGTGGGAGAGATTCCTGGTCAGCCATGTGATGGGAAGAAATTGGAGCCCCTACCAGCACTGTCCATAGCTCCAGGTTACAACATGCATGTGGAAGTGTATGCTGCCATAGCAACTTGGTATCGCTGGAGATGGGGTGTGGGGACGGGTTGGGTGCGGCAGCTGGTTGCTTCTTGGCTGGAAGGCCGGTATAGATCAGATTGGTGCCAACAGCATGAGGTTCGATCCCGTTCTGGCTGGGGTGGATTCTGGACCTGCCTCCTTGCCCTGCCTGAGGTGGAAGTTGTGGCACTGTGGGTCAGGCCTGCCCTCGGGCAGAGAACTGAAGAAGATGGTGTTAATTCCGTTTAGCTTCTTACCACCTGATTTGAGTTTTGTCAGACTGTGTCTTCTTTTCTTATTGCGACTAACTGTTAAGAATACTAAGATTTGCTTATCATTACAAAAAGAGAATACTTTGCAATATTATAACACAAATGATATATTGTGGTGCTAATTGGCCAGCTGACTGTAAGGCAGGATTTAGTTAAGAAATAATATACTCCATTTTGTAGAATTGTGCAGAAGTATTAGACATATGTTTGGAATATGTAAGTATTATAATTAAATAATTCAGGGTTCTGGATCCATTTGCTATAATGAGTTTTAAATTTCCCACATGACTTTAAAGAACTTAAACTAAATTCTTCCAGAAATCACAGGACATAGGAGTGTTGGCAGCACGACTTGTACTGTTCCCCAACACCATGCTTTAACAAGAAATCCAATACCTTCATATAAAAATACTAGATCCATACATTAAAAATCAAATTTCATTTATAAGAATCCTGCACCTGTATATAAAACACATCCATGCATAAACAATTAATATGTCAAGAGCAACAAAGAGTAGGCAAAGAAAAAAATATGGAGGCAGTGAATGTGTCTTTCAGGTTCAACACTTTGTAGAGGGTGGATTCATCATCAAATGGACATAGCTGATGATGATCTAAGATTACAAGGTAGTGGCACTCCCTGAAGCATCCCTCTGTGGCTGTGATGAGAGGGCTCCTCTCCATCCTTGCATTGTTCAGAAATGCCACATTAGGCAGCTCTTCACGATGAAGTTGTGACCTAGAGCAAGGCTCCGAGAATATGGATAGGGCAAATTGATTGGTCTGTTCTGAGCCAAACTGGAGACAAGAAGTCATGATTGAGATGGTGCCATTCACAGCTTGAACTGAACTTCAGGTAATCTTTCTTCAAACAAGGTGTTTAATATCCCTGCACTATCCATAGGGATGAGGACACAATTCAATCCCATAGGTTTCACACATGAGCAGTAAAGTTCAGCTGTGTTTTTACAGGCAGTTCTTATGGGAGAAGAAGGCCCTCATTCCTGAACACCCAACTCAGCACATGACAGATTTCCCCAATTCATGTGACTGTCTATCCCAGAAAAAAATGGGCTAGGGCTGATATTCAAAACGGGTTTAAAAATATATGAAAATCATGGACAGGAAAAGACCAACTGGACCATCAGGTCTGGCCCACAAGCACGATATATAGAGCATCATGTCTAGACAGGCTCCTTGGAAGTTCACTGAAAATGACCACATTTAGATCTGATCTGAAGTTGGTAAGGAGTTGATGAGTCTTTTCATTTAGTAATTTGGAAAGCAAGTGATTCCCTCAAGCTTTTCAATTCACTTGTATGTTTCTGCTTCTTAGTTTATAGCTCTCATGTAATGAAAGATGGACTAACTCTGAGCTGCTTCAATGGGATCTGGTACAATGTTAGAAGGAAACATGATCTGCTTGGTCTGAGTCCAAATTTCATTATCAACTGTCTACTCAAGAGGTGGGATCCAGAGCTTTGCTTAAGATTTTTAGTGATGTTTAGTCAGATCTATACGTTTTGCCTGCTGTCAAATCACAAACCTGGCATTTCCTTTACACGGAAAACTCCTCTACTTTGTTCCTATATCACTACTGAATATTTATCCTACAACCATTACCTTACATATGGGGCCAGATTTTCGTCTGGTGATGGAGGCAGGAATGGGGTCAGGAATGACCAAAACTTAGAATTTTGTGCACTAATTTCAAATTTGCACTGCCTTCCTGGCCCTCATATTTATGTCAGCTTTTTCTCAGCTTGAGGAAGTTTTGGGTCACAACACTGCATCCACCTCTTCTGAGGTCGAGGTCACATTGTGAGCCCTGTAGGAAATTTGAATTTCCCTCCCCCAGCTATTTCTCTGTATTGGCGTGGATTTTGAAGCCCTAAAAAACCTGCCTCATTGGAGAGATTGTGGCCACTGGGGTAAACCTGCTTAGGGGTTGGGCACATTCAATCAGCTAAGTGTTAAATGTTTTGACAACTCTTCTTTCCTTATTCTTTCATGGGGTGTGGTTGTCACCAGCAAGGCCAACATTTGTTGCCCATCCCTAATTGCCCCTTGAGCCAAGTGGCTTGTTATGCCATTTCAGAGGGCATTAAGAGTTAACCACATTGCTGTGGGTCGGGAGTCACACATAGGCCAGACCAGGTAAAGACAGAAGGTTTCCTTCCCTAAAGGACATCAGTGAACCAAATGGGTTTGTTTTATGACAATCAGTGATAGTTTCATGGTCAACATCACTGAGATGAGCTTTACATTCCAGACTTATTAACTGAATTCAAATTCCACCAGCTGCTACAGTAGGATTTGAACCATGTCCCCTGAACATCCGCCTGGGCCTCTGGGTTACTAGTCCAGCAACATTACCACTACACCACCGTCTCTCCAAATGTCACTAATAGATGCTGTATTTCAATGTAGATGTATTTTAATTGCAATGATTCATCATAAGACTCTGTTCTGAAAAGGTAAGTTGACCATTACATTGACCAGCATTGTTTAAGTGTTGTGATGCATTAGAGCACTTTTTCAATTAAAAAATTCCACTTGCTCCTGGACTGCTTTGATTGACAGGGCATCTGGCATAGCTTAGAAAATAAAAGTAATCCGTTCCTCCAGTTTCAATAAACTCTATTGTTTACATTCCCAAGGGTTTGTTTTGTTTGCTGGGGCTATTATGATTGCATGGATGAGTTTCAATGGCCACAAAAACCACTTATCTCAGCAGGGGGCTGTGTTCACAGTTTGACTGACAGTTTCAAGAGGTTATTAAAGGGTTATCTGCCTTTGATGTGGTAAGTGAATAAATGTTTATTTGTTTTTACAATACATTGACCACTTGAGGGGATTTAATTTTTTATGAATGGCTTTTTGAAATGAGATGTTTTTCAATATAAAGCTATTTGAATGAGAGGTCTACTAGATTGTTAGAAGTTTTGTTTTAATTGTCCATTTCAAAGACATGGCTCCTGAGGTCTAGCCACAGGGGATATTGGGTGAATGGCTATTGATGATCTGTGGCCGAGGTGGGGAGGGGGTGCACATGGAGAGATTTGAAAGGGCATAGGGAGTATGAGGCAGCATAGAAGAGGCATGGGAGGTATGAGGGTTTGAGGGGCATGGGGGTGGTTAGGGTAAGAGGTGAGGCTTAGGGGGCATAGAAATGATGTTGGGAGCTGGATTGTTGCTCGAGAACCAAGGCAAGCCTAACCAGCCCCTCCCCACCCAAACTTCTCCCAGATGGCATCACGGCTTGCAAAACCTGATCTCACCCTGCCCACATCTCTTGGAGACAAAGAAATGGTGTTTTCCGAGGCTGAGTCAAAAATCCATGCCACGGAGTCCCCATAAATTTTGAATGCGTGTACATGCTTTAGGACTACAGTTTTCTGCAAAAAAATTGTAGCCCCTTTGAAGTTACAGTTTATTTTCAGAACGTGGGCACTTTTTAAAAGCAAAGCCCCTCCCCCTCCAGCATCCGACGCCCTTCAAACTGGGGTTTCCCTCAACAAGACCAGAGTGCTTCTCCATTACTCTCCATTGTCTGGAGCATCTCTTTCTAAAGTTACCCATTCCATGGGGTTTGAGTTCAGCAGACATTTGGTGCAAGCCCTCACTTTCCTCAGAGGCATCAGTTGGTTTTGGTACCAGTATACTCGGTCCACATTGCTAAAAAAAAATGCTGTAAAACACATGCATCAATTTGCAGTCAATAAAAGCATGTACTTTTCCTGCTCTTTTAAACTTTGTTTATTGGCTTCATCTAGACATTCTCCTTTTGAGCAAGATCAGGGCCAGGATTTTCCGGCCCTGCCTGCCATGGACATCATCGTGGGCAGGGTGGGAAAATATGGAAAGTGGCCAAGTCAATTAGAACCATGACCCTCTCTTCCAGGTTCCTCCAGTGTGGTCCAAGCAGCACAAGTATCGCGAGGCACCCAATGGTCTGCTCGATCACATTGTGTGTGCCAACATGACTTTGGTGCCCATGTATGTGAGAGTTGTGAATCAGACTCATCAGCTAGATGGTCAGCAGATAGTCCTTGTCACCCAATAGCTACCCGTGGTTACTCACAGTGGCATAAAAGCAGATGGCACAGCAGGCTGATGCCAGAATACTAGGCATTGACCTGTAGGATGCTCTGAGCATGGTCATATACCAACTGGATGTTGAGGGAGCAGAATCCCTCACGGTTGCAGCACATCACTGAGCTAACATGATGCATTCACAAAGAAATCTGTGCGCAGTCGCTGGCACCCTGCAACATGAGGGAGAGAACAATCCTCACAACGTGGCATGCTCAAGTCACCTGTTTCCTCTGGAAAGTGAAATTGATAGGTTGTCAGCTCGCTTTGCATACAGACCTCAGTGACCTCCCTTAAACTACAGTAGACTGTAAATTGGGAAATATTGCTTGGTCCAGCCTGGAAGGAACCTGATGCATACAGTTGCCTTCAAAGCCTCTGGCAATTGCTCTGTGGCTGCATTCTGCCTACACCAGGAGGCAGATTTCAGTTCCCTTTCCTCCCCTAGTTTGTGATTCTCTATCCCTCTCAATTTGTGCTTCATTCTGGTTTGACATTTGTTTTTTAAACCAAGAATAGTGGGGGAAGAATGTCCACTGTTTGATGTTTACGACACTGACTCCATTCTCCATATGCCTTTATATCACAGAACTCTAAGTGGCAAACTGGGGAATAACTTTTTTTGCTAACACACTGCAAATGCCCACTTGCAGGAAATCCTGTTGTAGCAAATCAGTAACAGGCCTCACTTGCTGTGAGAGGTTCAAAATGTTTATTTGGCATTGCTGGGACGATTCTGGCATCTGATGTTCTCAGGAGCCTGGGAAACTGTGCATTCACAGTCCATGATTTTGGACAGTGCCTGGCTGATTTGCTAACCTGTGCCAGGAGCAGGAGAGATCGCAATCCCTTCCTTGGTTCCATGTCCGAGAGTTAACCTGGAGAAATAACTGAGGCAAAAAAGAATTTAATCCTGTGAACACCAGCTCAAAGCAATCAAGATGATGTTTTTCCCCACACCAGCCCTATATAATATTACTGTACCATTTATTTGCTCATACTGGGGTATAGGGTGGCCACTGGGAGGCCAGAAATGCCAGACAGGGACCCTGCACCCCATGTCTGCTAACCTCCACGCATGCACACACAGAGATTTCTGCTATAGTTGTGCAGTAGTTGAATTTTGCTGGGCTACCTGGACACTGAGGGCTGTTATAGGACCCTGCTTGAGATCAGTAGATGGACATCATCAATACCTACGTGTTAATAAAACTGTTATATGTCAAAGAAAGGAAGAACAACCAGTTTTGCCAGACAGTTAAAACTATTAATAGTTCAGTCCGGTTGCATTATGAAACACTTTGAAATGCATAGTTTGTTGAAATATCAAGAACACAAATTTTCAGAAATATACATGCATTAAAGATGTTTATTACAGCATGCATGTTATCCTGCTCATTAAGTGAGGAAAAATGGCAAGTAAATGATACGGGTTTGTGGGTGTGGGTGGGTGACAATGATGTGGGCGATAATACCAACCAGCTTCTTATTGACCTTTGCTGAATTTTGCCCAGCAGAGGTCGGCCGATTCCCCTCCCTTCTGAACCTGCTCCCCCTACCCTCACACTGCGGTTTCTCCCCTCCCCTCCTCACTGCTTCATCTTCAGGGGGTCCCCAGCCACCAGTGAATAACTCGCCAAGTGGCCAACTGAGCACTTTCCCAGAGTTTCAGCTCCAGACTCCTGCCCACAGTCAAATCTGCTTTCATGAAGGGTGGGCCACCAATATAATGAACAGAACATCATCTCCTCACTCCTGATGCCCATTCTGTTTACATTATGACTTACACATTTCAAATGATTATTTTAAAATATTTCTAGAGATGTTTTTGTTCGATGTTTTGGTATTGAGGTGTGAATCAGTGTTGTGATGTGGAATGGTCCTTGATGTGGGTATTATTCAGGATAATGAGAGTCAAATGTGACTGATTGAAACAGAATTTTGAACTTCAAAATACCGGACCTAAGGGCGTCCGGTACTGGAAAGAGGCCAGATGTGCTGAAATCCAGACGGTCTGGTACACAACCGGATGAACGACCACCCTACTGGGGAATTTAATCCCTGTATTAAGCATCTGCTGTCAGCACTGAGCAGAGCTGGGCCAAAGTTAGCATGGACAAAATAATAGGAAAGCTGTCTCTGTTCCTTCACTACAACGCGCTTTAAGCACACATGTAGAACAGCACCACTGGCGCGTCAGAAGGAATTTCCCAAACCCCACATCAGCTATCCTTAGCATCATCTCTCATTGAAACTGCCATTTTAGTTGAGCATTAATGCTGCACTGTAGGATTTGTGGTCGAGGCCTCACCAGTTTGGATCAGAATGCCTGAGCTAGCTTCATCCAGAGAGAGAGAGAGAGAGAGGGCGAGCAAGCAAAAGAGAGAGGGAGATAAAAGAGGCTTTCATTCCAGCAACGTAGGCTGCAGTCAGAGTCAAAATCAGGCTTCAGCAGTAAAAGGACCTTTCACTCAATCATTCTCTTCAGCATATATAAGCATAAAGGCCATTCATGTTTCGCAAAGGGCAACAGCAATTGTTTTTGCTTGTTTCTCTTGCACCACAAACTGTTCTCGAATGGATAAAGTACACTGTGGCTGATTACCAAATGTCGCTGTTCTGTGGTTTTCATGGAAAGATAGAGCAAAGCATAGAGCCTGCTATAAAAACACCAGGAATAATTCTAGACTTTCCTGCCATGAAAGTGGAAATGATGGCATCAACTGTGTGACCACAAACCAGTTCCCCAATTATAGACCAGCAAGTCCTGAAATATTAATGGAAAAACATGAAGGAATTCGATCCCAAAACATTGGTAAAAATCCTGAAATAACAAGGGAAAGTGACTTATTCAGTCACTATGAACCAATGACATTGGCAAACAATGCCTAACAGCTTGGTTCGTTAACACCCAATAGCACGCTCATGACACTTACCATCCTCTGCTGAATAAATGAAAGCAGACAGGCTAAACGGCCCATTTCCTTTGCTGTTAAATGCTTTAACTTTGACTTCAAATGGGGTGCGTGGAGATAGAGAGTCATCTTTGTGAACGTATCTGCTGCCTTCAGGGTTGGGCACCGTCACTTTCCTCCATTCCTTGTCTGTACTTGGCTTGAAGGCAACGATGTAACCAAAGCTGCTTCCATAATGGTACTCTCTTGGCAGGGGCTACAACAGCAGAGTGAGAGAGAGAGAGAGAGAGAGAAAGGGAAAGAGCATTAGCTTTGAGGATAAAAGGTCAAGGGGATGATCAAATTGAGGTGTTTAAGATGATCAAAGGATTTCGTGGAGTAGATAGAAAGGAACTATATCTTTTCATGGTCAAGTCGTGACCTTGAGATTAGAGATAGACTATTCAGGGTGATGCAGAAAGCACTTCTTCACACAAATAGCTGTGGGAATCTGAACTTCATTCCATCAAAAAGCTATGGATTGGGCTAATTGAAAATGTTAGAAGTGATGACGATAGAATTTTATTACATAAGAGGAATGGAGCAAATGTGGGTAAATATAGTTAAGATACAGATCAGCCATGATCTAAATGACTGGCAGAACAGGCTGTAAGGGCTGAATGGCCTACTTCTGTTCCTATAGTTCTTATGAAGTGCACTGCTGCTGAGGAAACTTGTCCTAAGTTAAAGCGTTGTGACAGTACACATTCTAAACTGATTATAAGGGAGAAGTGTTCATCTATTACATTCATTAATGTTATTTCATTATTCTTCTTTTTTTTTTGTTGATTAGTTTTATTTCAGTCATAGCGCATGCAAACACACCATACACCTGCTACCAATAATTTGTAAGTAGCTGCTGAATCTGATCTGAAACAAAAGTGAATAAAATCAAGCTGTCAAAATATCTCTGAGCCAAAAGAGATCAGGTCTGATCACATTACAGTCCATAATCTTTTTTTAATTTGTTCATGGGATGTGGGCATCACTGTCAAGGCCAGCATTTTTATTGCCCATCCCCAATTGCCCTTGTTCAGAGGGCAGTTAAGAGTCAACCACATTGCTCTGGGTGTGGAATCATATGTAGTTCAGACCAGGTAAGGACAGCAGATTTCCTTCCCTAAAGGGCATTAGTGAACCAGATGGGTTTTTACAACAATCGACAATGGTTTCATGGTCATCATTGGACTCTTGATTCCAAATTCTTGAATTCAAATTTCACCATCTGCCATGGTGGGATTCGAACCCAGATCCCCAGAGCATCACCCTGGGTCTCTGGAATACCAGTCCAGTGACATTACCACTATGCCACCATTATTACCACTGGGCTGTGATGCCTGACCTCAGAAGATGGCTAATGCGGCAGGCATCATGTTCACAGCTGTTGGAGAGCAATCACAGCCTCGGCTATAACTACCATCTTAGTAATGTTCTAGACAGCACCTATTATTTAATCTGGGGTTTGAAAGCTTGCATCAAAGGTGAGGCTCAACTTCTCAAAGGCTTCACTGCTGCAACAGTCAAACCTCAATGAGGTCTGACTGGTCAGAAATTAACTTGTCTACCTGTAGGTGAACAAAGAAAGTTATTTGCTTTCTAAACTGTTCACAGGGCACGCTGTGGTGAGATGGATGGTCTTTGTGGAAAATTTTAACAATGGCAGAATCTCAGCTGTGACTCACTCGCAGCACTCTTGCCTCTGAGTTGGCAAGTTGTGCATTCAAGTCCCATTTGAGCCACTTGAGAATAACGCAAGGCCAACACTTCAGTTCAGTTCGAAGGGAGTGCTGCACTGTCGGTGGTACCATCTTTCAGATGAGACTTAAAAAGGAGGGCTCGGATGTAAATTTATTAGGTGCTCCAGCACTATTTGGAAAGAGTAGGAGAGTTCTCTCAGGTGTCCTGGTTAATATTTATCCCTCAACCAACATCCCTAAAACAGATGATTTGGTCATTATCACATTGCAGTTTGTGGGAGCTTGCTCCACACAAATTGACTGCCAGGTTTCCTACATTGCAACTGTGACTACACTTCAAATTGGCTGTAAATTGCTTTGGAATGTCCTGAGGTTCAGAAAAGGGTTTTATAAATGGAAGCACTTTCTTTAGTTAATATATCGTTCACCTTACTGCCAATAACACAACTGAACAAAAGATACTCGAGTTCTGAGACTGCGGAGCTCCAACGGAGACTGACAACCTCCAAGTGCTAGCTTACAATTGCTTTCCAAGTAAGTCTGGTTTCAGCTGATGTGGAATTCATTTCCTTTGTGTTGTCTTCATCAATGCATGCATTAAGTACTGAATTAAAGTGTCAGCCTAGTCTCTGCAGTGCGGCTTGAACCCATGGCCTCCTGACTCAGAGGGTAAAGTGCTGCCACTGAGCCACAGCTGACATTTGTGTCATACATCTCTATTGATTCCTTACTTTGCTACTTTCACGGAGGTGGTCATCCCTTTCAAATATGTTTATCGGTGAATTGTATTCATGGCTTAAATTGGCAGACTGGATAAATTATAGGATTCAACATGCTCTTGAGAGGTAAGTTATCAGAAAATAAATGGTAAGCTTTAACATGGATGGCCTATGAGGAACGTTTGAGGACTCTGGGTCTATATTCGATGGAGTTTAGAAGGATGAGGGGGGATCTGATTGAAACTTACAAAATACTGAAAGGCCTGGATAGAGTGGACGTGGGGAAGATGTTTCCATTGGTAGGAGAGACTAGGACCCGAGGGCACAGCCTCAGAGTAAAGGGAAGACCTTTTAGAACAGAGATGAGGAGAAATTTCTTTAGCCAGAGAGTGGTGAATCTATGGAATTCATTGCCACAGAAGGCTGTGGAGGCCTGGTCATTGAGTGTATTTAAGACCGAGATAGATAGGTTCTTGATTGGTAAGGGGATCAAAGGTTGTGGGGAGAATGCGGGAGAATGGGGTTGAGAAACTTATCAGCCATGATTGAATGGCGGAGCAGACTCGATGGGCCGAATGGCCTAATTTCTGCTCCTATGTCTTATGGCCTAATTTTATGTTAACATTCTATTGAAGTCATGGACTAGTACAATTATTATGATCAGTTGTGCGCTAATCTTCACAGAGCATCATTCAAGGTCAAAGTGTTTGAAGTTTATTCTGGTCTCACAGTAACTGGAGTGTTATTTGAAATGCAAATTGTATTGAGAAACAAGATTGTACAACAAATTGAGAAGTGATACATGTGTGCTAAAATTCTGTAGCCAAAAAAAAAAGCATGCATATTTTCATTCACCTTTCACAACAAGGATGGGTCACTAGCAGATAGGATATTTCCCTTAGCAAAGTGGTCAATACCCAGGGATGGAGGGGGGTTGGGAGTGCGTACTGTAATCTACGGGGTTGTGGCCCAAGAGCTGGAAAGTTGGATTAGGCTGTATTGTTCTTTTTTTGGATGGCATAGACATGATGGGCCAAATGGCCTCCTTCTGCACTGTAAATTTTCTGTCGCTCTATATAAGACAATGCCTGCTAATCTCTTCAGTCTTGTACTTGGCAGCAAGACTGCAGAACACCCAATGTGCAGAAAACTATTGGAAAGAAAGAGGGTGCCTCCCCACGCCAGTCTGCTTTATTTACCAGAACCTACCGTCCAGGTTACTGTCAGTTCCTGGTGGCTTCCGCCGCCTCCCCCGACATCGGATGGAGCCACGGTGGGAGCTGTGGGAAGAAGGCAGGCGAGTTTTAGTGGCTTGCATTGAAGATGGAGGTGAAAATTTTGTAAAGAAGGCACTCGCTTTTTCTTGCAACACAAACAACACACAAGACTGATATAATTACAATAACAGTGACCTGCAATAGCTGCCAGAGTCCAGTTCCTTGCCAAGACTAACACATAACTGTTGCTCTGGGATTGCTGCCAGTTTTTAAACAGCGCCACTGAAGCAAGGTTGTCAGCAAATTCTTTGCTACTATTGGAGATATTTCTTCTTAATGATTCCCCACTTCATGTAGTACAGGCCAAAACAATCTAATCTACAGACTGAAACCAATAAGATATTAAGAGGAACAATCCAACCCCCTTCTACCCATAGCTTTGAGGAACAAATTTCATAGACAAATGTTGTTCTCAAATCTCTAGCCTTGCTCGAGACCCTTGTATTTCCAACTTGTGTTCTCAAACCCTTCTTCCATTGTCCAATTTGACTAGCAGTGCTTCCTTCAGTCTTACTGCCTCAAAGATCTGGAGTAACACCCATTTTATACAGTGCATAAATCACTCTAAACAACTGGCTTATGAATAAAGAAAGCTGCATCAAAAATACAAATATGCAAAACTTTTTGCGTGGCTTCAATTCTGGTTAATAAAGCTAATTGTTTGTCCTTCCAGTGAGGCCTGATCATTATCAATAAATTCCATAATTAGATTCAAATTTGATAAATGTTCAGAAATGCTAATTTCGGCACTGCGCAATTCTGATGTCACTTGTGGAGCCACTTTCATAATTTCAATTGTTGTTCTCAACCTCCTTCCCTCTATACTCACAGATCGCAAGCTCCTGTAATACCTCCTAAAAAATGCTCTTTATAGGTGGAATCAGCTTTCCTTCATTCCACACTGTCAAATGTCTGCAATTTTTCTGGTCTGATTTTATGCTTTGCTATTCTGGAAGGTACAAATGCTTCCAGCCTCCCAACAAAGTAGCAGTCCCAAACGTTGTAATGTGCCTCTAAGTGAAAGCAGCATGACATCCTGAGAAGGGAAATGTGTCATGCGGTCCAGTTTTGGTTTTACTTTTGCTTTTGAGCGTAGCACACGCACAGAGCTGTTGATGTATTCAGCTTTCTACCTTGTGCCTAGTCTTAATTAATGAACCCACAACATGTTTACACAATCTTTTATGAGTGATTGGTGCCTTTATATCATTATAAAAACACAATACCAATGAGGCAAAATGCAACTCTTCCACCACAAACACAACAGTCACCTGAAAGTTTACTAAATTTTTGAGAGTGCATGGAGGTGTCTGCCAATCAGGCAAGCAATACATTATACTTATTGCTTAAACGTTGAAGGACCTTGCACAATTAAGGCCAAGAATTTCACAAACCTGAAGAAAAATACAATTTTTAAATAAGAGGCCAATTATTGAAAATGTCACTCAATCGTACAGTAATTTTCAAACAAAGCCTAAAGTTTTGCTTCCAACAGCTCCACAAGAAGCAAGGTGCAGCTTCTGGAGGTTAAATGAACATCGAGGCAAGAAAGCTAAACAAGCGTGAGAGCTGCTAACTGTGCCATAAACAAACTGAAATCCAGAGAGACTGCGGTTTACAATAACTGCCTGGCTGGTCGTGAGATTGACTTGGTTAGATGGTCCTGGGTTTGCAGACTGTCTGATGTCACTGTCTTCAATGGAGATACTGATGCAAATTTCACCTTCACTGCCTGGGCAGTGAAATGGGTGATCCACTCTGTTCTAGAACCCGCCAGATTTTTATTCCACCAAAATGTGCAAAGTGCATGCAATCCGCTCTCCCAGATTACAGGTGAAGACAAATATCTGCCCCACCATATAGGCCAAAGGCTGAATGTTACAGAAGCCAAATAAAGAACTGGTGCCAGGAAGTTCTTCATATGAAGATTGATCAATTCATGGAAGGAACCACTAGACAGAAAAGTGGAGATGTAAATCCTGGACTCCTTTGACAAATATTTCGGTGCAACAACTGGATGGTGTAATTTATTGAGTCCTTCTGAATGTATGAATTAAAATAGGCTGCAGCTTTTTCTGATTCTTTCAGTTTCTTGTAATCTTGGGATACAGGGGACACTGCCTAGAAGTGAAGTGAGAGGCCTTGGAAGGAGGGAACAATATTTACACTTTTGTGAAAAGAAAGGAAATCTGTTGAAATAGAATGTTTAACTATGTTTCTCAACCTCTTCCCCTCACACCTCTCACCACGGATGGGTGGAAATTGAAATAAAAATACTCCTCCTCGGCTAAACCGGTTTCAAGGATTCCAAATAACAGTCATCATGATTCAGGAGGTTTCGCTTTTCAAAGAGAATACAGCAATAAATACAAGAGTAGGAGTGCTTGAAGTGTGAGATTGATGTTCAGCTCAAATCAGTCATGCAACGAGAACCCCTTGTTTTCAACGGTTTGCAAAGAGGTAGAAAAGCAGAAAATATGAACACATTCCACTGACATCAAATCAACCAATGAGTGCCTCTCAAATCTTTTGCAAACACAGTCTTTACCAGGAGCTAGTATTCTGGCATCAGTCACTAAAGATTTATGAAGCAAAAAAAATACATTGTTACGATTTCCCGGCTACAAAGGTAACGTGGCCACAATTCAGCTCCGCAGGGCACTTAAACACACAAGCCAGAATGATCTCGAGGAAACATTTTAAAATTGGCACCGGGCTTGATTTTTCACACCAGCACACAATCTCTGTTTGGCAGCTTGCTGAAAACTAATAACCTCAACACAGTATTTTACAGACTTCATTCTGAGGGTTTGTGCTCTTTATGAAGAGGTGAAGGAAATTAGACGGATTTATGATTGGTGCGTGCAGGGTGATCACCGAATGGACTTCCTTTCAATGGAAGATAAACATCCACTAAAACAGATGCTGCTCCAACCATTCAATTTCCTTAAACCCTGTAGCTGTCAATGCGTCACTTGATTGTGTGAGGAGAATTGAATCATACAATTATACACCACAGAAGGAAACCATTGAGGCCATTGAGCATGCACCCGCTCTTTCAAGAAGAAATCCAGTTTGACCCACTCACCCACTCTTTCCCATGTCCCTGTAATGTTTTCTCCTTCAAGTATTTTGTTCAATTCTCTTTTGAAGGCTACCATTGTATCTGCTTCCAGAACCCTAGCAGGCAGTGCATTCCAAACCTTAACCACTTGTTGGGTAAAAAAAGCTGGTCTTCATGCCCCCTCCAGTGCTTTTGTCAAACAGCTTAAATCTGTGCCCTCTGGTCATCGACTCTTCAGCCATCAGCAAGTTTCTCTTTATTTACTCTAACTCCATCTTGATTTTAAACACCTCTATCAAATCTCCTCTTAGCTTTCACTGCTCCAAGGAGAACAATGTCAGCTTCACCAGTCTATCTACGGAAGCGTGACCCCTCATCTCTGGACTATTCTAGTAAATTTACTTCGTACCCTAACTAAAGTCTTCACATTCCAGGGTTGTGTGCAGAATTGGACACAATTCTCTAATTGGTGCCAAACCAGTGTTTTATAAAGGTTGAGCATTACCTCCTAGCTTTCGGAGTGCGGGGAATGTGAATAAGTGCATGGGTTTGGGTATGGTAATGGGGTGGGGTGTTTAAGTCTTAGAGAAATGCGAGCGCGCTAGAAAGCTGCTTCAACCCACTGACTTCCACATTTAACTCAGATACACACACACAGAGAGGTGGGTTTCAGTTTCAATATGTTAATCAGTTACAGTGATATTGACATGGCTTTTGCAATTTAACTGGGGTCGATGGGTCTGCTAGGTTTCCTAGAACTCAGCAATGAAAGCAATTTGAGAACATGGTGTCAGTTGAGGATGCTGAAGGCACGACAAGGAAACATGCCAATAAGTATTTACACATCAGAGCTGCCTTCTTGCCTGCATTTTTTCCACAGTACTTGGGCGGAGAACTTACTCTTACACCACTGGAGGTTAGTATTCTGATCCAGAAAGCCCATTGGTGAAGGTCAGAGCTGGAGCCAATCTTTACACACTTACGTTTATTTACAGAATTATGTATCACAAGCATATACTTCCTAACCTAACAACCACAGTTTCAGGGTGTATTTATTTTTATAGGGGGCTCAAGTGAATCCTTGGTTAATGCCCATTACCTGGATGCAATTAAACACAATTAATATACAATCAACAGATTCTCTTCTATCTCTTTAAATAAATATTAGAGTTAATAAGTACAACCAAAATTTCAAACCAAGTTAAATCCAAATCCTCCATATTCTGTACAACGCATTACATCATGAGATGCTCTTCCTCTAGGATCTCTAACAATTTCTTCATACATGAATTTCTTTTCATAATACTGTCAGGGTTGATGACTTGCATCCACCCATTTATCCTTAGAGATTTCCTTTCTCTCCAGCATTTGTTTCAAGTCAGCAAGGTTAATTCGTAACCTTTTCTCATTCACACCTTTTGTAGAATGCGTATTATCCCACAAGGAATTATTATGTACATAATATTCAATGGATATACTGTCTTCAGTATGCCCTTGGTGCATAACCTCACTTAAAATATTTAGCAAATAGAATCCCAAATCCATCGCCTCCAGGAGAGCCAGACTTTCAGCAGTGGTAATGCTATCAAACAGCCCTTTTTCATTTTCTTAGCTTTGCAAGCTAAAGGGAACCATTTCCAATTTTAACCTATAAGAAATATTATGAAACAAGCTGCACTAGAATATCCATCAGGAAGATTAGCATGTAGTGCATTGCTAAAAATGACTAGCTTCAGGTTCTTTGGATCACCGAAGGAAGAAGGGAAAGAAGACTTCAATTTATTAGTACTTTTCATGACCACCAGACATCTCAAAGCACCTTACAGTGAATTAAGTACTTTTTGAAATGTAGTCACTGTTGTAACGTAGGAAATGTGGCAGCCAGTTTGCATACAGCAAGTTCCCATTAACTCCCGGCAATGTGATAATGACCAAATAATCTGTTTTTGTGATGTTGATTGAAGGATAAATATTAACCAAGGTGTTTCATTGTAGTACATAACTCAGATACATCAAAGCACATAAGAACATAAGGAATAGGAACAGGAGTAGACCATTCGGCCCCTCGAGCCTGTTCCGCCATTCAGTAAGATCATGGGTGATCTTCTGTGTTTCGATTTCCACATTCCCATCTAACCCCGATAACCTTTGATTCCCTTGCCTACCAAGAATCTATCTACCTCTGCCTTAAAAATATTCAATGCCCCACCTCCACCGCCTTCTGAGGCAAAGAGTTCCAAAGTCGCACAACCCCCTGAGAGGAAAAAATTCTCCTCATCTCTGTCCTAAAAGGACAAGCCCTAATTTTAAAACAGTGCCCTCTAGTTCTGGACTCACCCACAAGAGGAGGCATCCTTTCGACGTCTACCTTGTCAAGGCCGTTCAGGATCTTGTATACTTCAATCAGATCACCCCTCACTCTTCTAAACTCCAGTGGAAACAAGCCCAGTCTGTCCAACCTTTCCTCATAAGACAACTCATTCCAGTATCAATCTAGTAAACCTCCTTCAAACCGCCTCCAATACATTTACTTTCTTCCTTAAATAAGGAGACCAAAACTGAACACAGTAGTCAAGGTGTGGTCTCACCAATGCCCTGTATAACTGAAGCATAACATCCTGACTTTTATGTTCAGTCCCTCTGCCCTTAAAAAAGGATGGCATTCCATTAACCTTCTTAATTACTTGCTGTACCTGCAGTCTAACTTTTTATGACTCATGTACTAGAACACCTAGATCCCTCTGCACCTCAGAATTATGCAGCCGTTCTGCATTTAAGTAGTACTCCGCCTTTTTGTTCCTCCTGCCAAAGTGAACAACTTCACATTTTCCCACATTTGCCAGACCTTTGCCCATTCACAACCTATCTATATCCATCTGCAACCTCATGTCCTCTTCACATCATACTTTCTTCCAATCTTTGTGTCATCTGCAAATTTAGTTACCAGGTCTTCATTCCCCTCATCTAAGTCATTGATGTAAATCGTAAAATGCTGAGGCCCCAGTAAGGCCCCTGTGGGACACCACTCGTCACATCCTGCCAATCCGAAAAAGACCCATTTATACATACTCTCTGCTTTCTGCCAGCCAGCCAATCTTTTATCCATGCTAATACGTTACCCCCTACACCACGCGCTTTTATTTTCCGTAATAATCTTTGATGTGGCTCCTTATCAAATGCCTTCTGAAACTCCAAGTACAGTACGTCTACAGGTTCCCCTTTATTCACTGCACATGTTACTCCTTCAAAAAACTCCAATAAATTGGTTAGATATGATTTTCCTTTCACAAAATCATGCTGACTCTTCCCGATTGCATTGAGCTCTAAGTGCCCAGTTATAACCTCCTTAAATATCAATTCTAATAACTTCCCCATAACACGATACCAAGTCTAATATAACCTACTCTCTTGTTAGTTTATTAGAGCAGCATGTTCTGGAACCATCTCAAAAGCATTCTAAAAACTCCTCATCCAGGCTACTACTGCCAATCTGATTTTTCCAGTTCATGTGTAGATTAAAATCACCATGATTATTGCTATCCCTTTATCACAAGCATACAATATTTTCTCTTGAATACTTTGTCCTACACTGTGGCTACTGTTAGGGGGCCTGTAGACCACTCCCACTAATGACTTCCCCCCACCCAACTATTCCTCATCTCCACCCAAACCGATTTTACATCCTGATCTCCTGAACCAAGGTCATCTCTAACTATTGCACCAGTGCCCTCTTTGATTAACAATGCTATCCCTCCACCTTTACCTAGCTTCCTATTCTTCTTGAATGTCAAGTACCCCTCAATATTAAGGACCCAATCTTTGTCGTTCTGCAGCCACATCTCCATAATTGCTGTCAGATCATATTTATTTACTTCAATGTGGGCCATCAATTCACTTACTTTGTTATGAATGCTACATGCATTCAGATAGAGAGCCTTTAGTTTTGTCTTTTTGTTACCATTGTGACATCTAGTCTTGACTGTTGATGTATTCTTAGTTTTTTTTTCTCTGTCCCTTCCTGCTATTCTCTGACTCTAATTTCTCATATTACTCTTTTGCTCTCCTCTGTGTGATATGACTGAAGCAGTTGGTAAAGCGCAGTTATTTAAAAATCCCAGAGGGAAACTTAAAATTATATGTTATGGCAATTGTTTAAAGTGTTATGTTTGAGATGTGACTCTAAATTCAGGAATCAGACCATTAGTTCTCGAGGTTTTACATTAAACTAGATGAAACAGTTTATTAATTTACACAGGTTAAAATATATATACACATGGCTTCAAATTACTCTCATAACTTTTAACAAATTCCCAAATTAATCTCCATTAAGGCAACAGCAACCCATAGACTTAACCAAACACCAGGCAAAGCAAATTCAAAATGAGGTTCTTTTCACTTTGGTTCCTATGGAGTCAGTTGGAGGCTTACAGCTGCTATTGCTCTCACATTGCCTCTGCCCTGCACATATAAAACTGAAGTTATACCTATCACCGCCCATTGAATGTAAATTCTCATTGTATCACCAGCCTCTTCTAATAATAAAACCACTTTCATAGTATCAATTTTCTTAGTAATGTAAACATATTGTTTGGTATCTGCTAGATAGGTGTCAGTTTTCACCCCACTTCTTGAATGCTCTATTCAAAAAAATGCAAATGCAATCTCTCTCTCTTACATGTCAAAACTAGTACACATCAAAGCACCCAGACTAGCTGGCTTTAATCCAATTAAGACACATCCACAGACTAAACCTCTATTTTAAAAGAAAAATATTTTCCAATAATATTATATACATTAATAGCTTCATGACACTTGACTCCACACCTTGAATTGCGACCTCTACCCAAGTTGATCCCTCACCCCTCTTGTTTAGTTTAAAGCCCCCTCTACTTTCCTAGTTATGAGATTTGTGAGAGCTGGCATCTGGTCTAGTCTGAGTGTACAACCAACTCAAATGACCAGTTAAGCTTTGGAACTGCTTTGTCCCTTCTTTAGATATGACACCATCTTTCTGGGAGGACCTGGTACAATTAACCGGCATGGGACTAACACTATAGAAGTAGGATTGTTGATTTAAAACTATTCCAGACCTTCTCGGTTTAATATCTAAATCAATATATATAAAACCCCATGAATCTGTCTAATAGGTGGATATCCATTTACTGAATCAAGCAGAAGACATTCTGTGAAGCACAACTGTTTTATTGTTAACCTATAGTTCAGTACAAATACCAGTTTCCACTCTTCCCTTCTGGATTCCTTCCTTATCCAGAAGCAAAATCCCTCTACTGGCCAAAAACCCAGCTCTTAAGTACAGGTATCAATGAGCATCACCTGCTCTCAATTCACTCTGAAACTTGTTCTGGTAAAAGGACCTGCATTTCTAACATTGTCAAAGCCAGACACCAAATTTTAAATTCTACTCTAATTGTATCAATAACAAATTTAGTCGATTGGTAGCACAGAACGTGAGTATTGCTCAAAAAAGAGACATGCCAAAGCTTTCCATCTTGCACTGATCAGGACACTTCACAAGAATACCAACACAAGGGGAAAGCATTTAAACTGTGTGTGAAGAGAGACTGACAGTCACTATCACTGGTGCATTCACCATGGCAACACCTCTATCAACCCACTTGCCAACCAATCAGCACTCTCTTCACATACAGTATAAATTGTTGTTTCCCCTTGTATTGGTATTCTTGTGAAGTGTTCTGATGAGTGCAAGACAAAAAGCTTCAACATGTCTCTTTTTACAGCAATAACACATTTCCTGAATTCCACAGAGCCATCCATAAGAAATCACCAACATGCATGATGAAGATGCCTGAAAGTTTTCCTTTATGATACCAATACAACATTGCGGGATCTGCTTTGAGTTGAACACAAACCATTTGGAGTAGATCACATCCTACTGAAAAATACCCCATCCTGGATGCATCATTCAAGCCATTGATGCATTTGTTTAGTTACCATAGTTTTCCTTCTGCATATGCTGTCTCTTTGGGTGGCTTCAGAAACACCTCTTTCTGGGTGAGATAAAAATGTCTATGTAGCTTTAAAATAGTTTTATTTATTCTCTCTGATTCTTATCACCTGAAGCCATTAACATTTGTCTAACACTCTGATGCATACAATCAGGTTTGAGAGGTGTCAGCTGTGGCTCAGTTCATAGCACCCTCGCCTTTGAATCAGAAGGTTGTGGGTTCATGTCCCACTCCCGGAAACCAAGAACTGTGAATGTACTCGAAAGAGTTACAATCTGTGACTGTTGATAACTCGAAAGAGTTACAATCAGGTTTGTTAAAGGGATACAATAATGTCTTGATTGGGTAAAATGCAGATCCACTGACTTTCCAGAAATAATTGCCCTATTATGCTCCACGTCAAGTTTTGTTTGTGCCTTTTTCATACAAGGTTTACTAAACAGCATGCATATCTCACTGGTGTCATGAAACTAACATATTTTAAAATTATATTATTGTGGTTTATTATAAAGTAGGTTTATGATTCTGGCTGTGTGATTCAATTGAATTAGAGTCAGATGGACTGTAAGCTTGAAATTATCAAAAGAAGTTAGGAGTAAAAGGCATTTGAAATCCTAATTAATAAACATGGATGAGGGATTAGCATGCAGGGTGTGAAGGAAATTTGCATTTTTAGGTAAGTGAAGGGGTTGTTTGGGTTTCAAAGGGATGATAGGATGTTTACAACTAACAAGATAAGCAAGGCCAAGCAGTACGTTTATTTTACTCAAAGGTACTGACCATATTGGCAACGAGAAAGATTTTTATATTATGGGACATGTAAATTTCCTAAGGCATATGGAATAATGAAATGTACAGATTAAAGAGAGCGAAACATATGTAAAGAAGGATGGAAGGTTATGTTGGAGGGATGTGTAAAATTTTGCAAGGTACACCATGTGACAGACCTGGGAGAAGCCTCTAGCCACTTTTGCAGAAGTCTGCCATGTCCAGTGACTAAAGTTGCGTTAAAAAGCCTTCGGAATTCCACTGTCATGTGGGTGCTGTGGTAAACTTACTGGACTGCCTATCTAAATTTAAAATCTATTTTAGACTGTTGCCTTAAAGAGGGTGTGCAGTTGGGAGTCAGATTAATTAGGGATTTTGGGATTTGTCATAGTATTAAGTAACTGCAATCTTATGTATGTGCTTAGAATCTTTTCTTTTGTTAATAAATGTTTTAATTTAATTTTTAAAATCTTTCAATTCAGTGCACAAATATCTCGTAATAAATACAAATTGCAAAACCATTGTAATAGCATGGCCAAGTTTCCCTTGTGGATTTGGTCCACCTGGCACGTATCACCTGCCACGTCATAACACTGGAGACTACATTAGTACTTATAAAATGGCATATTTCAGCTATTTTACATGAAATTACAACTCTCTTTAATGAATGTGTTGCCATCATCAAACCTAAAGAAAGTAATACTTTCATATTGTAAAACCTTGCGTTGATCCTCACTACTCAGTGAATTGAGGCAACACTTTAACCAATCTGTTCCACATACTGTTGAAGTGCAAGTACTACCTAGCACTGCACTGTTGAATGAGTCCATGACTAACACAGTCATCACGGGATTAAAACTTCTTGTGGCCAGTGTAATTTATTCATATTCCTCATTATCTTCATCCTCTTCTTTGGAATTCTATGAGTCAAGTGTCATTTTGAGGACCCTGCCTCTCCTGGGCAGTTCATCACAGAACAGTACTTTGAGTTATACCTGAAGCACCATTAACTGTTCTTTGAGCATTCCAAGGATTTATTCACCAATTATTGCGGTTTCAGTTCTGCCTTCTGCTGTAATAGTCAGGTCTGATAAAGGAATTTTCAATCTCATTCTGTATGCCTTTAAGCATTTCAATATACAGATAACTGTGTGGCATAAACAGACCATTTCAAAACCTGGCAATTATATTCTTTGTCACCACCGAATGTCCCATTTCTTCTATGAAGACTGCAGGAAATGACTGTTTCCTCAGGATTTTTTTCAAGGCAGCAGACAAATGATCCTACAGGGTCTCCCTTTCCAATAACTGGCCACCAGTTAGCTAAGGGCATGTTAGCACAATCTAGCAATTTAAATGCTCACACTGATTCAGGGATCTCCAAACTGGATTCTGTCAATCCTTTATACAATCCGTTGAAGTTCATGATATTTTCTTCCATCGAATGATCGTCTATTTTGCAAAACCTATCAAAGTCTGACCATACCTCATGTGCATTTAACAGATGATCATTCTTGTAAACTTCATCTAAGAACACTAACAGAAGGTCCAAACCTTCATTGCTATTGAACTGACAGGCATCCAGTTCACAAAATCCTTTACTTCTGATTTTACCTCCTGTAAGAAGTGACAATGCCAAGTTTATACCTTGCTTCTTCTTTGGTAGGCTCATTACCCGCGTCCACATATTCGGCTTGCTCTCCCATTGGTCATATAGTTCAGACTCTGAGAACACCAGAGAGTAATCATACCATAGCGGGTAGGCGGTGGCATAGTGGTAACGTCACCGGACCAATAATCCAGAGGCCCAGGCTAATGCTCTGGGGACATGGATTCCGAACCCACCACAGCTGCTGGTGCAATTTAAATTCAGTTCATAAATCTGGAATTAAAAAGCTAGTTTTGGTAATAGTGACCATGAAACGATTGTCGATTGTCATAAAACATCCTGGGGGGGTTATCATTGACTAGAGGCTGAATTGGACCAGCTACATAAACACTGTGGCTACAAGAACAGGTCAGAGGCTAGGAATCCTGCAGCGAGTAACTCACCTCCTGACTCCCCAAAGACTGTCCACCAACTACAAGGCATAAGTCAGGAGTGTGATGGAATATTCTCCACTTGCCTGGATGAGTGCAGCTCCAACAACACTCAAGAAGTCTGGCACCATCCAGGACAAAGTAGCCCGTTTGATTGGCACCACATCCACAAACATTCATTCCCTCCACCGCCGATGCACAGTAGCAACAGTGTGTATCATCTACAAAATGTACTGCAGGAATTCACCAAGGCTCCTTAGGCAGCACCTTCCAAACCCACGACCGCTATCATCTAGAAGGGCAAGGGCAGCAGATACATGGGAACACCACTACCTGGAAGTTCCCTTCCAAGCCAGTCACCACCCTGACTTGGAAATACATCGCCGTTCCTTCACTGTCACTGAGTCAAAATCCTGGAGCTCCCTCCTTAACAGCACTGTAGGTGTATCTATGCCACACGGACCACAGCAGTTCAAGAAGGCAGCTTCTCAAGGGCAATAAGAGATAGGCAATAAATGCTGGCCTAGCCAGCGATGCCCACATCCTGTAAATGAATAAAAAAATAAACATCTGGTTCACTGATGTCCTTTAGGGAAGGAAATCTGCCATCTTTACCTTGCCTTGCCTACATGTGACTCCAGACCACAGTGCTTGATTCTTAAATGCCCTCTGGAATGGCCTAGCAAGCCACTCAAACTGCTACAAAGTCTACAAAAAGGAATGAAACAGGATGGATCATCTGGCATCGATCTAGACACCAGAAACAACAACGGCAAACCTAGCCCTGTCAAAGCTTCGAAGTCCTCTTTATTAACATCTGGGGGCTTGTGCCAAAATTGAGAGAGCTGTCTCACAGACTAGTCAAGCAACAGCCTGACATAGTCATACTCATAGAATCACACCTTATACGTAATGTCCCAGACACCACCATCACCATCCCAAGGTATGTCCAGTGCCATCGACGGGACAGACCCACCAGAGGGGGTGGCACAGTGGTAGGCATTCAAGAAGGAGTTGCCTTGGGAGTTATCAACATCAGCTCTGGGCCCCATGAAGTCATTTGGCATCAGGTCAAACATGGGCAAGAGAACCTCCTGCTGATTACCACCTACTGACCCCTCAGCTGATGAACAAGTACTCCTCCATATTGAACACCACTTGGAGGAAGTACTGAGGGTGGCAAGGGTGCAGAATGTACTCTGGGTAGAGGACTTCAATGTCCATCACTAAGAGTGGCTCAGTAGCACCACTACTAACTCAGCTGGCTGAGTCCTAAAGGGCATAAGACCATAAGACATAGGAGCAGAAATTAGGCCATTCGGCCCATCGAGTCTGCTCCGCCATTCAATCATGGCTGATAAGTTTCTCAACCTCATTCTCCCGCCTTCTCCCCGTAACCTTTGAGCCCCTTACCAATCAAGAACCTATCTATCTCGGTCTTAAATACGCTCAATGATCTGGCCTCCACAGCCTTCTGTGGCAATGAATTCCATAGATTCACCACTCTCTGGCTAAAGAAGTTTCTCCTCATCTCTGTTCTAAAAGGTCTTCCCTTTACTCTGAGGCTGTGCCCTCGAGACCTAGTCTCTCCTACTAATGGAAACATCTTCCCCACATCCACTCTATCCAGGCCTTTCAGTATTCTGTAAGTTTCAATCAGATCCCCCCCTGATCCTTCTAAACTCCATCGAGTATAGGCCCAGAGTCCTCAAACGTTCCTCATATGTTAAGCCTTTCATTCCTAGGATCATTCTCGTGAACCTCCTCTGGACCCTCTCCAGGGCCAGCACATCCTTCATGAGATACGGGGTCCAAAATTGCTCACAATATTCTAAATGTGGTCTGACCAGAGCCTTATAAAGCCTCAGCAGCACATCCCTGCTTTTATATTCCAGTCCTCTCGAAATAAATGCCAACATTGCATTTGCCTTCCTAACCACTGACTCAACCTGCAAGTTAACCTTAAGAAAATCATGGACTAGGACTCCCAAGTCCCTTTGCACTCCAGATTTCTGAATTCTCTCCCCATTTAGTAAATAGTTTATGCCTCTTTTCTTCCTACCAAAGTGCAATGACCTCACACTTCCTCACGTTGTATTCCATCTGCCACTTCTTTGCCCATCCTCCTAACCTGTCCAAATCCTTCTGCAGCCTCCCCGCCTCCTCAATACTATCTGTCCCTCCACCTATCTTTGTATCATCTGCAAACTTAGCCAGGATGCCCTCAGTTCCTTCACCTAGATCATTAATGTATAAAGTGAAAAGTTGTGGTCCCAACCTGACCCCTGAGGAACTCCACTAGTCACCGGCCGCCATCCTGAGAAGGACCCCCTTATCCCCACTCTCTGCCTCCTGCCAGACAGCCAATCTTCTATGGTAATGGCCACCATACTCACCTCTGCCCCCCGACTCTCTTGAACTTTGGGGATGTCACTCTTGCCTTCCACTGTGAAGACTGACACAAAGTACCTATTCAGTTCCTCCGCCATTTCTTTGTTCCCCACTACTACTTCTTCTGCATCATTTTCCAGCGGCCCAACGTCCACTTTTGCCTCTCTCTTACCCTTTATATATCTAAAAAAACTCTTGCAATCTTCTTTTATATTACTGGCTAGTTTACCCTCATATTTAATCTTCTCTCTGTTGGTCTTTGTAGTCTTCCCAATCCCCTGGTTTCCCACTGCTCTTCTTTGGCATAGCTGCTAGACTGGTTTGTGGCAGGTAGTGAGGGAACAAACAAAAGGGAAACACCTACTTGACCTCATCCTCACCAATCTGCCTGTCACAGGTGTATCTGTCTAAGACAGTACAGCATAGTCCTTGTGGAGACAAAGTCTCATCTTCACACTGAGGATACTCTCCATCGTGTTGTGTGGCACTATCATCATGCTAAATGGGGTAGATTTCAAACAGGTCTAGCAACTCAAAACTGCGCATCCATGAAGCGCTGTGGGCCATCAGCAGCAGCAGAATTGCATACAACCACAATCTGTAACCTCATGGCTCGGCATATCACCCACTCTACTATTACCACCAGGCCAGGGGGTCAACCCTGGTTCAATGAAGAGTGCGGGAGGGCATGCCAGGAGCAGCACCAGATGTACATAAAAATGACATGTCAACATGGTGTAGACATAACACAGGACTAACTTGCATGCCAAACAGCAAAAGCAGCATGCGATAGGCAGAGCTAAGCAATCCCACAACCAATGGATCAAATCTAACTTCTGCAGTCCTGCCACATCCAGTTGTGAATGGTGTTGGCAATTAAACAACTAATAGGAGGGAGAGGCTCCAAAGTGTCCCCAGCCTCAATTATGTGAGAGCCCAGAATATCAGTGCAAAAGACAAGGCTGAAGCATTTGCAACAATCATCAGCCAGAAGTACTGAGTAGATGATCCATCTCGGCCTCCTCTGGAGGTCCCTGCATCACATGTGCCAGTCTTCAGCCACTTTGATTCATTTCATATGATATCAAAAAACGGATTAAGTCATTGAATACTGCAAAGGCTATGGGCCCTAACAACATTCTGGCAATAGTGTTGAAGACCTGTGCTCCAGAACTGGCTGCACCCTTAGCTAAGGTATTCCAGTACAGCTACAACACTGGCATCTACCTGGCAATATGGAAAACTGCCCAGCTATGTCCTGTTCACAAAAAGCAGGAAAATCCAAACCAACCAATTACCGCTCCATCAGTCTACTCTCAATCATCAGCAAAGAGTTGTTGACAGTACTATCAAGCGGCACTTAGTCAGTGATAACCTGGTGACTGACACTCAATTTGGGTTCTGCCAGGGTCACTCAGCTCCTGACCTCATTACAGCCTTAATCCAAACATGGACCAAAGAGCTGAACTCAGGAGGTGAGGTATGAATGATTGCCCTTGACTGCAAGGCCGCATTTGACCGAGTGTGACGTCAATGAGTCCTGGCAAAACTGGAGTCACTGGGAATTGGGGAGAAAACTCCACTGGTTGGAGTCATACCTAGCACAAAGGAAGGTGGTTGAGGATGTTGGAGGTCAATCATCTCGGCCTCAGGACTTCCTCAGGGTAGTATCCTAGACCCATCTTCAGCTGCTTCATCAATGACCATCCTCCCATCATAAGGTCTGAAGTGGAGATGCTCGCTGATAATTACACAATGTTTAGCATCATTCATGACTCCTCAGGTGCTGATGAAGTCCATGCCCATGTGCAGCAAGACCTGGACAATATTCAGCCTTGGGCTGACAAGTGGCAAGTAACATTCGTGCCACACAAGTGCCAGGCAATGACCATCTCCAACAAGGGAGAATCTAACCATTTCCCCTTGACATTCAATTGCATTACAATCGCTGAATCTGCCACTCTAAACATCCTGGGGGTGAAACATTGACCAGAAGCTGAACTGGACCTGCCATATAAATATTGTGGCTACAAGAGTAAGTTAGAAGCTATGGATTCTGCAGAGAGTAACTCACCTCCTGACTCCACAAAGTCTGTCCACCAACTACAAGGCATAAGTCAGGGGTGATCTGGAATACTCTCCACTTGCCTGGATGAGTGCAGCTCCAACAATACTCAAGAAGCTCGACATCATCCAAGACAAAGCAGCCTGCTCGAATGGCATTGACTTTACAGTCTATATTCATGACTTATGTGAAGGGTCCAAGCCTAATGTACGACAATACAAAGTTAGCTGGAAAGTAAGTTGTGAGGAGCACAGAAAGAGTCTGAAAGGGCATATAGATAGATTAAGTTAGTGGGCAAGAAGGTGCCAGATGGAATATAGTATGAGGAAATCAGAGGTTATTTACTTTAGTGATTATGGTGGTATCTGTCCATCTCAAGAGGCGATGGACTACGCATGGGGTGCATGTCACTTCCATATTTAACATTGTCTGTCGTGGCTGTACAGGCTGAATTGTAACTGGCAGTCCCTTCCATAGCTGGCATAGATGAATACTATTAGCCTGAGGTTGACTGATGTTTTTTCCTTCCGCTGGGAAGCAAGTAGGAAGAATAGAAAAACTGAATATGCTTTAAATGGTGAGAAACTACGAAGTGTTGGTAGAAGAGCAAAGTACTGCAGATGCTGCAACTCTGAAATAAAAACAGACAATGCTGGAAATATTCAGCAGGTTTGGGAGCATCTGTCGATAGAGAAATAGGTTACCAACCTGAAAAGTTAACTCTCAGGGCAGAATTTTCCCTGAAATCAGCGAAGTCCGATATCGGGTGGGGAAATCAGCACTTGATCCGCCGACGGCAAAGGCGGAATTTCACCCCGTATTGTGTGGAACATTGTTAAATAAAATCAGGGGCACAGGTTTGACACTGGATCACTGGCGAGCCGGTGTCGGATTTGCCCGCATCACCATGATCTCAGAGCTTCAGTAATCTGGGCACCATATCTAAAGGGTGCCCCTGCGCAGAGCTAGCACTCTCCAAGGCATAGGAAGCTGATGGCTGCCAAAGCTGGGAAACATGCTGCCCCCGGATTTAGTGACGCCTCCCTAGGGCACCTACTGGGTGCAGTGGAGACCCGCTGTGATATCCTCTATCCCCACTCTGGGCGAAGACCAGCAAGCAAGGTCACCCATCCACACTTCAAAAGAGGACAGCCACTCAGCGCCGAAAGAGGATGAATGATCTCCTCCGTTCCTCCAGGATAAGTCACTCTTCTCATCACTCTCAAATCACAAACCCATCACACAACCACAGGGATTTCACTCACTGCCAGGTCACACTCTCACACACACATCCGCCCTGCGGATCATGTCCTAATCCTGTCCATGTTACCACTCCACTCACACATGCCAGGCATTCTTCTCATCTGGCCTGGCAAATGTCCTCTTTAAACCCTCTCCATCTGTCTTCAAGCAGGACAAGCTGGCACATAACAAAAGGGAGAGTCTCAGGCTGGTGGAGGAATGCCCAACCTCAAGGTCCTGACAGACTTTGAAAATAGAGCAATTCAGCTGGCCAGCAAGGATGTGGACCTTTCGTATGCTTACGGTAAGGTCAGCGGTGCACATCCAAGTCAGGATCCAGCAGTGCAACATTCATCAGACAACCATGCTGTGAGTGATGTCTCTTGTTTCACAGGCCATGCCATGAACTAATTATCTCTCCGTTCTTTTGCGGGCACATCTGGGAAGCATCCGTGCGAGTCCAGGAGCCAGGTCCTTGATTCCAGCTCCGAGGGCACCACGGAAAAGGAATTCGCACACACCAAAATTGAAGACCCATCACAGCGCTCACCCACACCTCCACCAGTGCAGAGACCCACACACCTCAGTGGGACCTACTTCTACAGTAGCCTCGGGGTCACAATATATTGAGTACATCGCACTGTCTGATCCACAACAGGTGGAGACAGGGACTTCCCAGGGTGCCGGCGCTCGGAGGTTTGCCCGAGGTCAGAAATCTGCTAAGTCCGAGTCAAATAAGGAACCTCTGGACTTGGTCATACCTCAGCTGCTGGAGATGCAAAGACAAGCATGGGAACATCGGGGAGGGATGTCTGCTGCACTCCTCAGGTTGCAAGTCATGATGGAGGATTCAGTCTGCCTTCCGGCCGAGGTGATACTGCTGGCATGCCAATGCATCGAGGTCAACACTGGTAGGACGGCGGCCACCGTGGAGCACTACATCACTGGGGGTCTTTTTGGCATCCATCAGTGTGAACGTGAGAGGGGGCAGGGCAATTCAAGCTCACTCCAGCTGCCCTTCCTCTCAAGGAGTTCGCCAGGGGCCCTCAGGCACCCAGAGGGAGGAGGATCAGCAGGTGCATACCCTGGAGCCATCAACCCAGGTGACTCTGAGAGTGATCAGCCCAACCGAATCCCCTCTTCCTGTGACCCCAGCAGCTTCAGTTCCACAGGCCGAGAAGGGTGGCATTGCCACACAGCAGGACCCTGAAAGCAGACCGGGTCCCTCCAGGTCTTGGCCCTCCAGAGGACGACTGCCAAGGTCATCACAGACAACAAGGCGTAGCAGTCAGCAGGATGCCTCCATTCTGCTGTGGATGTTGGGGATGCATCAAGACGTAGCAGCAGGGTTAGAAATGTCAAGAAGATGTAGTTGCACAATGTTGGCAGGGGTGTTAATCACTCGTACGTAATGTTGACCATTGTAAATACACTCCTAACAATGTCTCCTTGTCTATGGCTCCTTGTTATGATGAGCAGTGTTCGTGTCAATCAGATGTGAAATCTTGGTTCCTGCACAAAATGAAGGCAAGTGGCGCAGTCCAAGGCCTCTCCCCTGTGCAGTGTAACCTTCTGAGCATGATGATTGTCCAGCTTCAAAGTCACCCTCCAGATCAGTGATACCTGCACATCCATGTGCCTTGTGTTTGCTGCAAGAATCTCATAGCCAAGCGTCACAGTGTTCTGTGATGTTCTCTGTGTTCTCTCAGCACCTTTGAGTTGGGGCTCCCCTCCACCATCTCAACACCATTCCTGACAGGTGAAGGTGTGGTGCTGAAGGGAACAGATGATGAAGCCAGCGTGTGGCCACAATAATGATAATTAAGTATTCAAATTAAGTTCTCAACATCTGATGGCGGGAAATACACCCTGCCATTGACAGGGTAAGGGACAGTCGCTTTCCAGATTTATGTGGCCCGGAAATGCATCTAGGGCCCTCTCGCGAGAATTTCCAATCTTGCCACCGAACACACATGGAAAATCCAGGCCAAAGAGCATTTCCAGCATTTGCTGTGTTTATCTTAAATTTCGCTTTCTTATATGAAATGCACATGGAGATTTTATATTGTAATCCTGGAAAAATAGCTACGCAAACTTAGAAGTATTAAAGCCCAAAAATTAATCAAGTGTGTCAAAACCATTTTACAGTGTGGAGGACAAACATCTTTATCAGTGCGATGTTGCAAAACGTTCTTGAGCGGGAGTATTGGGCCTTGTCACAAATGCCTGAACATGGACAGTCTCACTGGGAAATGAGAGCTTGCTTTGTTAGCACTGAATCGTCTCCTACACCAACTGTACACTATGCAACTAGAAGAGCACATTTGACCACAGTTACATTTTAACAACTGCAAAAAAACAAAAACATGCATTTATATAGTTTCTATAATGTAATAAAAAAACCCAAGGTGCTTTACAAGTGTGTTATCAAACAAATTTAGCACTGAGCCACATAAGGAGGTATTAGGCTGATAAGCAACAGCTTGGTCAAAAAGTTGAGTTTTAAGGAGCGTTTTAAAGGAGGAAAGAGAGATAGAGAGGAGGAGAGATTTAAAGTGTGAATTCCAGAGCATTATGGCATCGGCAGCTGAAGGCACAGCTGCCAATAGTGGAATGATTGAAATTGGGGGTCCTCAAGAGGCCAGAAGTGGTGGAAAGCAGAGAACTGGGAGTGAGGGGGTTTGTTGTAGACTGGAGGAGATTATAGAGATAGTGAGGGGCAAGGAACTTGGATAAGAATTTTAAAATTGAGTCATTGCTCGGCTAGGAGTCAATGTAGATACGTGGCCACAGGGAGATAGGTGAGCAAGTCTTGGTGCGAGTTAGGACAGAAGCAGCAAAGTTTTAAATGGCCTCAAGTTTGCAAGGGTAGAACGTGGGAGATCGGCTAGGAATGCATTGGAATAATCAAGTCCAGAGGTAATAGGGGTATCAGTGAGGGTCTGGGCAGCAGTTAAGCTGAGACAAAAGCTGAGTTGGGCAATGCTATGGAGATGAAAATACCCAGTAGGCGTTCTTGGTGATGGCTCAGTTGTGTGGTTGGAAGCTCATCTCGGTTTCAAATCGAACACAAGGTTGTGAACATCTGGTTCAGTCTCAGACTGTTGCCAGGGCGAAGGATGCAACTGGTGACTAGGGAATTAATTTTGTGACAGGTACTGAAGACAACGGTTTTGATCTTGCCAATATTTGATTGGAGGAAATTTCTGCTCTTCCAGCACTGGATGTTGGACAAGCAGTGGGATAATTCAGCAATAGTGGAGGAGGCGAGAGAGGTGGTGATGAGGTAGGGCTGGGTGATGGGGCCAAGGTTAGATCCTTCGGGCATTTCAAAGGTAACAGTGCAGGAAGGAGAAGAGGAGCCATTGCAGGTGATTCTCTGGCTATGATTAGATAGGTAAGAATGGAACCAGGTGAGAGCAGTCGCACCCAGATGGACAACAATGGAGAGGTATCAAAGGAGAATTGTGTGATCAAGGCTGCAAAAAGGTGGAGATAGATGAGGAGAGATAGCTTACCTTAACAAGGTCACGTTGGATGTGGTAAGAATAATTTTGGTGCAGTGGAAGGGGCGGAAACCTGATTAAAAGGATTCCAGCATGGAATTCTGGGAAAGGTGAGCATGAATTTGGAAAGTGACAACAAGTTAAAAAGACTTTGGAGGGGAAAGGGAGGTTGGAGATGAGGCAATAGTTTGCAAGGATGGCAGGATCAAGGGTTGGTTTTTGGAGGAGAGAGATGATCACAGAATATTAAAGGGGACTGGGACAGAACCTAAGGAGAGGAGGCCTTTTATAATATCAGCTAATATAGTTAGGAGCCATGAAGGGAACTAGGGTTGTCAGTAATTTAGTGGAAATAGGGTTGAGAGGACAGAAGGTGAGTCTTGAGATGAGCTCAGAGAGGGCATGAGGGGAGACAGGAGAGATGAGAGGATTTAGTTACAATGATAATCCCATAGCTATATTCATTACTGCAAGGAAGGTTAGGGGAATGACAGTGAAATATTAATTTGTACAGAGTTAAGGCCAGATCAGCTCTGGGGTACTGCATCAGTTATGGACACTGCATCTCAGGAATGATATACTGATCACAGGAGGGGTGTAGTGGAGATACTCCAGAATAATAGGGGCTTGAATGACTAAATTACAAGACAAGTTTGCATGAAATATTTTTATTCATTCATGGGATGTGGGCATCACTGGCAAGGCATGAATTTTTTGCCCATTCCTAACTGACCTGGAGAAGGTGGTGAATCACCTTCTTGAAACATTTGGAGTGGGCTTCCAGGATTGTACAGCACAAATGTTACCTGCCACTTATCAGCCTAAGCCTAAATATTGTCCAGGTGTTGCTGCATGCAGGTCTGGACTGCTTCAGGAAAATCCAAATGGAACTGGACATTGCAATTATCAGTGAACTTGCCCCCTTCTGACCTTATGATGGATAGAAGATCATTGATGAAGCAGCTGAAGATGGTTGGGGCTAGGACACTACCCTGAGGAACTCCTGTAGCAGTGTGTGGAGACTGAGATGATTGGGTTCCAACAACCACTGTCATCTTCCATTGTGCTAGGCATGGCTCCAGCCTGAGGAGAGTTTCCCCCTCAATTCTCATTGACTTCAATTTTACTCAGGTGCTTTGATGCCGCACTTGGTCAAATGCTGCCGTGATGTCAAGGACAGTTACAGCCTGTCACATGTTGGGCTCCCTATCATTGAGGATGTTCATGAAGCCTCCTTCTGCTGTCAGTTGTTTAATTGTCCAGCATGTGGCAGGACTAGAAATGGGCAATAAATGCTGGCATAGCCAACGACACCCACATCCCATAATGAATTTTTAAAAATTGATTGGTTATAGCATCACTGGGTTCTGTATCTAGCATGCTACTTCCACTCTTTGGCATGCATGTAGCGTGTTATAATTTCATCTGATTGGCACCTCGTTTTTAGGTACTCCTGGAATGCTTTTTGAGAAAGAAAGAAAGAAAGAAAAGGAAAGGAAGGAAAAGACAGGAAGGCAAGAAAAGGAAAGTGAGAAAAGGGAAAGGAAGGAAGGGGAGGGAAGGAAGGAAAGACTTGCTTTTATATAGGGCTTTTCATAACCAGTGAATAGCTCAAAGCGCTTTACAACCAACGAAGAACTTTTGAAGTCTGGTTACTGTGTGTAATGTGAGGAACCAGAGTTAGTCCTCTAGCTTGAAGGTGATGGTAAAGCAAGGTTATGTCGGGCCATCAGTTCACAGACTGTGTTGGAATACAATTCTGCCCCTTGTGGCCCACAGCACCACATGGTTGGCCAGTTTTGAATCAATCCCATTTGGCACTGTGGTAATGCTTTCAGTACGATATAGGGTTTGCTCAGTGTGAAGATGGGACTTTGCGTCTCCACAAGGACTGTGCAGCGGTCCTTTCTATCAATAATGTCATGGACAGGTACATCTGAGACAGGTAGATTGGTGGGATGAGGTCAATTAAGTTTTTTCTTCATGTTTGATCTTTTACTACCTGCCGCTGGTCCAGTCTGGCAGCTATGCCCTTTAGGGCTCAGCCAACTCGATTAGTAGTAGTGGTGTTACCGAGCTACACTTGGTAATGTACATTAAAATCTCCCTCCTCAGTGCTTTTTCCAAGTGGTATTGAACATGGAGAAGTACTGATTCATCAGTTAAGGAAAGGCAGTAGGTGGTAATCAGCAGGAGATTTCCTTACCCATGTTTGGCCTAATGACACAAAACTTCATGGTGTCTCGGTTCAATGTTGAAGACTTACAGGGTAACTCCCTCCTGACTGTGTACCATTGGCAGTGGGATAGGACATACACAGAGATGATGATGGAGCAGTCTGGGTTGTTGGCTGAAGGGTTATGATTCTTTAGCGGGACAATGTGAGACCTTTACTTGATGGGGACATTTCTCCCAATTTTGGCACAAGTTCCCAGATGCTGCCGTGGAGGACTTTGCAGCATCAACTGGGCAGGATGTGACGTTGTGCTATCCAATTCCTCTGCCTAGAATGATGGCTCGTCCAGTTTTATTCTTATTATACTTGGTCATTTGCTAGGCCATTTTAGAGGCCAGTTCAGAGTCAACCACATTGCTGTGGGTCTGGAGTCACATTTAGGACAGACCGGGTAAGGATGGCAGATTTCCTTCCCTAAAGGGGATTGGTAATCCAGATGGGTTTTTATGACAATCTACTTATTCCACAGTCACCATTCTTGTTACGAACTTTTTAATTCCAGATTTTTTTAATGAATGAATTCAAATTCGCCAACGGCTGTGGTGGGATTTGAACTCCCATCTCCAGGTCATTCTTCCAGGAGCCGACTTTCCTGTTCAGGAGGTGAGACCGATCAACTCGGCTTGCATTCGCGCTTTGTTACCATGCAGCTGGGAGGTGGGGTCTGGGCCTTAATGACCCTATCAATGGGTCTGCCGCCCTATTAGTGGCTGGGAGGGGGTAGCAGAATGAAGGCGGGATATATAGGGAAGCAGACCACATTCTGTGTGTGGTCTTTAAAAAAAGAAAGGATCGTCACCTTCAAAGTGGCCAGAACAAAGGGAAAGCCAGGATAGGGTAAGGCGAGGTTGATGATTAAAACTTTTATTGCTGCTCAGTAGTTTTTTTAAATCCAAACTTGCACTTTTTTCCATCAAATAAAACTGTTACAGCACTGCCAGCCTGCAGCTGGTCAGCTTCACAAGAGCTCCTCACAAGAGCCTGCCTCCACACCCCACCATAGAAAATTTCCAGAAGTCAGAAGGCGAACTCTTCATGAGCTCCTTAATGACCTCAACACGCCCAACTAACAAGGCGGGCGACTTCATTTTCCTGCGCGCTGCCCTGCTCCCCCGTCCTCGGGGCAGTCAGCAGAGCTGGGTATGGAGGTGGCAGATTGGCATGCAGGCCCCAGGCACCATTTTTTTTGTCATCCTGTGTCTGTTCTGTCCCGATTTGGGAACGGGAAAATCCGGCTCCAGCCCTCTGGGTTACCGGTCCAGCAACATTGCCACTATGCTACCATATACCATACCATACGCCTGAAGTATCTGTTTGAGTTTAACAGGTTGTGGGGTGATCTAATCGAGTTGTTTAGAACGTTAAATGAATGCTATAGGGTCAATGCAGAGGAATAATTTGCTCTGGTGCAGATAAGGGGGCGTAATCTTACAGTTACAGCTACAATGATCCTGCCACACAGAGGTCAGTAAAATCTGATCCAAGGGCAACATGACAGTATTAAGCAATCTGCTTGAGTACATTTCTGTGCAGCTTTCAATGTAAATTTAAACTAACATATTCATTGTGCACAAGCCCCTGAAACTATCATGGTAGGTTTTTATTTTACATAATTTCTAAATGAATAATAGCATGATCCTACAATAGTACACACAATTACCTCTACAAATTTGCTGCTGAAATTACTTCACATGATCTCAGCAAAATGAAAGTTCATCAGCACCTCCTCTCTGCTTTTTTAAATGTTTATTTGCAGGTTTTGTTCAACTCGTTGACTGAGAAATTTTGTACTGTCCTGTCAGAACAGCAATAACTTGTATTTATATAGCAACCCTAATGTAATAAAACACCAAAGGTGCTTCACAGGAGCGTTATAAAACAAAATGTGTCCCTGAGTCATGGAGGGAGATATCAGGACTGATGACCAAAAGCTTGGTCAAAGACGTACGTTTTAAGGAGTGTCTTAAAGGAGGAAAGTGAGGTGGAGAGGCAGAGAGGTGTGGGGAGGAAATTTCATAGCTTAGGGTCTTTGTATTTGGAAGCACAGCCACCAAAGTTAGAATCAAAAAGCCATAATTAGAGGAGTGTGTGCAGATATCTTGGAGAGTTGCAGGAGATTACAGAGATAGGGAAGGGTACAGCCATGGGGAGATTTAAAACAAGGCTGAGAATTTTGAAAACAAGGCAGTGCTGGTCAGCGAGCATAGGCGAAATAGGTGAATGGGACTTGGCATGAGTTAGGACATGGGCAGCAGTTTTGGATGACCTCAAGTTTATGGAGGGTAGGGCATGGGAGGCTGACCAGGAATGCATTGGAATAGTCAAGGTAACAGAGGCATGAATGAGAGATTCAACAACAGATGAGCTGAGGCAGGGGAGGAGCTGGACGATGTTATGTAAATAGCTGTTTTAATGACAGCATAGATTTATGGTTCAAAGCTCATTTCAGGTCAAACATGATGCCAAGATTACGAATAGTTTGGTCCAGCACCAGTCAACTGCCAAAGACAAAGACTGAGTTGGCGACTGAGAATGGAATTTGTGACAGTAAGTGAAGACAATAGCTTCAATCTTCCCATTATTTAATCAGAGGAAACTTCTGTTCATCTATTACTGGATGTTGGACAAGCAGTCTTACAATTTAGAAACGAAGGAGCAATTGAGAAAGATGGTGGTGAGGTAGAGCTGAGTATAGCAGCATATGTTTGATAAATTATGCTGTGTTTTACAATGATGTTGCTAAGGTGTAACATGCAGATGTGAATTAGGAGGGAGCCAAGGATAGATCCTTGAGGGCCTCCAGAGATGATGGTGCTGGAGTGGGAAGAGAAGCCATTGCAGGTTGAGTGATGGTCAACACCTGGGAGCATTTCTTTCAAGACTTTCCTCACTGTTACTTTCCTCCAGGATCCTGCACAGACAACAATTTAGGAATACATTGGGTTAGGGTTAGGGTGGAGGTGTAGAATGTAAATTGCATTCAATTCCGAAGGATCAGAAAAGAGCAAAATCCACAAGGAAACATCCAGCTGAGTTATCAAATAGCCAATTGTAGGCGAACACGCAAATGACTACAATCTGACATTTGACCAGCAGATGCCCCTTCCAGAAACATTGCACAACGTCTCTTTAACACTTTCAGTTTCCTGCCTCAGAGTACATGAAAACAAGCAGACAACTATTTTTACAAACAGAGCAAATATTTTTTGTGCTTCAAACACAGTAGGCTTCTGATGGAAAAAGTGTTAATTTTCCGAAGGACATTTGGTTTAAGTGTGACTCCTGATAGCAGGAATGTATGTTGGAATTTCGTGCTCAGATTTGTTCTGAAAGTTATTTTTACAACATTCATGTGGCCCCCAAAGTAGGGAAATAAAATTCATATTTCCACAATTGCAACACCACCAGATGGCTTCCTGAGCTAAAATACAAAAATATACTCATTAAATAAGACATTTATGGTACAGAAAGCACTGTTGTGAACCCAGTTTTAATGCGCTCTCACAGTTGTAGCTGGAAGGTTAGTGCTGGTATCCATTTAACTGTTTAGAGGCTGTGTACCAGCAGTAGGTGAAGAGCTTTGTACAACCATAAGTATGCTGACACAATCATAGTATGTGCACTACTGCAATATTTTCAGACACAAACTACTTTCTGAACCAAAGTGGAAGCACTCTTGACTCTGAGTCACAACATTGTGGATTCAAACCTCACCCAGAGACTTCAGTATATAATCCAAGCTTAAACTTCAGTACAGCACTGAGGGAGTCTTGGCTTACAGGTGTGACTTTAAGCCAAGCCCCCTCAGAAAAGGAGCAGGGAAGTTTTTCTGGTGTATTCATCCCTTATGCAACATCATTAAAATAGATCCAGACATTTATTTCATTGCCAATGTGGGACCTCGCAGTGTGCAAATTGACTGCTGGATTACAACAATGACTATGTTTCAAAGAAAAAAATTAAGTGCTCTGGGATGTCCTGAGGTTGTGAAAGAGGTTGTTACAAATGCAAGTTATTTATTGCTTTATTTCAGCACAAATTAACAGAAAAGGCTAAAAGTAAAATTGACACCATCAGCTCATAAACACTTAATGCATTGATCAAATTCCCTTTTCTGTATTTTCAACAAAGGCACAAGGCAGCATAGCTTTGTGCTCTGTCAGCTGGGACAGAAGGAGAAACACTGCAATTGGCCTGAGAACTGCAGTTAGGCAGGGGGAAAATTAATCACCTGATCTCACAGGACAGAAAAAAACGAGAGGGAAACAAGAGTACAAAAGGGATGAAAAGGTAGCGACTAATATGCTCAGCCAGTCAAGGTGGAAGAGGACAGAATGAAGGATGTTACAAGGATAATCATACCATGAGGTTCTAATGAAAGATGACCTCTGTTTCTCTCGCTCCACAGATGCTGCCAGACCTGTTCAGTGTTATTTTAGCATTTCCAGCAACATATTCCAGTTTTTTATTTCAGATTTCCAGAATCTATAGTATTTTGCCTTTGCAATCATAACACCCAACAGATGAATGAAATCCTTGGCCAATTTTATCTGAATGGGTGTTATGGGAGGACTTAACTTGGGAAAAATTAACGTCCCTAATCATAGAACAGCTAAAAGTCATAGCCAAGTAGGTGGAATTTAATATACACCATAAAGCATGGAGAACTGAGGCAGTAAAGACGCTGTCTGAACATCTTGGCCTCACTCCAGATTTGGAACAGGTAAAAGGCAGAGCCTGAAATAGACCAGGTTACCTTAGCCAAAATTTGCCTGGAGGAGCAGAGGCTACAGTTACAGTTTCAGGCAAAAGACGAAGAGAGGGAAGCCCAGAAGGAAAGGGAAGAGACAGAATTCCAGAAAATAGTGAAAGAAAGAGAATTCCAAGAAATTCGGGGCGGGGGGGGGGGGGGGGCTGTTTTCCAGCTCGAAAAGCTTGAGTGTTACAGGTATAGAAAGATCAGGAACTGAGACACACACTGCAGCAGCTAAGGAGAACCTGGCTTTACAGAATCGTTACAGTGTAGAAAGAGGCCATTCAGCCCATTGTATCTGCACCAGCTCTCCGAATGAGCAATTCACCTGGTGCCTTTGCCACTCCTTCTCCCCGTAACCTTGCACATTCTTCCATTTCAGATAACAGTCTAACTCCCTTTTGAATCCGATTGAACCTGTCTCCATCAAACTCCCAAGCAGTGCATTCCATTCCAGACCTTAACCACTCACTGCATGAAGAGTTTGTTCTCATATCGCTTTTGCTTCTTTTTCAAATTTTGTTAAATCTGTGCCTTCTCGTTCTCGATCCTTTCACAAGTGGGAACAGTAACTCCCTATCTACTTTGTCCAGATTTCTCATGATTTTGAATACCTCTATCAAGTTTCCACTCAGCCTACTTTTCTCCAAGGAAAACAGTCCTAATTTCTTAAATCTAGCTTCATAACTGAAGTTCCTCATCCCTGGAACCGTTTTCGTGAATCTTTAATGCACGCTCTCTAATGCTTCCACATCCTTCCTAAAGTGCAGCACCCAGAGCTGGACTCATTACTCCACCTGAAACCAAACTAGTGTCCTATACAAGTTCAACATAACCTCCTTACTCTTGTACTCCACGCTGCTATTAATAAAGCCTAGGATACTGTATGCTTTATTAACTGCTCTCAACCTGTACTGCCACCTCCAATGATTTATGCACATATACACCCAGATCTCTCTGCTCCTACAAGCCCTTTAGAGTTGTACCTTTTATTTGATGCTTTCTTTTCATTTTTTTCCTACAAAACAAGTCACTTCTCATTTCTCCACACTGAACTTCATCTGCCATTTGTCCACCCATTCCACCAACTTGTTTATAAGTTGTTCTACACTATCCTCCTCACAGTTCACAATGCTTCCAAGCTTCGTATCATCTGCAAATTTTAAAACTGTGCCCTGTACATCAGGTCTAGATCATTAGTGTATATCAGGAAAAGCAAGGGTCCCGATACTGATCCTTCACTGTTAACTTTACCCCAGCCTGAAAAACATCCATTAATCACTACTCTCTGTTGCCTGTCACTCAGTCAGTTTTGTATCCATATTGGCAATGTCCCTTTTATTCCATGAGCCATAACTTTGCTCACAAGTCTGTCATGCAGCGCTATATCAAATGTCTTTTGGAAGTCAAGTATAGGCTGGCATCCAGGGTATGAGGAGCCATAAGGGTTTGGAGCATGGGTTGGCATGGATGTGTTATGGGGAATGGGTAGGGGGTGAAGGGGTATGGCGGGGGGGGGGTAAGGAATGTTTTATGTTTTGTTGTTTATTTATAACTTCAACATAGTGCTGAAGCATCAAGGCAGGCCTTCCGCCCAGCCCGCCTCCGCACGCGTTCTGGTGTCACCCAGCCTGACTCCCAGAGAGCCCCACCACCCCAGAATGAAAATCCCAACTTCAGTGGCACTTTCTCCCAGGTCTAGTTTACGGAGCTGGAGAATGTCCCGACCTGGGGGCAAAATATCAGGCCTATGCATAATTTAATGAGTACAGTTGATTTAAACTTTATATTAAGCTCTCAAGGATCCGCTGGTACAGATCTATCTGGTCCATGAAAGCAAAAAGTTTGAAAACACACATTTCTCAGGATCCCGTAAAAATACTTTGGTGAAGAGTGACCACTTAAATGTTGAAATTTTAATTGTGCAAATCTTAATTGTTTCATTATTTACTATTTGTATGACTACAGTAACTAGAAGGATCCAAATAACCTTTCATCTTACGGTCATTAGATCAAACTCATTTTGGGAAGGACTTTCACCAGTTCAAATATATATTTTGATCATATTTTAAAATACATTTATATTTGATCTGTGTGACTGCTCAACTGTCTGCAAGCAGATGGAGTCTTTTAAGTAAAACCTAGTAGTAATTTAAATACCTTTAGCTCAGAGACAAATTTTGATTTTCTTAAGTATTCCTGATTTTCCCCCAAGTTTGAAGAGGGTGTGGAAACTTTCTTCACAACCTTCAAAAAACTGGCAGCTCAATTACAATAGCCAGCAGTTTTGGACACTCCTGATACACGGTCGGCTAGCAGGAGACGCCCGTGAGGTTTATTCCATGCTGCCTGCTGAGAGGACTGCCAGCTATAATCAGACAGAGGCTGCTATTCTCTGTGCCTATGAACTCGTACTGGAGGAATACTGCCAACAATTCTGGAACTCACGTAAAAAACCCCACACAATCCTTCCTGGAATTGGAGAGAATTAAACAGCTGTCATTTGACCGGTGGGTTCAAGCTCTGAAAACTGACCACACCTATGGAGAATCAAGAGAAATAGTATTGCTGGAGATCTCTCATACAGCCTCAAAACTAACATAGAGGAACAAAGTCAAAAGACACAGCTATCATGGTTGATAACCATGATTTAACCCATAATCCTCTAAACAAAATCAAATTTGGATCTAGTAACTCTTACCAACAAAGGACAGATAAAAAGGAGGTAGACAGAACAAAAATACATTCCAGAGGAAAGGAGAGTAGGGAAGAGAGGGAAGATCAATTTCCAACTTTAAAAAGAAATCACGTGGAAAGTAAATCAGCAGGACCACAACCTGCTTGCGTCCAGTGCTGCAAGCTGGGACAAATAAAAAAAGAACTATTGGTTCACGAAGAAACTAATAGGGGGTGGGGGTGGGTGCTGCAGTCAGAACTGTGCCCACAACCTTGAAAGTACCAAGCCCAGAGTCAAATGGGACGGGGGTAGGACAAAATACCTACTGAGGTTTCTTGCAAAAAGGGAAAATGACTCCTTTTGCATCACAAGATCCAAGAAAATAAATAAGCAATTTCAGAGATACAGAGTGTAGGAAACTCTACTGGTCATAGCCAGGCCAGTGGAGTTCAATGAGTCCAAAGGAGGACCCATGGAATTTAAAGAATGAAGGGGCTGAACCAGAGGTCTGGTTAGCAGGGACCTTCTTTCAGCATTTAAATAGGGACAGAGAAAGTTCCCAAACCAGCAGACAGTGAGGGAGATGCCTCATCTAGTTGAAGAGCCTCAGGGCAGTGCAGCAGAAGCTGTGGGCAGTAGTGTCTCTTAGTACATGGGGTAGATTGCAGACAAACTCTTCTCCAAAATAACAACAAAGGGGAATTCAATACCTCTTAAGGCAAACTGCACTTGGGGAAGCCACAAGGGAAGTACAAGTGCAGCTGACACAAAATTCTGCACAAAACCATTGCTTGATCAGGTTCAAAACTTAAATCCATCTGAACTCAACGGTTCAATTTCCAAAGCCACTGATGATAAGGTGCAGGGGGGAGAACCTAGGCACCTCACAGAAGCCTAAAAACAATCCCATTACCCACACCATTACCCTGGAAATATGGACCCTCAGTGGAACAGAATCTAAATTATCAGACTTCCATGTTGTGGAAGCAGCCATGAAAGGATTAAGAGCTTTGCAGACATTACAAAAAAGCAGTAAAAATAATTTACATATTACAAGCTTCCAAACAAAATCCAGCCTGGTGAAACCTGATCGCTCCCTGAGGGCCAGCATGGAGTCTTAATTTTCCTCAACTGCTAACTGCATAGAGAACCATATGTCTAGTAGACTCGCCATTCCCTAAATCTTCTGTACCAATATTAATAAACATTCACCAGATAAAACCTAACTGGGATTTGTAAGAAAAAGGGAATGCAACGAAGAAACTGCAGCAGTCCCTGATTACTGTGTGTGAATGTCTGAGCACGTATGAAGAACTGAATGTATACATTTTTTCTCTTGCTTTGTAAGGAAGTCATGGAAAAAAAAATGTCATTACAGATTACATTTTTTTTCTCATGCGGTGGAGATATATCATGTTCCAGTGTATTATTAACTCTCAGTCAATACTTTATAATTTTAAGAACCATAAAAGGCTACAAAAAGATGGCCGCCTGAGGAGCACCTGACTTCTCTTGTGAACTGAAGGACTCCCTTGACTCAAGTGAGAATAAAAGGAATTTTCCGGACTGATGTTGACGCAATGCCTTTTTCCTGAAATTAATCCAAAAGGATAATTCAGATTGAATCAATCATTCAGATACAAAGACACTGGATGTCTTAAGCTCTCAAGGTGTGAAAGTCATCACCCAGCTTGTACAATCAACCTGGCCAACCACCTTATTTGAAAAAGGACTTTGGACTTGTAACAGGTCACGTGGTGAGACAGCCATGCTTTAAAACAGCAAGAAGCTCTTCTGGACAGAGAAACCACCAGGAAGCCATTGGACCAGCTGCAGTCAACTAAGCATCCAAGGCAGTAAACAGCAATACCTTGAAAGCAGGAGAAGGACTCTCCCCAACCTGTTCCAATTCTAAATTAATCTGAAATCCAACCTCCTGCAAATTCAACTACAAGAAGTTTGCAGCTTACTGAAAAACCTCTCCTTACAAGACATTCCCCTCAACTTAAAGCAAGAACTCATCTAAGAAATTATAGGTCGACCACGAAAGAGAGGCTAGGACAATCATACACTGTAATTGTATTTTTTTTTCCTTCATCTGTATCTAGCCTTGGTATAAGTGATAGTGTGTGTGAGTCGAATGAGTGAAATGTTGCATTTTTTAGAACTCCAGGGTAAGTGTGGGATAATAAATAGTCTTTATTTTTAAACTCATGAGAAAACTTGTTGCTGGAATTACTTAAATTGGGACAATCACTCTAAGGGTAAGAAAATACAAACACCTCACTTACAAAAACAATTTGATCATGGACAGTATGAACACACACAAATTATGTCCATGACAGCAAGATGAAGCAGAAAAAAGGGTGCATATGACAGATGCCAGGTTATAAATACAAGTAAGAACCAGGCTGAACACAGAAAGTTCTGAGAAGAAGTGAAAAAAATAGTAAGAGAAACAAAGATAAAGTCTGAGAGGAGACTGGCAGCTAACATAAAAGTCTTCTGTAGGCATATTAATGGTAAAAGGGTATTAAAAGGCTGATTAGGGACAATAAAGGGGGAGTTTATGTGTGGAGGCAGAGGGTATGGCTGAGATACTAAAAGACAAATACTGTCTTTACCAAGGAAGAAATGCTGTCAAAGTCATGCTGAAAGAGAAAGTAGCTGAGACACTAGATGCACTATAAATTGATAAAGAGGATGTATTAGAAAGATAAAAACAAAAAGCTAACAATTTCTCCTTTAACTCCTCTCACTTCCTCCAAATAAAAGGTGTGGCTATGGGTACCCGCATGGGCCCCAGCTATGCCTGTCTCTTTATGGGGTATGTGGAACATTCCTTGTTCCAGTCCTACTCCGGCCCCCTCCCACAACTCTTTCTTCGGTACATCGATGATTACTTCGGTGCTGCTTCATGCTCTCGTCGGGACCTGGAAAAATTTTATTAATTTTGCTTCCAATCTCCACCCCTCCATCATCTTCACATGGTCCATCTCTGACACTTCTCTTCCCTTCCTTGACCTCTCTGTCTCAATTTCTGATGATAGACTGTCCACCAATATCCATTACAAGCCTACCGACTCCCACAGCTACCTCGACTACAGCTCCTCACATTCCGCTTCTTGTAAAGACTCCATCCCATTCTCTCAGTTCCTTCGCCTCCGTCGCATCTGTTCTGATGACGCTACCTTCAAAAACAGCTCCTTTGACATGTCCTCCTTCTTCCTTAACCGAGGTTTTCCATCCACGGTCGTTGACAGGGCCCTCAACCGTGTCCGGCCCATATCCCGCGCATCCTCCCTCACGCCTTCTCCTCCTTCCCAGAAACATGATAGGGTCCCCCTTGTCCTCACTTATCACCCCACCAGCCTCCGCATTCAAAGGATCATCCTCCGCCATTTCCGCCAACTCCAGCATGATGCCACCACCAAACACATCTTCCCTTCACCCCCCCTGACGGCATTCCGTAGGGATCGTTCCCTCCGGGACACCCTGGTCCACTCCTCCATCACCCCCTACTCCTCAACCCCCACTTATGGCACCTCCCCATGCCCACGCAGAAGATGCAACACCTGCCCCTTCACTTCCTCTCTCCTCACCGTCCAAGGGCCCAAACACTCCTTTCAAGTGAAGCAGCATTTCACTTGCATTTCCCCTAACTTAGTCTACTGCATTCGTTGCTCCCAATGCGGTCTCCTCTACATTGGAGAGACCAAACGCAAACTGGGCGACCGTTTTGCGGAACACCTGCGGTCTGTCCGCAAGAAAGACCCAAACCTCCCTGTCGCTTGCCATTTTAACACTCCACCCTGTTCTCTTGCCCACATGTCTGTCCTTGGCTTGCTGCATTGTTCCAGTGAAGCCCAACGCAAACTGGAGGAACAGCACCTCATCTTCCGACTAGGCACTTTACAGCCTTCCGGGCTGAATATTGAATTCAACAACTTTAGATCTTAAACTCCCCCTCCCCCCATCCCCACCCCGTTTCTCCCCCCCCCGCTTTTTTTTTCAATAATTTATATAGATTCTTCTTTCCCCACCTATTTCCATTATTTTTAAATCTAAAACTAAACCCTTGTTAGCCTTTCCACCCCACCCCCACTAGAGCTGTACTTTGAATATCCTGTCCTCCATTCTTAATTAGCACTTTTCTCAGACAAAACACCTCTTTGACCCTTTTGTCTGTGACATCTTTTGATTATCTGCTCATCTCCACAATCACCACACCCTCAATGTCTCTCTCTCCCCCCCCCCACCCACCCCCCACCCCACCTTAAACCAATTTATATTTCTCCCTTCTTCTAACTATGCTTCAGTTCTGCCGAAGGGCCATGAAGGCTCGAAACGTTAACTGATTTCTTCTCCGCCGATGCTGCCAGACCTGCTGAGTTTTTCCAGGTAATTCTGTTTTTGTTTTGCATTAGAAAGGATGGCTCTACTCAAAGTTGATATGTCACCAGAGCTGGATGAGATGAATCCGACGATGCGGAGGGAAGCGAAGCTGGAAATTGTGGAAGAACTGGCCATAATTTTCCAATCCTCCTTAAATACAGGGTGATGCTAGAGGGCTGGAGAATTGGACAAGTTACACCCTTGTTCAAAATAGGGACGAAGAATAAGCCCAGCAATTACACACCAGTTAGCTTTCACACTACTGAAGTTAAACGTTTAAAACAATAAACCGGAGCAAAGGTAATAGTCATTTGGTCAAATGTGGATTAATTAAGGAAAGCCAGCATGGATTTGTTAAAGGCAAATCATGTTTAACTAACTTAATTAGTTTTTTTGATGACGGAACAGAAAGGGATGATGAGAGTAATGCAGTTGGTGTCGTGTACATAGACTTCCAAAAGGTGTTTGATAAAGTGCCACATAACAGGCTTTTCAACAAAGTTGAAGCCCATGGTAAAGAAGAGACAGTGGTAGCATGGATACAAAGTTGGCTGAGTGACAGGAAACAGATAGTCATAATGAAAGATTGTTTTTCAGACTGGAGGAAGGTACATAGTTGGTTTCCCAGGGATTGGTACTAGGCCCACTGCTTTTCTTCATCTATGCAGGGCACAATTTCAAAATTTGCTGATGACACCAACTTGGAAGTATTGCAAACAGTGAGGAGGATAGTGACAGACATCGCGAAGAGATAGACAGGTTGGTAGAATGAGCAGACGTGGCAAATAAGATTTAACGCAGAGAAGTGTAAAGTGATGTATTTTGATAGGAAGAGTGATGAGAAGCAATATAAAACAAAGGATGCAGCATCACAGTATCTTTACAGTGCAGGAGGCCATTTGGCCCATCGAGTCTGCACTGGGTCTCTGAAAGAGCATTCCACTTAGTCCCATTCCCCTGCCTTATCCCTGTAACCCTGCACATTCTCTCTTTTCAGGTAGCAATCCAATTCCCTTTTGAATATTTCGATCGAACCTGCTTCCACCAACTTTTAAAGAAGTTTGTCGCAGACTCCAACCACCCTCTGGGTGAAAACATTTTTCCTCACATCACATTTACTTCTTTTACCAATTATTTTGAATCTGTACCCTCCAGTTCTTTATGTTCTCTTGAGTGAGAACAGTTTATCACTATTTACACTGTCCATACCCCTCCAGGTCTTAAATGCCTCTATCAAGTCTCCTCTCAGCCTTCTTTTCTCCAAGGGAAACAGTCCCAACCTCTCCAATCTACCCTCATAGTTACAATGAAATGCTAAAGGGGATGCAAGGGCAGAACGGCTTGGGATATATGTGCATGAAGGTGTCAGGTCAGGCTGAGAAAGCAGTTAATAAGGCATACGGGATCCTAGGCTTTTTAAATAGAAGCGTAGAGTACGAAAGCAAGGATGTTATGGTGAAACTTTATAAAGCACTGATTCGGTCTCAACTGGAGTACTGTTGAACTCTGGGCACCACATTTTAGGATAGATATGAAGGCACTGGAGAGGGTGCAGAGAGAATGATTCCTCTTGTTGGGAAGAACATAACCAGGGGTCATCAGTATAAGATAGCGACCAAGAAATCCAATAGGGAATTCAGAGGAAACTTCTTTACTCAAAGAGTGGTGAGAATGTCGAACTTGATAACACAGTGGGTAGTTGAACTGAATGGTATAGGTGCATTTAAGGGGAAGCTAGACAAGCATACAAGGGAGAAGGGAATAGATGGTTATGACGTAGATTTTTATGAGGAAAGATGACAGGAGGCTCGAGTGGAGCATAAATACTCTCTTGGATTGGTTTGGGCGTATGCCCCGTTTCTGTGCTATATATCCTATGTAATCCTATGTGAAAGTTTTGCGAGGATGGTTCTAAGGATGGGGGACATCAGTTACAGGGATAGATTAGAGAAGCTGGGGCTATTCTCCTTAGAGAAGAGAAGGTTAAGTGAAATTTGATAGAAGTGTTCAAACTGATGTAGGGTCTAGACAGAGTTGATAGGGAGAAACTGTTCCCATTGGCAGAAGGGTCAAGAACCAGAGGACACCAACTTAAGGTGAATGGTAAAAGAATCAAAGGTGACACGAGGAAAGAAGTTACTATACAGCGAGTGGTTAGGATCTGGAATGCATTGCCCGACAGTGTGATGGAGGCAGATTCAACTTTGGCTTTCAAAAGAGCAATTATGTGCAGAGAAAAGATCTACAGGGCAATGTGAAAGGGCTGGGAGAGTGGGACAAGCTAACCTGCTTTTGTGAATAGCTGGAATGGACATGACAATCCAAATGGTCTCCTTCTATGCTGTAGCCATTCTATGATTCAGTCTAAGATTCTTTAACAATGGCAGAGCTATATAGAATGGACATGAACAGAAGTTTTTCTGCATTACTGCTAGGAGACAAGCTAAACGGTCCAGAAAAGAAAAAATAATCATTGGAAATGAAATAATTGATTCCCAGGCCAAACATATGGTATAAATTATGATCTTTACATTGGCGAGAGTGTAAAGAATCATTAACAGATTAGTGCTTGCAGTGGTGAGGAAAGTCATGCGATAAACTGCTAAACTATACATTCAGAAGGAAGTTATTTTGATTATAAATTTTGCAGATCAGGCTACTGTTGAAAAGGATGCAACAGATCTTAAAGTAGATTTGACTCTTTAGTATTTCAAATGTCACTTTGAAATATTGTGATTTCAATGCTCTGATTGCCAATGGTTATGGATTCAATCCCCAGCCTGTGTTGATCTCATCTGAAAAAGCAACAACTGGGGTGCTAATTGCTGTCAGGATCCCTAAAACATTGGAGATGAAATGCCAATCACATTTTCAGCAACTTTTGGTGCCAGCCTTGTCTCAGAGGGTAACACTCTTGCCTCTGAGTCATTAGATGGTGGGTTCAAGTCCCATGTCAGAGACTTGAGCACAAAATCCACGTTGGCACTGCCAGTTCAGTGCTGAGGGAGTGCTGCACTGTCGGAGGTGTTGTCTTTCAGAGGAGATAACGTTAAATCGAAGGCCCATCTGCCCTCTCAGTTGGACACAAAAAATCCCCTGCCACTATTCTGAACAAGCGCAGGAGAGTTCTCCCTGGAGTCTTGACGAATATTTATCCCGCAATCAACATCACAAAAAAAAAGCAGATTATCTGGTCATCATCAGATTACTGTTTACAGGAACTTTGCATGCATAAATTGGCTGCTGCAATTCCAATGTTACAACAGTGACCACACTTCAAAAACCAATTCATTGGCTGTCAAGTGTTTTTGGGATGCCCTAGAAGGTGCAATGTAAATGAAAGTCTTTCTTTTTAATTTAAAAAATATGCAAAAATTGGTTATGGTTTATTTATCATTATCAAGTAAAACAGGAAATTCTTTCGTTTATTTAGAAAATTAAGAAGTTTGGCTTTGCATTTTCCAAAGCCCCATTCTGGAGGAAGGTCTCGTAAATTAAACCTTGAGCAGACACTGGAGTTCCAAGGCTGTGTTTTTGCACAATGTCCATGCTGCAGCCAACTTTCCAACATTTCATCTCCTTCAATTAGTGGCATTGCGGAAATGACTTTAGGTGGTTTCAACTTGCTGCAGGCCATGCCAGGAAAACTACGAAAGCACAGTGAATCCTTGTTACGGCACCCTCACTGAACAGGGACCGGCTTTTGCTGAGCTACCAGATCTGATAGCATTCCAGATTGCACTGCACTGGGTACTCAATCAGGCTGCACTCGACAGCAAAGAAAAATATCCAAGTTTAGGGTAAGTTTGCAATGTGATGTTCAGGACAACACAAACTGAAGTTTTCCCAAGCACAAACAAAAATGCTAAATAGATCTAAACTACTTATAAATGTGCAATGCTGCAAAGAGCTGAGGTGGGGCCATTCAGATTCTTAACAGGCATCCAGCAGAAGTTTGATTCCAAATAGTAATTTTGTTGAGCAGCCACAGGAATTGTTGGTGTTGGAAAACATGCCACACTGGTACACTGGGGTGTGCTCTTGTGAGGTTGTGGCTGGGACAAATCGGTAAGGGAGAGTACAGGCATTTTTTCTTTTTTTGCATCTATACCTGGCTCTGGGCAGGGAAGAAAGCAGCACAAGGATGATAGGGAAACCTCAACATTCGTGAAAGGCAGGCACGCAGAGAGCAGGGAGACGGACATCACCTAGGGGGGCAGAGATGCCAACTTGCTGTGCTTAGTATGGGGACTTGAGTTTCTTCGCCAACCTCTTGTCTCTAAGATTCGGTCTGTGTTTGCTCGATTCAAAACCCCCTGTATGTGTAGGAAGAAATTTGAACAGTGCAACTTTCTGTCAAATCACAGTTGGGAGTGGCGTTACAAATCAGCCATGATTTGGTTCAATGCATGGTGGAACGGGCTTGAGGGATTGAATAGCCTACTCCTATCTTCTTCCTATCGTTGGCAGAATTTTGTGGCCTCATCGCGGCGGTGGTGGGGCCGGAAAATACAGCAGGCCATTCAAAAGTCCACTGACTTCGGTGGGAGCGCAAAATTCCACCAGCAGGGGAGGTCGTAAAATTCCATCCCATAGCTTGTTTCTGAAGCTTTGTGCCTCGACTCTCATCCCACTGCCACACAATCTGCAGTTTACTGACCCCACTTGATGCTGTCCTCCCAGTCCAGATGTCGATCAACTATGCAGGTTCCAGGCAAGATCATTGCCTGGAACTGTGGCCTCATACCCAATGGTTAAAGAGTAAGATGCAACAGATATATAACCTAAGTCAAGGAGTTCCAAGTAGTCAATTATGAGATTGATGGCTGTCATAGAGACCAGTGATAATCTTAAAATAATCCGAGTGTCCATGATAATTTTTATAGTATAAATAATGTTTAAAATCATCACAAAACCATTAGCAAACAGAAACCACCATATAAAAACAGTGGAGATTTCCAGTATCTTTGATATCTTTATAGATTTTTAAGAAGCAGTCTTTAAGGAACAGAATTGACCACTTTATTCCTACTAATTATCCCTGAACGCATTCTCATTAATTCAGTATGTAGTATATGGTTACTTTCTACTCACACACCAGCTGTTCTCAACTCTTTTGAAATGAAGTAATGGGAAAAGAAAAAGCTTTGTAGTCAAAAATATAAATTTGTTTCTGGTTAAGGTTCAAAAGGGTGCACTTTTTGCCCAACTGAAAGATTAATGATTCAAACATATCGATTCTTCATAACCCTACTCTGCACAGGTTTCTCAACAGAGGAAGTGCTGGATGTGAAGCTTTCTCTCCGGTTTCTGACCATTTTCCTCCCAGTCTCCCGCCAATATTATTGAGAGTTTCTGAGCTTTGCGCACAGTCAGAGGCTGAGGAATGGTCATGAGGTGAACATGTGAAATCTCGCTGGGGAGGAATAATTGTTCCAAAATATGAAGTTATCTTTACTGTGGAGGAAAACATTATACATTATATGCCACGGGAAAATGTCATTTCCTAGACTCAGAATTTTCATACAGATGCAAATGTCAGCATCTCTGGCCATGTAGGAACAAGTATAGGATAAAGAGTTTGGGGATGTGGTGGTGTGGATTGGTGCCTGCTTTGGCCATGAAGGCAATGATGTGACCAAAAAATGCTTCAAAAGTTGGCCAGAAATTTGTTACAGCAACAACTAATTTCAGGCAGCTTCCTTTGCTGGATGTGGCCTCTGTTAACTGCTGGGTCAGGGCAAAGAGTGGGTGCTGGGGAAAGGTGGATGCTAGGCTGATTGTAGCTGAGGGGAGTGCTTTGGAGCTCGGAAGAGCATGCGTTTCCTATATATATACGGTCCTGAATTTCACGCTCACCCGCTGATGGGTTTTAGGTGGGGGGTGGGGGGGGAAGCATGGGATAAAAGGAACAGGATTCCCTCTAGGCTCCCACCTGCGCTGACCTCGCAGCGATTTTACGCTGGGATGGGCAATTGAGGCCTTCAAGTGGCCAACTGTTTTCCATCCAGCCTCAATTTTTAGGTTGACAGGAGGATTTACCTAGTGCGGGGGAAGCCTGGAAATTAATAGGCTAGATCTTGGCTGGGGTGGGGCATCTCCATCAGAAGCCCTCTTCTGACTTCAGATGCCCCCCCACCACCCTAAAGTCCAGTGGCCGTTGTACCTCCTTACCCCCGCCCAGTCTCTCCCCCAAAACCTCAAACACCTGCTTTCCACCTCAGGCATTCCCTGCCCTTTCTGCCTTGGAAGTCCAAAACTTACCTTGCCGTCAGGTCCTGGCACATAGGCTCTGGCATGTTAAAACACTTCCTCTTCTGTCCATTGGAGCTTCTGTTGCTGCAGGGACAAGAGAGCTACCAACCAATCTGATTGGCCGGCAGCTGCCCAAGGTCCTCCCGAGTGAGGAGTGGAAGTCCTGCCTGCAGCCAACTGGCACTCATTCGAGCGTGAAATGGCTGCGGGGCCGTTAGAGTTGACAGGGATGTGTTCCCTGCCAACTCTTCGGATGGCGGAAAGGGAAACTCCACCATCCGAAATAGTCAGGCCATGAAAAACTGCCCAACATAATTTCAGATTGGATCATTTTCAGGTGTTCCTGGAGCATAGGATTTTGATCCCTGGTATTAAGCCTTATTGCGCCTGTTTAATTTTCAAAACCATTCATAATCTTAAAACCCTCTCTCAAATTTCCACTTGGCCACTAACCAAGGCAACAGAAGATATTGGGCTGTAATTTGCTCTCGGAGTGAATCTACCAGCATCTGTCATTAGTTAAACTTGACCTTGGATGTTTAGGTTTTTACATTTTTGCATGCCAAATTGATGAAAGTATGAACTGATAACATCCCAGCCAGGGACACCAGGCATCTGGGACTTGAATGAACAGGGCGAGCAACTATATATCTCCTTAACCAATCAACTTGAAAGATTGTGAGATTGACACTGCAATGATTGGGTAGGAATTTGAAGTTAGAGTGGGTGAATTCAATGCCAAACTAGGCACAGAAAGAGAAACAACGGCTGAATTTTACCAGCATTTTGGAGAACGGGCTGGGAGGCAGTATGGCTTGTAAAATGACAGCAGAAGGCAGCAGGAGGGAAGCCTAATGTCTTCCCGCTGCCAAGGGATACTCTCAAAATGAGGAACGATACTGGCTCGGCTGCCTGCCAACTGGAGACAGACAGACAATTAATTCAATTTCCAGCCATTTTATCACAACATCAGGATTTTACCAGCATCAGCCTGACCCCCATGCCTTGTGGAGAGACCATCAGCTATACTGTAGCAGCCTTTCAGTGGCTTCCAGGAGAGTGAGCTTTTTTTTTTCTGGCTACTCCATGGCCTACAGAAGGGCTCCCATGCCAATGTATGCTGCTGCTATCCCTCTGATCACTGTGTCTGCCTGGCCCCGGCACACTAAACAAATTTCTTAGCTGGCCTTCGAGGGTGTGTCAAGAAGGAGGTGCGCTCTCCTTCTCCCGACAGCCTCAGCAGAAGCCACCTCTATTGGGTTGGCAGTTGAGAGGATGGGTGCAGTCCTCTATTGGATGGCCGTCCCGAAATGGCCTCTTATTTGACCACCATCACTCATATAGCCCCCGTAGTTTTGTCATCCGCAAAATCCATGTAAAATTCAACCCAATGAGGGGGAAAGGCAGATTGGGTTAGGAGAGAGAGAAAAACACCCGAATAGAAAAGTATTAAAAAAAATTAATTTTAATTTTACTTTTTAAAAATCCCCTAAAACAACTAAAATTTGGAGGAATGAGACTCCGCAATTGTAATGTGCCAGCGAACTTGTTTATCAGTCATTAACACTTACGTCATTAACAGAGTGCTTAGACTGAAATAGATACAGCTTAACTTTCTGTGGCATGTTTAGTTCTTACCTAATGCGCAAATACAGGAACTTCAAGGCCATTCAATGTATTTCAATGGTGAGGCAGGCAGCACAATGCCAACGTCACGAAGTGAGCGACACAACACGGACAGCAACATTTAGACTTTTGTATTTAATCGTGCATCTGCCCCTCACCCAAAGTTGATATATCACTTACGCCTAAATAACAGTTGCACCATTCGCCTCACTGTTAGTTTGATGGCAAATGACAGTCCACTGCAAATGAGTTAGAGATCCTGGGAGTGGAGAAAATCAGGTATGGAAATCAAGTGTTGCAACAGCAAAGGGATGGTAACTTGGTTAAAATGAGCAGGCAGCCACACTGAAGTGAGAATTCAGAAGCAAAAGCATCAGACAACAGCTCCATTCAAAATGATTTCTGTGCCGTTGCTCCTGGATTCAGGTTTCCTGTTTAAGTGCATTCTAAAAGAGGCCTAAATGCTGGGGCCTCATTAAAAGCTGGTACTTGGCTGGGTTCCAGGCAGCCAGTTATAATGAGGAGTTTACTGCACACTACAATAAAAACAACTGGATATTTCTTCGAATGACATGGCATGTGCCTATGTTTTGTAAAATGGGACAAAGGATTAATTTTGCTCTCCAAGGGTGTATTTAACTCATTAAAAGTTTCAATGGTCTCCCACCGACTTCCATTCAATTTGCAGTTGTTACAACCTTTGCTGGTTAGACAGAGTTAAATGCTTCTCCACAACAACAAGGCTGTAATCATTCTACAGGTATGGCCTCAGACAGAGTAAGATTCTTAGCAGATAGAGCCAAAGTTACGCTGAGGGATATACTGAGCTGAGTGAGAGCAGCAAACTCTGCATTTGTGCTTAAACACATGGGCAGAATTCTATTCCTATCAGGCATAGTTGGGGAGCTGTAATTAATAACATTAATGGTGATAACACTTTTTTTATTACTCGTTTTATGGGATGTGGGCGTCGCTGGCTAGGCCAGCAGTTACTGCCCACCCCCAATTGCCCTTGAGAAGGTGATGGTGAGCTGCCTTCTTAAACTGCTGCAGTACCTGTGGTATAGGTACACCAACAGTGCTGCTAGGGAGGGAGTTTCAGGATTTTGACCCAGTGACAGTGAAGGAACAGATGTATATTTTCAAGTGAGGATGATGAGCAGCTTGGAGGGGAACTTCCAGGTGATGGTGTTCCCTTGTATCTGCTGCCCTTGTCTATCTAGAAGGTAGTGGTTGTGGGTTTGTAAGGTGCTGCCTAAGGAGCGTTGGTGAGTTCCTGCAGTGCATCTTGTAGATGGTACACACTGCTGCCACTGTTCGTCAGTGGTAGAGGGAGAGAGTATTTCTGAAAGGAGTGCCAATCAAGCGGACTGCTTTGTCTTGGATGGTGTCAAGCTTCTTGAGTGTTGTTGGAGTATCCAGGCAAGCGGAGAGTATTCCATCACACTCCTGATTTGTGCCTTGTAGATGATGGGCAGGCTTTGGGGAGTCAGGAGGTGAGTTACTCGCTGCAAGATTCCTAGCATCTGACCTGCTCTTTTAGTCGCAGTATTTATATGGCTAGTCCAGTTCAGTTTCTGGTCAATGGTGACTCCCAGGATGTTGATAGTAGGGGGTTCACTGATGGTAATGCCAATGAATGTCAAGAGGAGATGGTTAGATTCTGTCTTGTTGGAGATGGTCATTGCCTGGCACTTGTGTGGTGCAAATGTTACTTGCCACTTGTCACCAAGCCTGGATATTGTCCAGGTCTTGCTGCATTTTGAAATGGACTACTTCAGTATCTGAGGAGTCGCGAATGATGATGAACATTGTGCAATCATCAGCGAACATCCCCACTTCTGACCTTATGATGGAAGGTCATTGATGAAGCAGCTGAAGATAGTTGGACCGAAGACACTACCCTGAGGAACTCCTGCAGTGATGTCCTAGAACCAAGATGACTGACCTCCAACAACTACAACCATCTTGCTTTGTGCTAGCTATGACTCCAACCAGAGGAGAGGTTTCCCCCTGATTCCCATTGACTTCAGTTTTGCTGGGGCTCCTTGATGCCCCTCGGTCAAATGCTGCCTTGATGTCAAGGACAGTCAATCTCACCTCACCCCGGGAGTTCAGCCCTTTGGTTCATGTTTGAACCAAGGCTGTAATGAGGTCAGAAGTTGAGTGACCCTGGAGGAACCCAAACTGTGCGTCAGTGAACAGGTTATTGTTAAGAACGTGCCGCTTGATAGCACTGTTGATGATCCCTTCCATCACTTTACTGGTGATGAAGAGTAGACTGATGGGGTGGTTATTGGCCGGGTTGGATCTGTCCTGCTTTTTGTGTACAGGACACACCTGGGCAATTTTCCACATTGCCAGATAGATGCCTGTGTTGTAGCTGTATTGGAGCAGCTTGGCTAGAGGCGTGACAAGTTCTGGAGCACACGTCTTCAATACTATTGCTGGAATATTGTCAGGGCCCATAACTGTTTCTTGTTATCACATGGAGTGAATTGAATTGACTGAAGACTGGTATCTGTGTTGCTGGGGACCTCTGGAGGAGGCCGAGCTGGATCATCTACTTGGCACTTCTGGCTGAAGATTGTTGTGAATACTTCAGCCTTATCTTTTGCACTGATGGCTTCTCCATCATTGAGGATGGGGATATCTATGGAGCCTTCTCCTCCAGCGAGTTGTTTAATTGTCCACCACCATTCGCGACTGGATGTGGCAGGATTGCAGAGCTTAGATCTGACCCATTAGTTGTGGAATCGCTTAGCTCTGTCTATCACTTGATGCTTATGCTGTTTGGCATGCAAGTAGTCCTGTGTTGTCGCTTCACCAGTTGACACCTCATTTTTACGTATGCCTGGTGCTCCTCCTGGCATGCCCTCCTGCGCTCTTCATTGAACCAGAGTTGATCCCCTGGCTTGGTGGTAATGGCAGAGTGGGGGATATGCCAGGCCATGAGGTCGAAATCTATCACACTTAGCACGGTGATAGTGCCACACAACACGATGGAGGGTATCGTCAATGTGAAGACTGGACCTTGTCACTCCTACTGATAGGGTCATGGACAGATACATCTGCGGCAGGCAGGTTGGTGAGGATAAAGTCAATTATGTTTTTCCTCTTGTTGGTTCCCTCACCACCTGCTGCAGACGCAGTCTAGCAGCTACGCCAGCTCCGTCTGTGGTGACGCTACACTTTTGGTGATGGATTTTGAAGTCCCCCACCTAGATTATATTCTGTGCCCTTGCCACTCTCAGTGCTTCCTCCAACTGCTGTTCAACATGGAGGAGCACTAATTCATCAGCTGAATCAGCTATCAGAACCTTCATAATTTTAAAAATGCTCTATTAAATCTCCTCTTGGCCCTCTCTGCTCCAGTGGAATCAGTCCCAGGATCTCAGCTCACCACTTCTAACCCTCCTCCAACACAAGCGACAAGCGTTTACCCAAACACTTCATTTATTGGCAGACAATCAACTCTCTCTCTCTCGTACTCTTGTACCATGTGCTTGAATTTTGTAGCAAGCATCCTGTGATAATAAATGATGTGAAATACTTTGCAGGGTCTTGTCTTACATCAATCCTTATGTTACACTGATTGCAACATAAAAGAATGAGAAATAGGAGGAGGGTTAGGCCCCTCAAGCCTACTCCACTATTCAGTAAGATCGTGACTGATCTGATCATGGCCTCTATTTCATTTTTCTGCATGCCCCCCAAAACTCTTGACTCCCATTTAGATCAAAACTCTAACTCAGGCTTGAATATATTCCCTGCTCTCTAGGGTACAGAATTCCAAAGATTAATGACCCTCTGAGAGAAGAAATTCCTTCTCATCTCCACCTTAAGTAGGACACTTCTTATTCATTGGAGTCGAGAAGAACGAGAGATGATTTTATGGAAATATATGATACTGAGGGGACTTGACAGGGTAGATGGCGAGAGGGTATTTTCCATCATGGAATCTAGAACCAAGGACACAGTACTGTACAGGTGGGAGTTCCATGATTTTGACCCAGCGACAGTGAAGAACGACGATATAGTTCCAAGTTGCTTGGAGGAGGACTTGCAGGTAAACCTGCAGGTGGCGGTGTTCCTGAGCAGCTGTTGCCCTTGTCCTTCTAGGCGGTAGAGGTTGCGGGTTTGGAAGGTGCCATTGAAGGACCCTTGACAAGTTGCAGCAGTGCATGCTGTATTTGGTACACACTACTGCTATCGTGCAGTGGTGTTGGAGGAAGTGACTATTTAAGGTGGTGAATGGGGTTCCGATAATGTGGGTTTCTTTGTACTGGATGATATCCAGCTTCTTGATTGTTGTGGAGCTGCACTCATCCAGGCAATTAATCAGGGTTGTTGGAGAATGGAATGCTTTGCCACAAGGATTAAGTTGAACACCTTTAAAAGGAAGAGGGTTATAGTGAGAAAGTGAGGCAGTAGGGTTAGCTTTAGATTGTTTTCTGAAAGAGCCGCTGTAGAGCTGGCGCAGGTTCAGTGGGCTAAGTAACTTCCCTCTGCACTATACCATTCTATGACAATGGACGGAAAGATCTCCTGTGCTGTAAACCTATATGATGCAATGATAAACTTTGAAATCAAGTTTAGAAATCAGGCCAGATCAGGACCTGACCCCTGAGTTATACTAACACTTCGCTGCTGATCTGCATCTGGAAGTACTCTGCATTGACTTTTAAGCAACAGGATCCTAAAACATTAAAGTTACAATTCACAGTGACAAACATCCCTTTTTAAAATAATTGAGGATTCAGTGACGTATTTTATTGCTTCCTGCTTCACAGAATCATAGAAATACTGAGTATGGTGTGGCAACAGGGTGAATGGCAGATTGAAGCACTCTTCTGACCTGTTGGAAGTGGTGACTTAAAATCCTGGGACTATTTCTAGTGGATTGGAGAAGGCCATGAGGAGACAATTAATAGCTTTGAAAATTAGGAAGGGCTTGATAGAGTATGAATAGGCTGGGACTATTTCCTCTAGCTGCAATGAGTCATTCTACATTTAAATCAGTCTCTAAGAAAGTAAGAAGATAGGTTCGAAGAAATTTCTTTAAGGAGGGTTTTTAGAGAATGAAAGCTTTTTTGCCACACAGAGAACGTTGAGGCAGGCATTGTGGTGGTTTCAGACATGAACTTTGATAAGTGTGGAAATAATCTTGTGCAGCTTAGGTTCCAAGTTTACTGCCCAAGAAAAATTAAAACTTTAACAAAAAGAAACATCTTCCACTTAGCCATCTCTCCTGAATCTGATGTTCCGAATAAATTCAAAAGCAATAAAAATTTGATCAAGTGTATCACAGGTATATGTTGTGCCACCATGACAGTGGAATCAAAGGAATCCATGGGAGCTTAAATCAGTAAGGTTAAGGAACTGACTGTGGGAATGTGATCTTCAACCCTGAAGTGAGCTCTGGAGTGATTCAATTGGGAGACCAATGCATAAGACGTGAGTAGGCCATATTCAGTCCCTCGGGCCTGCTCCACCAATCAACGAGATCATGTCTGATACACACCTCAGCTCCATTTATCTGCCTTTTCTCCATATTCCTTGATATCATGACCTAATAAAGCTCTACCTTGCTCTTTCTTGAAAGCTCCATTTGACTGCAGCTTTTGGGGTTGAAAATTCACGATTTCCACTACTCCGTGTTTGATAAAGGCTTTCCCGATTTCATTCCTGAGTGGCCTCACTCTAATTTTAAGAATAAGTCTGGGATTTTCCATGCCCGGTGGTGTCGGGCGTGCTCAGTGGCATGAGCGGACAATATGGCACGATCAGTTTCACAAGGGCATGACATCAGTTTGCGATCATCCGCTCGGCCCCGCCATCAGATGTTGGGAGCCTCATTGTAATACATCAGCATATTATTATAAGGTCAGCCCGCCTGACTCATTCTTTCCCCCCCCCCACACTGGCTTGTAAGCCCACGTCAGCGGGAAAACACGTCAATGTGTTTCACAACAGCACATAGGCACTTCGCTTGGGACTTCAAGCTTGTTTGCCTACCTTACTTCGGTCAGCACTCACAGTCATCAAAGGTAATTCCAGCATGTTGGCCAGGAAGAGTTTAGCAGTTTAGGGAGGGGAGGTGCGTGGGGATGGTGGGTTTCAATGAGTAGGCGAGTAGGAAGAAAGGGAGTTTTATCTTAGGGGGCTGCCCCACCGCCACCCCCCCCCACCCCCCCACGATGCACAAAGAACAACCCCCAAAGATAGTGCTCCTCTTTCTTTTCCTCCTTTTTCCTTCCCGCCCTTATAAAAACTTATATTAAAAAAAGCCTGTCCATCCTGTCCACGCCAATCATGTTATGGCGTGGGCAGCGTTTTACCAGGGTCAACTAGCTTGTTAATAAGCTCAATTGACCCTTGATTATTTATTTAAATATGGCGGGTGGGCTGCTGATTTCAACACCTATTCACCTAGCGTGTTATGGGGGTGAGCGGGAAGACCGTAAACATGCCTGGCGGGGCCATGTAAAATCCACCCTTAACTTCAGACAAATGTCTGTTTAAGAGTCATGTTTGTGGGCATATAGCACATACTCACTCAGCATTCAGACATCATCACTATCCATCAGAATTTTAATCATCACATTAGAAAGAAGGGAATACTGGCATTTGTACAGCACCTTTCATGACCTCAGGGTGCCCCAAAGTGCTTGACAATCAATGAGGGCTTTTTGAAGTGTAGTCACCGTTGCAATGTAGGAAATACGGCAGCCAGTTTACACAGAGCAATATCCCACTGTCTTGAGATGAATTACTATTTTGGTGTTGTTTGAGGGTTGAGGGATAAATATTTGTTTATATACTGGCAGAACACTCCTCCTCTTCATTGAACAGTGTCATGGGGTCTTTTATGCCACCTCAGATGGGGCCTTGGAGTATCAGCCTAGATCATGCGCTCTCTACAGAATGCTACCATTGAGACACAGTTGATAACTTATATTAAAAATAGACTCATTTTAAGATAAGAATGAGTTTCCTCTCTGTCAGAGGTAGGGTGAAGCATCTCTCCTAATTAGAGTAAAAATAAACACACAAACTAATACTGCTAAAATCCCTCAACTGCACTCCCCTTATAATGGCTTTTTGCAAATTTGAAAGCTCCTGTTTGCGAACCTAAAACGAATTAATTTTTAGAATTGCGGCCTGCATACAGCATTAAAAAAGAAGACAAAGCCTTTCTCTGTTGCTGCAATGTAAAACAGATGTGTGTTGAATAAAGAGACCCAGGTGATGACAGAATTGCCTTAATAGAGCTTAATCCATTCTTCTGTTTCTCATATTCAGCTTCCTCCTTCTATAGCTACACCTGATGCAACCTTGAGCCAACAGGTTAAAATCATGGGCTGGATTATGTCAAATAAGGAGGTTGACAGCTCAGAACCATCCTCTAAAGCATATTTACGGGCTGATTTTTGTTGAAAATGTTTAATTCTGACTATTGTCCAGCGATGGTCCTCCTCCTATGAACGAAAATCTGTCTTCAAGCTGATAGTTACCTTTAGTATAAGGCAGCACATTATGTAAAAACTTCCAGCTGAGTAACTTATCATCACACAGCACCTCAAGAATTGTTACACCTCCCCTGTCTAGTGTATATCCAAATGAAAGAGCAGTCCATGCCTCGGTTTAACGTATCATCCAAAAGTGCAGCACTCCAAAACCGTTCGGACTCTCAAGGTTATTCAACAAGATCATGGCTGATCTTCTACTTCAGCCACACCTTCCCATGCTAGCCTATATCCCTTGATTCACTACTTGCTGTATATAAATAACAATAATATGCATCTAAGGCTTATATATTTAGTCCCTCAAAAATCTGTGTATTCTACCACCATCAGTACTGCACTTGAGTGTCAGCCTAGATTTTATACTTAAGTCTCTGGTGATAGGTCTCAAATCCACAACTTTCTAACCCACAGGCTCGAGTGCTACTGCACTTAAAAGGCATGTAAGATCCACAGTTCCCTGTAGAGGTCACTAAATCATGATCAGCAACAAGAACTATGGCTGCATTTGTCCTTCCTAAAGTCTGGGCCGAAATATTGCCCTGGTTCAGTTCAGCAAACTCAGCCGGGACTAAGGCCTGAATTTTCAGCTTGGCGGGTGGGTGGGATTGGCGGGCCTGGGAGCGGTTGGGAAACGGGCCGCCAACTGCTATCGGCCCCCAATTAATGGACAGCCAGTGTGAAGCGCGTGCTGAAAAGCTCAGCGCTGCCGGGGTGGGGGCAGGAGGAGGGCAGGCGATGACGTCAATGCAGGTGTGGGCGAGTGCTGACAGAAAGCTCCTTGAAGGCAGAGAGCTGCCTCAGGGAGCTGAGGACCGAAATCCCCAGGAAATAAAGTTCTTAAAATCAGGAAAAAAATGTCCAAACATCACAATCAGGCACCTGAACATATAGATTACAAAAATGCTGTCCACAGGTTTCTATTTTTATTTTATTTAATAATGGAAACCTCATCCCACCCTTGGATGAGGTTTCATAAAAAATGTAAAGGCTGCCTGGCCAGTTCACCTGTCCGCCAATTGTAAGATTGGACGGGCTTTGTAAAATGACAAACAATTGCGCCATTAATGGGCTTAATTGCCCTCTTAATTGTTAGCGGGCATGCTCCAACTTTTGCACACGCCCGCTGACCGAAATATTGTGCGAGCGCAGGAGGACATTGGAACGATCGCCCAACATTATCTTGCATGATTTCACACTCGGTCGGCATAAAATTCAGCCCTAAGAGTTGAACCAAGGTCATTTGAGACCTGACATTTCATTAAATTCAGTTCAATGTCTTCTTGAGTTAGAAGTTAAATATTATTTGCAAATATATATATTGAGGGTCTTAGAGGACCATGAGCATTTTGGTAGGACTATGCATTGAAGGTGACACGATTTGGGTCAGTCCTTATGTTCAGGAGAGCTAGGGCACTGCGGAGACGGTGGACTCGATGGGCGCATGCAAGGTCTGGGTAATGAGCAGTGCTTTTGACATTTGAGCTGTTTGATAATATCAGGGTTCATTGAACAGAGAAGGTAGAGCAGACATGCAGAAGGCAATAGCATTGCCCCAGGGACATTTACAAAATGTAGTATCATTCACTTGGACAGGCACATGGCATGAGGTCACTTTGTCCACACACAAGAACCTGAGTAGCTTTGTAGGCTGTGGGAGATCCTGTCCTGTTGGGAGTGTGTCAAGTAGTCATGGGGCTGTGTCTAAGGGGGACTGCTGCCAGCGCTGCAGTATTTGCTAGTATGTAAGCACTTTCTTGAGATACTTCTAGTATGGAGCCCCTGGAATAAATGGCAGTTATAAAATAACATAAGCTTCCTCAGCTCTCACCCATGTTCTGGGAAAATTATATTGTGAAACTGGAAGATACGCATTGTAGAGAAACAAAAGAACATTCTCAAAATTACCCACATTGGTTTACTGTTCTGGTTGGAAACAACTGTTTTTTTCAACTATCTCTATTGTGTAGGCTGATAAACCAGGGGGTGCAGCGTATGATTTCAACATAGTGCCTACAGCTACATTGCTTCATATTCCTCTATTGTACAACATGTTTTTAAAAATTGGAATGAAGCCTGTGAAGAATTTATTTTGCAAAGTCTGTCAGGCAATTTATGCTGCTACAGGATGCACAGGCAAGTATTTACACAAAAAGATTCAACAAATACATACAGCACTTCCTTAAATGTTGTTGGAAACTGAGGTCGACATAAGTATTTTAATCTGAGTGACTTCATGACATGAGCCTGCCCATGAGAGTGATTGTTATGTTTTGCACAGGATCCCGGGACAATACCTGGTAGGGGCTACCTTTCTGCCCTGCTCTACCCTCTCTGCCTAAATGAACCTCAGGGTCATCAGACAACATATCAAGTGTGCAAAACACTATTCACTGCCCAAACCTTGCTTGTATCCACTGAGTCCACATTCAAGTATGCCCAGTTGAAATGGTGCAACAAACAACTTCATACCGTACCAGAACTTTCTGGTCCACAATAAAAGCTAATTAACTATAAATAATGAAACTTGACATAGCTTCTCATCAATAATTACAATAACATTTTCTGTCACTATACAAGCACTCAATATAAATGCAGCACTCCAAGGAGTCCACAGTTGTTAGACTGGTGCCTTATTGCAGCCAATAAATATAAGAAAGATTGGCTACCTCCAAGGAATGCCACTCTGAAGTCTAGTTAAGAGCTATACTTTCTGGCTCCTGTTTTTGTCTTGGTGGGGACGAAAAGCAAATGGAAACCAATGATAACTGGATTGCTGAGAATGACACTAATGTGACATTAGGGCAGTGAAGAAGATTGCTGCAATAACTTCTTTTTTTGAACCTTTCTCAATAAAAGTATACTTTACTTTTCTACTTTTGGGCACTATTCAGAATCAAATCCTCCCTTCAGCCAGGGTATATTGTTATGACAGTGGACTAATGGTACCAATTACCAAAGGGCAATTTGAACTTTTTAAGGAAGACTTGTGTTTTTTTAAAAAGGTAATACAAGTAATGACACTGAACAAAAAATGGCTGATAATGTAAAGTGACCACTTCCTGGAAAATTCCTATGTGGATTATACTGAAAGAACATGGAATGTCTCACCTGGAAAGTTGTCATGGACTTCTTCAAACATAGATTTGAAAGGGAGATAGGAAAGATGCAAAAGACTGAACTTCAAACTCCTGTGTTGCGTAAACAAAAGACTGATTACCACGTCTCAGCAGTCATCTAAAATCCATCTCCTGTAGATTTACATCTCAGAGTGTGTAAAATGGTCAGAGATGAAAGAAAACAGACTCTGGACACAAGACAGTATGCAGGAATACACAGGGAAAAATGGCTAGCTGCAGAGCAGTGCAGCGTGTGCTGTGAGAGTGGCAACACAAGAAGACCAACTAGTCACCCCTGTAGTTGCAGGCAAAGTTTTTCTCTCTCTCTCTGTTGCTGGAGGCAAAGCATAAGCCACAATCTAAAGGAAATAGGACCGCCTTTCAACCACCCTCCAGAACCAAATGTCTCCAAAGTAACTGTGAAACTGCCGAAGTCAGCTCTACTGGAATCACCCAACTTAATGGCTGCAACAGACCGCCATCTAGCCCTCACAGACAAGCCAAAGACTGATTCGCATATTTTTAAAACTTTTATCTTAACTTCTCATTTCTGATCTGTATGGATGTGTGCTGCATTTTCATTATTTTTCTCAGGTTTTAGTAACTAATAAACTTACTCTTTCTTTGACTCAAGAAAGCTTGGTTAAATTGGCTCTTTCTTAAAAAAAATACGCTTGGACTGGGAAAAAGTATCCATGGGGGAAGGGATCCCTTTTAAATTGACCTTGTTGTGACCAACCAAGAGGTTGAATAAAGAAGGGGAACTAGCACATTCTTCCTCACCTGGGAGCAGAACAAAATTGGGGTCCCGTGCAGGAAATTAACAAATCAGGTGACCTCACCCAGGGACTGGTCATAACAATATGAACCAATGCAGTCTTGGGAAGTCCCTGCAGCCACCAGGATTCGAGTGAAGCAAGATGAGCTCCAATTTTTCATCTCCAAAAGGCTTGATCTTAGATTGTGGACCAGTTCATTTACTAACCTGGCTAAGGATGTGACAAAGTTCAGACTTAATTCAAAAACAATCTTTGAGGATTACAATCCAATTCCCTCAACTTGTTTTGGTGCACATACTGGACAGGCCACTGATCTGGATAGGAAATTACTGCAAGCTTCAAGAGGATCTACTTCTTTTTGCTTCATATATTGATCTGTATGAGAAAGTGTTGGCAATTAAACTGTTCAGACCAGACTGACTGAAAGAAAGCAGACTGTCTAATGGAAATTACTTCAATAAAATGAGCTTAAAAAGACTTCACTGTGCCACCTCTTTGTGGAAGGTTCCCAATATCCACTAAAGGCTGGTGGACATGGAAACACAAACAAAAATGTTAGAAATACAAGCCAAAATAGGTAAAGAGTCAAAACGCATTTACAGTTCTGGCATAAACCTGTATTTTAATAGTTTATACATCATGCATTAGAATTCATTTTCTTGAACAAATGTTTCAGATAGAAAATTGAGGCTGCTAAGTTAAATAAACTGTTTTTGGATTGCACAGATCACTAAACCAACACCAGTAAATTTTTCATACACAGCACTCAAGTTTTTTTTCCGAGGGGAGTTTGCAGACTGATGTCATTCTCTACCATGATAGAGAAATCACTCTAAAGCCCCTAAAATAACAGAAAAAAAAGGATAGATATAAGGATAGATTCTTAGTGCCTGAATCACCAGTGGGGAACCATTCTCCAAGGGAGGGTGGGCTACAGAATCAGCATTAGATTGGTGTAGCCCCTATCTCCAAGTCACATCTCTTTGGAAATGCAGATTAGTGGTAATCCAAGAATGGCTTAGGCACTGACATCGTATCAAAACACAACTGCTCTCATAGTGAAAATTTCTACAGTAATATGGAATGGTGATCTGGAATGCACTACCTTGAAAGAATGATGGAAGCAGACTTATAAGAAACTTTCAAAAGGGAATTGCAGAAACTTGTAAAAGAAAGATTTGTGGCACTGCAAGGAAAGAGCAGGTGAGTGGGACTAATTGGACGGCTCTTCAAAAGGCCGACATAGGTCTGATGTGCTGAATAGCCTCCTTCTGTGCTATATCTTGAGGTTGTGAAAGGTGATACTTAAATTTGAGTTCTGTCTTTAATATAACATCAGAGGTGATGAGAAAGAAAGACACAGCAGCTGTTTGCATACAGTCACTGACCAGCTGAACAATTTTAACATCTAACCATTGGGCTAAGTTAGATTCAAGATGGCCAAGGCAATGGTTAGCAGTTTTTTTTATACTTCCTCTGTTTATAATTGGAACTCCATTGGGATAAGTAATTCAATGCAGTCATTATTTGGAGGGAGTTCAAGAATGGATATGAAATTATATACAGTGGAAGTATTGCCAAGAAAACTCGACAATTTCACAAGTCAAGTGGGTTTGATTTAAGTCAACTGCTTTCAAAATTTATACACGTGGGCTTTTGTTCTCAGGTTGTGGCACTTTTGGCTGCTTTCGTAACTCTACTGCAAAACTTGGAAGTGGCTCATCACCACAATCTCTGTGTCTCCATCTAACAGTATTTGATACCCTGGAATTGCAAGAAAAGGGGTCAAAGTAACACAATAGCCACTATTTAATACTACAAAGACACTATATAGGTTCTGAAAGAATGCATTTTTTTCTGGCTGCCACTGTATTCTCAGCCCAAGAGAAACAGCATGGCTGTTACTAATTTGGTAGCAAGGTTCTGGCGAAGAACTTAATTCTAGTTACAATGTATTCAAGTCTCTGTTAAGTGAAACTTTGCTTCAGTTCTGCTGTAATGGGTAAAAATCAATTAATTCTGGTCACTGGGTGGGGGCCATTTGTTTCTGGGTTTGCTCATTTGGGGCCTTGCTCCAAACAGTTTTTCTTGTACCCAATGCAAAATGATCCTCTTCTACATACAAGGCTGTGCTCCTTGTGAACCAGCGTGTGAACCTGTGTGTTCTGCCAGCACCAGTTTGATGTCTGCCAGCTTGATGATGCAGGGCTGCACCTTTACAACATAAGATGGCAGCAATTAACCACATGGTAACATTCTCATACAGATGACATTTTGTTGGGAAAACCATACCTTCACGAACTGGATTTTTCTTTTAATATATGGAAAGAAAGACATTGCATTATCTGGACATTTGGATGCTGACCTGAGCAGGAATTTTACGGCCCCGCCATCGTAGAGACGGGGCCATAAGATGCGGCGAGCCATTCTAAATTCCATTGACTTCAGCACGACTGTAAAATCCTGCTGACATAAAATTCCGCCCCTGGAGTTTTTTTAAAAAGGTCATAAGTTCACCTTGGAACTGTCAACAACCATACCTTTTCCAAGAAATCACCTGACTGGCATGGTAAATGAGGAAAAGCTGTTTATATTTTTGAACTGCGATCACGTGAATTGATCGGGGGGGAGGGGGGGGGGGGGACGGGGAGGACAAGCAAGTGATTTACTGGAAATCACATGGCAGAGACAAGCTTTAAGTTTTGAACCTGTTGTTCTGTGAATTCAGTCTTGTTGGGAAATAAGCTGAGCAGGAAGGCTACCCTAACTGACTCTGTCTCTATGCCTTGGCTGAAATCCTGTGTGTGGTTATAAACCTGTAGCCAGAGAATCCTCATCTGAGTGCAACCTGTCTGATAAGACAGGAAGAATTGGTCCAATTCAATATTTTTCTGGATGCCGAAGCTCCATTGATGAGAACCTCCAAATATCTACCAAGACCAGTGGCCTGTCTTTACGCGAGGGAGCTCCAGGTCGACAGTGTCGAGACCCTGCAAACTTTATCCTTTATTTTTATAACACCTATAATCTAAAACCCATTTCTGCAGAGAGACCCTGTCTGTTTGTCCTTTGTTTGCTTGTGTGTGTGTGTGTGCGCGCGCGCGCGAGCACGTCCGTGTGCTACGGTATTTTTTAAAGGGATAGATAGCTATACTTCCAGAGTACAATTGTGTGTTAACCAGTTCTTGCAACTTGTTTCAAAAAAAAAGTTTTGTTTAGAATAAATCAATCATTCTCAGTTTATTGAAAGAAGTCTGGTTAAAGTCTCTTTTATTCTGGGTCTAATGGGAGTGATGGTAAATAATTGACCATTTTGGTGAGTAAATTAAACTTTCAAACTAATGGTACAACCTGCAGATTAGTGGGGCTAGATAATCCACACACTCCTCCCATCCTGGTCATAACAATTGCCAATCAAAGCAGCATTCTTAAAGGACTGGACCCCTAAGCCTACAGAAAACTCCTGATGGCATGGGTGATTGCCTTGTCCCTTGGTGGGCTGGTCAACTGATAATGGCAGCCATCTCTGATGTGTGCTAACCCTTTCTGTTAGAAGTGACATGAACCTATTAGTTGTGATGTGAATTACCCCTATATAAGTCAGCCCTTCCAAAAAATAAAAGGGGCATGATGACCTTGTCATAATAGCTTCTTTCTTTTGTTTTCAAGTTTCTTCCTCTAATTGATGCAATGTTGCACCAGTTACTTCTGCTATTCTACTTTCCTTAAAAGGATATAAAAAATGTAGAGTCTTTTATGATTCAAAACATAATAGATCTCTAACCCAGACATTAAGGTATACTAGATTAACACAGTAACAACAGGATGCTTTGACCCAAAAAACATGCATGCTAATGCCATCTATCATATACAATGCTAATTCAGGGAATGATGGGTGAGAGTAAGCCAACAGTCACCATCGTCTCCAAACCACTCTTGCATTATCATGCAGTTAGTTAAGAGTGACAAAAGTCATTGTCTTGGCTGGAAGCCATGTCTGATCCAGAGAGACTGGGCAGAAGATAAAAGAATTAAGTATCACAAAAAATGCTCAAAGATCTAGATAAAGAGAAATATCTTCCTCTTCCTCTCCTCGGTTTTTACACAATTGCTCAAGTACCTTTATCTAGAATGCCAGAAAGCTATTTAACTATGTGAGGAGCACCATTTTCAGGCTAAATTCCACCTTCAGCCCCAAGGTTCAGGGTCAATTGATTCCACCTGGGAAGCCTCTCTATTATACTTTTGCAAGGCTTAATTATACTGCTGACGCAGCAAAGATCTGCAGATCAGATCTGCAACCTTCCTAGTCTGCACAACTCAGTCACTCACTGGATAAGTTCATTCATCTATCAGGTGGAGGGCTCAATATAAATCAGTTTCATAGTGATATTTTAACAGTCACTTTCAAAGCAGTGAGATTATGATAGGACTTATGGTACATGTCTTCAAAGATCCAGCTCCAAGCCACTTAGATTATAGTAAATGGTAACTCTAATGCACCACAATCCCTCCTGGCTTTGAAAGCTCAGCTTCTGGTTCTGGTAGCACAGTGACTTCACTCAATGCGTTTCCATATGACAGCTCATGCATCACCTCCAAATAGCCAGGAAACCAGAGGAAATAAAACCCCTTAGGAATTTAAAGTATTGAAAAAATAAAATAAATGCTGCTTTGTTACGACAAGCCAATAAATGTATGACAGAGTGGTGGGGGAATTCATTACTTGCAGCCCAGTACCAAGGAAAGATGAAATGCAACATCAGCTTCATCAATCTCCCAGTTAGTCAGGAATTTGGATATAGATCTTAATCTGATCCCACCAATATCTCTCAGCTCACTGTAAGTAAACAAACGCTATACTTCCACTCCAGTCAATGGATTCACTCACGTCCAATACTACCTTAAAAAGGGAACAAAAGAAAGCTGCTTTAATACTGCATTGTATTGTACCTTTAAAGAAGCTTCAAGTTCAGTGAATTACCATAACTCCTGTCCCCTTTAACCCTGTTGTCATCTTCTCATTTCCATATCTGCCCTCTCAACCTTGTCATCTCAAATGGCTTCCAATCCTGGGAAAAAAATAACTTTCCCCCAAGTCACTTGCAACTGCACATTCAAACTTCCAACTGTCTAGTCTTTGACCCTTCGCTCCTCGTACGTTTCTACAGCAGCTAACTTACCAATGTACTTGAGTTTTTTGAAGGAATTACTAGCTAGGGGAGGAGGGTTATTCAGTGGATAGCTCAGATTTTCCGAAAGCCTTCAGTAAGGTACTCTGCTCTAGGTTAATCCACAGGCAAGAATCTTGTGCCATCGGTGGGAAGTTATTGCTTATCCCTTATTGTCCTTGAGAAGATGGTGGTGAGATGCCTTCTTCAAATGTTGCAGTCTATGCAATGACTGTGTTCTCACAGTGTTATTAGGGAGTTTCAGGATTTTGACCCAGCAACAGTGAAGGAACAGCGATATAGTTCCAAGTCAGGATGGTGTGTGACTTGGAAAGGAACTTGCAGCTGGTGCTGTTCCCATGCATCAGCTACCTTTGTTCTCCTAGGTAGTAAAGGTCGCAGGTTTGGAAGGTGCTGTTGAAGGAGGCAGGTTGCTGCAGTGCACCTTGTAGATGGTACACACTGCTGCCATGGTACACCAGTGGTTCAGGGAGTGAATGTTTATGGTGGTGGATAGGTTGCCAATCAGATGGGGTGCTTTGTCCTGGATATTGAGCTTCTTAAATGTTGTTGGAGCTGCACTCATCCAGACAAGTGGAGAGTATTCCATCACACTCCTGTGGTGAATTAGGAGGTGAGTTACTCTCCAGAGAATACCCAGCCTCTGACCTGCTCTTGTAGTCACAGTATTTATATGGCTGGTCCAGTTAAGTTTATGGTCAATGTTAGCTCCCAGGGTGTTGACCCCCAGTGGAGGTTTCAGCAATGGTAATGCCATTGAATGTCAAGAGGGGGATTGGACATTCCCTTGTCTTTTGTGGATCAGCCTGGAGTCAGGGTACTAGTGGTGTTCCACAGAGATTGCTTTTATTGTCATTACTTTTCACTATCATCATCAACATTGGTGTTGCAGGGTATGGTTAGGAAGTTTGCAAATGATACAAAATTATGTGTGAATGTTCAGACTGCGAAGGAGTACAAACTTCATCAAAATTTAGCCATGCTAAGGGAACATTGCAAATGGCATTCAATCAAGACAAATGCATGCAGGCAGGTCCTTCAAAGAATATATAATTATCATTTACAGGAAACAATACTCAAATTAGTCAAGAGACCATAGAACCTAGGGCCAAATATTCCGATCACTGGATCATTAGAGACCGGATATATAACTGAGATGCACATCAGGACCCTGTGGAAGCCCTGATGTGTGGACCTAAATGGGAATTGCCCAGGAAGTTTCAGCTTCTGATGGGCAATTCCTTGCTTTCTGACACCCTCTGTGAATGTCTCTGACTCTGAGTTAGAGTCAGACAGTTCCAGGGTACTTACCTGACTAGTTACCAAAGAAATACTAGACAGATTAAGACCTATCTGGGTAACACCACAACTGGCCCAACCCCACCTCCCAACACCCTGCCCCCAATACCATGACTACCATCACTCACCCAGCCCCCGCCCCTGACCACCCATCCGGACCCAACCCAACTGACCCTCCCCAAACCTGACCAGGCTATCCCCCAACCACCCGGCCACCTCCAGACCTGACTCGACTATCCCCAACCACCCAACTACCCTTGTGCCAACCACCCACTGCCCTCAACCCGACCACCCATCCGGACCCAACCCAACTGACCCTCCCCAAACCTGACCAGGCTATCCCCCAACCACCCTGCCACCCCCAGACCTGACTCGACTATCCCCGACCACCCAACTACCCTTGTGCCAACCACCCACTGCCCTCAACCCGACCACCATCCCCGACCACCTAACTCCCCCGACCCAACTGCCTACCTACCTCCTATTCCCCCACCTCACCCATGTCATGTCTTACTGCAGCTATACAGGGCCTTGGTGAGACCACATCTGGAGAACTGTGTGCACTTTTGGTCTCCTTACCTAAGAAAGATATACTTGCCATAGGCGGAGTGCAGCAAAGGTTCATCAGACTGATTCCTAGGGTGGCAGGGTTGTCGTATGAGGATAGATTGGGCCTACTATGCCTGTATTCATAGGAGTTTAGAAGAATGAGAAGCGATCTCATTGAAGCATATAAAATTCTGACAGGGATGGACAGACTGGATGCAGGGATAATATTTCCTCTGGCTGGGGAGTGTCTAGAGCAAGGGGTTACAGCCTCAGGATAAAGGGTAGATTATTTAGGACTGAGATGAGGAGAAACTTCTTCACTCAGAGGGTGGTGAACCTATTGAATTCTCTACCACAGAAGGCTGTGGACGCCAAGTCACTGAATATGTTTAAGAAGGGAACAGATAGATTTCTGGACTCTAAAAGCATCAAGAGGTATGGGCAGAGTGCAGGAGTATGGCACTGAGATAGAGGGTCAACTGTGATCATATTGAATGGCGGAGCAGTCTCGAAGGGCCGAATGACCTACTCCAATGTCTATGTTTCTATGTCACCCCCCTACCCACCTAGCTACTGATCCACCACACCCATCCTACCTACCTCATCCACTTACCTGCCTAGCCATTTACCTGCCTCACCCATTCTACCCACCTCATCCCTTATCCATTCTACCCACCTCACCCACTTAACTACCCTACCTTTTTCACTCACTACCCACTTACCCACCTCACTTACCTTACTCACTCACCAACTCACTAACATTAAACTTACCGTAAAGTAGCGAGTGCTGTAAAAAGGGGGGGGTGTCTTCTGCATTGATCCTCTTCGCAGGTCTCTCCAAGGATTCCTGCGCCGAGTGAGAATCTTACGATGCTACATCAGAATTAGGACTCTTTAAACATAACCGGGTAAGTGTGCAGTTTTCTGGCTGATCAGTGTCATAAGCAATGGTTCTGATGCTGATCAGAAGATTTTAGCCTAGGTGCAAAGAACAATCAAGGTTCAAGATCAATGCAGAGAAGCCATAGCCAAAGCAAATAGGGGATTCATAGATAAAAACAGAAAATGCTGGGAAAACTCAGCAGGTCTGCCAGCATCTGTGGAGAGAAGAACAGAGTTAACGTTTCGGTCTGTATGACTCTTACGGGTCATATGGACTCACAATGTTAACTCTGTTTTTCTCTCCACAGATGCTGCCAGGCCTGCTGAGTTTATCCAGCATTTTCTGTTTTTATTTCAGATTTCCAGCATCCGCAGTATTTTGCTTTTATTTTAGAATGTTCATAGAACCATTCAATTTAAGCCTAAGTTCGCCAATCTGTCACTGTGCAGTTTGTTCACTGCAGTACTGCGCAGAGTGTCTGACATGGAGGCTTTGGAAAAGCGACCCAGAAGAAGTGTGTATTTTGTCCATCATGATACCCAGCAACATCTGATATTCAAGGACTATGAGTAGGATGGTCAAGGCAGGCTCATGGTGAGTATGGGGCAAAATTGCCAGTGCACTCCTGCAAACACAGGCTGGTCTGGATCTCAGAGAAGCATTAACAGGGAAGTTCAACAGTGTGCCAAAATGTTCTCTTGAGTGAAGTAGCAACAGTTAAAGAGAATATCCAAGATTGAGTGTGCCTAGGGGTCTCCCCTTACAAAAATAATCAACTTTAACAATAAAGCAAGCTCCCTGTTAAACATGTAACTGTAATGAACACAGACTGAGCTGTAACTCTTTCATGTAATGGATCGAATGGTAAGTTCACACAGTACAAACTAAGAAAAATAAAGCCTTATTTATGGAAATACTGCCAACCTTCAGGATGGACAATTTGCTGTCGGTTATCTGATACTCTGACCTAGAGAGTGCTCAAGGGAGGAAGCTGAACACTCAAATGGGGAGACAATCATATTGTAGATAACTGGGAAAATACCCATCAGTCTAAGGTCTGGTCCTGGAGATTAACTCAGCATAGCCCCCTCAACAACGCTGACCGCTTCTCCATGAGAAGCAATTGGTCAATAGCAGTGGTCCGTCTAAAACGGGACAAGGCAGAACAAGTGAAAATCAAATGGTTCCTCTCTCCCTTCACTGCACCAGTTCGCTTGAAGGTTGGGGAAACAAGACCCAGCAGATTTCCGCACCTCGGAAACGCATATTAGTCCCATTGAAGGCAAAGTCACCAAAGAGCAACAGTTACCACTTAGTCATATGAGATACAAGACCTCAGGTATAGCATTGCAGGTGATTTGAGCATCTTGTGTTCAGGAGCATGCCCTGAATACCCAAGCACTAATTATATTATACAGTGTTACCCGGGGTAACAATAGGAGGCCCCTTGTAAGCAGAGCTAAGTATTGACTCATTTGCATTACCCTTGCATGGGCTTCTTCAATTTTTGAAAAGATGGTTTGAAAATCACATCATTGAGGGAAGATCAGATATAAATCAATTAGTTGCTTTATTTGACATGAGTAAGTTAACGTAGGGTAACAACTGTGAACTAACCTCACTTACTTCACTCAATTTCACTTGCCTTCTCACAAAATGGCAAACAAAATAATTAATCATGTGCTCAGTCTGTCTGACTTGCTTTTGGAAGTGTCTTGCTTCCTAGACAACTTCTAACTGCAAAACTCATCGCACCCCTTCTGCAAGAACTTAATGTATACAGACCAGGGTGATATCAGGATCAATCACCAAGCTGTGTCTAGTTAGCAGATTATAGCTAGGGAGTGCTAAGGGTGCGACAATTTGCTTCACTATCCTGGATTAACAGGGGAAGTCAGCCTGATCTCCCATTCTTGATCACTATAGAGGAATCCCTGTTAGAAAGTTGAGTATTGAAGTTAAGGAAGAACAATGTCAGGCTTTAGAACAATGCCAATCTCTACCATCACCCAATATGGCAATTAATCTGCTGACAGTTATTGCCGACCCCAGCCTGGAATAATTGGGACATGTGTAAGGAATGAAAGTACAATCAGTGCCTCAGAAAATAGGGTCCATCAAGGATTCAACATAGGAGAGGAGGTAAGGGAAGAAAAATAACATCCAAATGTACAATCACTTCACAACTTGTTAATGTCTAATTAAACACAGCTTATTCCTTATCTTAAACATTAAATCATGAGTGAGGTCTGTTCTTATAGTTACACTTTTTAAAAATGACAGATACAGCTTGGACATGACAGATTACTGCAGTTACAAGACTGGATTCCTCATAGAATATTTTGACCTGGCCAACTAAAACATTAATTAAACCTAGATAAATTGTCATATTCACCAACAACAAAGGAAAGGCTCATTTGTGGAAATTAATTAGAAGCAATGGTAGAACTGAAACATGGACAAATTCCTCAATCCCCAAAAAAGAAACATTTTGTCTTAAGAATTCCTTTTGCATTTTGAAATATGTTGAAACCACCTTCTCACTCTCTATATATTGGTATTGCTAATTGATCTTCCATAGTGTTGCTCACAGACAAATGCTTAAAAAAAGGAGTCAAACTTTGTTTGAGCAAAAGTTCAAGTGAAATATATTTGGCCATTCTGAAACTGAGCCAAATTGGTAATGTTTCAGAAGACAAATAAATCATTACTCTCCCTGAAGAAAACAAGTCCCTTTGCCTCTAGGCTAATTGCTCGCTAGACTGTCTATGTCTTCTACTCTCTCGGTAGGCTGTCTATTTCTTTACTGAGTGTTTCAACTGGGCCTAGTCTTCATTCCACAATGTAGTTGCCCACTTCTAATTCAACAACTCAAAGCATGAAATTACAATCTTCCAATCATTTTCATTTCCTGGCACAAAATGGTCTCGATTAATGCAGAAACGCGCAGTACAGAAAGCCCCGTCTAATATTGCCCTGTTTTACGCCGTTTCACTTTAATGCCAATAGGGCATTATTCTCATTTAGAGTCACGAAATTTGTTTTAATGTCGTTTCCCACTGGTCTGACGTAGGGCTGTGTGATCTGATCAATGTCATTTTGGAGCAGCCTCTCCCGCTTCCTGACACTTTTTCTTGCTGCCAACCATCCAGTTTGTGGCCTCTCCAACTCCCTAACCCACCCTCTCGCTGCTGACCCTCTGCCTTGTAGCCTCTTCCGCACTCTAAACCATGCTCTTGCTGATCCTTTCTCTTGCTGACCCTCCAGCTTGTAGCCTCTCTTGCTCCCTAACCCACATTCTCGCAAAACTTCCCACTCCCTGACTCTCCCGCTCACTGCCTCCCTCTCGTGAACCCTCGCTGTGAACACAGGCTCCGGAGATGAGCAGCAAGAAGCAGGAGGAGCGGGAGGTAAGTTCTCTTCAAGTGGGTTTGTGATCAGCTTCACCCCGACTCTCCAGGCTTGCAGCCTCTCCCTCACCCTAACCCACTCTCTCGCTACTGACTCTCCAGGCTTGGGGCCTAAATGGATCATTTTTAGGTTGGCAGGTTGTTACCAGTAGATTGCCTTGGGGCTTCAACTATTTAAAATCTATCTTAAAAGCTGCAGATGGTGTAAGCGTGGACCCGATTGCTTCGCCCTGCTCCTCACCCTTCTGCCTTTGCCCTGTCAGATATCCAAGAATTACAACTTTCTAGCAGCGATGGAAGAGAAGGGGGTGAAAGAGAAGTGGGTGAAAGAGCAGGAAGAGGGTGATGACGAAAAAACACCAGCACTCATAGCCACTAGCTCACATACCAGCACTGCGTGTAATTTAGAGGGTAGCTTAGAGGCGGAACCTGCACACAGTGAGACACCAGGCGTCAGTGGCCTGCAGCCAAGACAGTGGACAAGCCCAACAGAAGTGCCAGCTCGCTGGAGGGAAATGTCACACTCAAGTTCTGCTGCACAGCACTCACATGAACACCTCAATGGGTTGGGCTATAGAAAAAAATATGATGGGCATGCATAAGAAAATGCTTTTATTTTCTTCATTCATGGGATGTGAGAATTGCTGGCTAGGCCAACATTCATTGCCCATCCCTAATTGCCCTTAAGAAGGTGGTGGTGAGCTGCCTTCTTGAATCGCTGCAGTCCATGTGGTGTAGGTACATCCACAGTGCTGTTAGGGAGGGAGTTCCAGGATTTCGACCCAGAGACAGTGGAGGAACGGCGATATATTTCCAAGTCAGGGTGGTGTGTGGCTTGGAGGGGAAATTCCAGGTGGTGGTGTTCCCATGCATCTGCTTGTCCTTCTAGATGGTAGCGGTCGTGGGTTTTCAAGATGCTGTCTAAAGAGCGTTGTTGAGTTCCTGAAGTGCATCTTGTAGATGGTACACACTGCTGCCACAATGCGTCAGTGGTAGAGGGAGTGGCTGTTTGTGGATGTGGTGCCAATCAAGCGGGCTGCTTTGTCCTGGATGGTGTCAAGCTTCTTGAGTGTTATTGGAACTGCACTCAGCCAGACAAGTGGTGAGTATTCCATCACACTCCCGACTTGTGCCTTCTAGATGGTGAACAAGCTTTGGGGAGTCAAGGGGTGAGTTATGCGCTGCAGGATCTCAAGCCTCTGGCCTGCTCTTGTAGTCACAGTATTTATATGGCTAGTCCAGTTTTAGTTTTTGATCAATGGTAATCCCCAGGATGATGATAGTGGGGGATTCAGTGATAGTAATGCCATTGAACATCAAGGGGCAATGGTTAGATCCTCTCTTGTTGGAGATGGCCAGCCCAAGCCTGGATATTGTCCAGGTCTTGCTGCATTTGGAGATGGGCTGCTTCAGTGTCTGAGGAATTGCAAATGGTGCTGAACATTGTGCAATCATCAGTGAACATCCACACTTCTGACCTTATGATGGAAGGAAGGTCATTGATGAAGCAGCTGAAGATGGTTGGGCCAAGGACACTACCCTGAGGACCTCCCGCAGTGATGTCCTGGGACTGTGGTGATTGACCTCCAACAACCACAACCATCGTCCTTGCCTCCAACTAGCCGAGAGTTTTGCCCCCGATTTCCATTGACTCCAGTTTTGCTAGGGCTCCTTGATGCCATACTTGTTCAAATGCTACCTTGATGTCAAGGGCAGTCACTCTCACCTCACCTCTGGAGTTCAGCTCTTTTGTCCATGTTTGAACCAAGGCTGTAATGAGATCAGGAACTGAGTAATCCTGGCAGACCCCAAACTGTGCATCAGTGAGCAGGTTATTGCTAAGCAAGTGCTGCTTGATGGCACTGTTGATGACCCCTTCCATCACTTTACTGATGGTCGAGAGTAGACTGATGGGGCAGTAATTGGCCGGGTTGGACTTGTCCTGCTTTTTGCCTGCTTGGTGCATTGGCAAGGCTGCCAAAAATCCAGTGGCCAATGTCCAGGAGGATGAAAGAGACTGGCACCAACTTTGCATAGGGCTTTGTGCAGAGCTTACAATTCATTACTTTCAGCATATAAGTGGTGGCTGAATCCATGAGCATGGTTGTGGCCTCAATCATGATGCAGCGTGCAATGGCCAAAGTCTCAGCTTCCATTGCATCACAAGGAGAAAGCACCCAAATTCTGAGTGTTGTAGTGGAAGCTCAGATGGCTCTCATGCAAGCTCAGCTCCCTGCTATCATGGTTGCAGATACAAGTGTTCATAAGGGCTTGCAGCAGTCCAACATTCTGTCCTCCAACAGATTACTATGATCACCAGGGTGACTAGTTGACGTTGATATATAACATAGCAAGGTTGATTTATAAATTTGATTAGAAATGTTTATTATGCGGCCTGACAACATCCCAGCTGTAGTGCTGAAGGCTTGTGCTCCCCAATTAGCTACGCTTCTAGCTAAGCTTCTCAACTACAAATACAACACTGGCATCTACCCAACAATATGGAAAACTGACTAGGTATGTCCTGTCCACAAAAAGCAGGACAAATCCAATTCGATCAATTATCACCCCATCAGTTTCAGCAAGCATCAGCAAAGAGATGTCGACAGAGCTATCAATAGGCACTTACTCACCAATAACTTTCTTACCAATGCTTATATTGAGTTTCTTCAGAACCACTCAGCTCCAGACCTTAATACAACCTTGGTCCAAGCGTGAATAAAAGAGCTAAATTCCAGAGGCGAGGTGAGAGGACTGGCTAAGACATCAAGGCAGCATTTGACTGAATGTGGCAGAAAGGAGCCCTAGCAAAATTGAAGTAAATGGGAATCGGGGAAATGTTCTTTACTGGCTGGAGCCATACCTAGCACAAAGAAAGATGGTTGTGATTGCTGGAGACCAATCATCTCACTCCCAGAACTTCACTGTAGGAGGACCTCAGGGTAGTGTCCTAGATCCAACCATCTTCAGCTGCTTCATTAATGAATTTCCTTCCATCATAAGGTCAGAAGTGAGAATGTTTGCTGATAATTGCACAATGTTCAGCAGTTCGCAATTCCCTCAGACAATAAAGCAGTCCTTGCCCGCAGGCAGCTAGACCAGGATAACATAAGCTTAGGCTTATAAACAGCAAGCAATATTTGCACCACACAAGTGCCAGGCAAAGAGCGTCTCCAACAAGGGAGACAAAGGTACCCCATCCTCCACTGCAAACATTCACTCCCTTCACCACCTGTACACCATGGTTGCAGTGTGCACCACCTACAAGATGCAATGCAGCAACTTGCCAAAGCTGCTTTGACAACAACTCCAAAACCTGCAACTGTTACTACCTGGAAAGACAAAGGTGGCAGGCAGGCATGTGAGAATGCCACCACCTGCAAGTTCCCCTCCAAGTCTCACACAATCCTGATGTAGAAACATATCAACATTCCTTTCTTGTCACTGGGTCAAAATCCTGGAACTCCAAGTGTGGCAGAATTGTGTGCCTACACCACATGGGCTGCAGCAGTTCAAGAAGGCAGCTCATCTTCATTTTCTCAAGGGAAATCAGAGATGGGCAATAAATTCTGACCTTGCCAGTGATGCTCACATCCCTTTAATGATTAAAATAAGGCGGTCCAACTAGATAGGGTGAGGAACGGCTAAACCAATGTGTGCCATTTATGTTCAACAGTGTGCCATTTGGACTAAAGAGCGAAGATGATGCTGTAACACAGGAAAAATGAGGACGGAGAAAGTAAATTTCACTGAAGGGCTTCAAAGATGGAGGTGAATGTGTGATTTATCAGGTTGATAGCTGCAGAAAGTATTGAGGGTAACAAAGGGCCAAAGGTTAGACAGTTGGCTGTTTGAAAATGATGTTGTAAGTGATCTGGGGAGGGATTTTTTATGAGGCAGACACAGAAGGAAATGCTGAAAGGGGATAAGTGGTCAGAGGCACATGGTAATGATTAGAGATGGTCTGGTCTGTAAATGAGGCCATGCGATTAGAGTGACCAGGTGAGATGGCAAGGATAAGTGAATAGAGGTAGAAGAGTTTATATGAAAGGAGAGATTAAAGGAGGACGGCAGGACAGGCAAGTCAGAGGGCAGAGGGAAAAGTGAGTTGAAATGAGAAGTCATTTGCTGCAAAAGTTGAGGGAGGAAAGGAGGCTATCTAAGTGAGAAATCTGATGTGGGGCGTCATATAATGAGGTTCTCAAAATAGGAGGAAGTTCCAGAGCAATGAGAGGACAGTCAAAGGTGAGATTTGGTGATAAGGAGCACTCTGCCACCAAATGGTTTGGGAAGAGCAAGCGGTGGAAAATATAGCCAGCTTGGGAGACTTCAGTAAAGGGCCAAGTGTCACTGCCTACCAGCCAAGTTTGCATCAAGGCCATAATGTCGATGGAATCATGCACAATAAGGCCATGAATGGCAAGGATCTTCTTCACAAGTGAACAAACTTTCTGGTGGGAGCTGTGGAGAGTCCACAGGTCAGCAGTGGTCAACTACAGCAGCGTAGTGGCTATGTTACTGGACTAATAACCCTGGGCTGGACTAATGATCTGGAGAAGAGAGATCAAATCCCACCAGGGCAATTGGGGAATCTGAATTCAGTTCAAAAATAAACCTGGAAAACAAACTAGAATTGGTCATGCATATGGAACTATCAAATTGCTGTAAAAAGCCATGTGGTTCACTGATGTGCTTCAGGGGAGGAAATCTGCTGTCCTTACCTGGTCTGGCCTACATGTAACTCCAGAACTGGCCTCTGAAATGGCACAAGCCAATCAGTTGCACCAAGCCACTAAGCTTAGAGCAGTTCAAAAAGATGTCTCACCATCACCTGCTTGAGGGAAACTACGATGAGGACTAAACACTGGCCTGGCCAGTGATGCCCACATTTTGTGAAAGAATGAGTGAAAACTGACAGGAAGGAGGTTGGAGATTAGTCCCCAGCAGATGCATTCAGTGAGAAAGATGGTAAGTGAGGACGATGGGCCAGTTGGGTTGCTATTCATAAGGAGGGAGCAAGGAATGCCTTGATGGGCACACTGGAGAATGCTGAGACAGGCACAGAGAGAAGTAGCGGGTTCATCCAAGAAGGATTCAAACATGGGCAACTGCAAGAAAGTAGGAAGGTAGGGGAATAGTGGAGGGTTAGGGTAGGACAATATATCCAAGACAGGAGAAATGAAAGGATGTATAACTGGGTAATAGAAAGGAGAGACAGTCGGAGGGAATGGCCCAAAATCAATAAAGTGAAGAGAGAAAAAAGAGATCGAAGCAATGGGCTTAAGAATGGAGCAGCTGCCAAAATCAGAACATGTAGGGACAGAATTACATTGGCATGGCTAAGATTAGGGCAAATGTGTCCTGGTTGTAAACGGAGAATAGAGAGGAGACAATAATAGGACTAAACCCAAAGTTAAATTTAGAGGTCCTCGAGTTGGACAATGTTGACTTTTAAGGTTTCTGGGATCAGGTTGAAGCATCCACAAACTTAGTTGGAGACAGGTGTGAAGGCTGAGTGATTTAAGAGCTGTTTGAAGGACAGGGTATTAGCAGGCATATTGATAGAATTTTTCCCATGGTACATGGAAAGCAAAGCAGACGTGGAGAATTGACCATGACACAGCAGAGGCTGACCCAGACGTATAACTGAAGTGATTATTGTTATTGTTCTTTCACAGGCCCCGGGCGTTGCTGGCTAGGCTAGCATTTTTATTTCCCACCCCTTACTGCCCTTGAGAAGGGAGTGGTGAGCTGCCTTCTTGAACCGCTGCAGTTCGTGTGGTGTAAGTACACCCACAGTGCTGTTAGAGAGGGAGTTCCAAGATTTTGACCCAGTGACAGTGAAGGAATAGCAATATAATTCCAAGACAGGATGGCATGTGACTTATAGGAGAACTTGCAGGTGGTAGTGTTCCCATGCATCTGCTGCTCTTGTCCTTCTAGATGGTACAGGTCGTGGGTTCGTAAGGTAATGTCAAAGGGCCTTGGTGAGTTGCTGCAGTGTATCTTAGATGGTTCACACTGTTGCCACTGTTGAAGGTGGTGGATGGGGTGCCAATCATGTGGGCTGTTTTGTCCTGGATGGTGTTGAGCTTCTTGAGTGTTGTTGGAGCTGCACTCATCCAGGCGAGCAGAAAGCATTCCATCACACTCTTGAATTGTATGTTACAAATGGTGGACAGGCTCTGGGAAGTCAGGAGGTGAGCTACTCGCCACAGAATTCCCAGCCTCTGACCTGCTCTTGTAGCCACTGCATTTATATGGCTGGTCCAGCTTAGTTTCTGGTCAACGGCAACACGCAGGATGTTGATGGTGGGGGATTCAGCAACGTAATGCCACTGAATGTCAAGGGGAGATGGTTAGATTCTCTCTTGTTCGAGATGGTCATTGCCTGGCATTTGTGTAGCACGATTGTTACTTGAAGGGTTACGAATGGTGATGAACATTGTGCAATCATCAGCAAACATCCTCACTTCTGACCTTATTATGGAAGGAAGGTCATTGATGAAGCAGCTGAAGGTGTTTGGGCCTAGGACACTACCCTGAGGAATTCCTGCAGTGATGTCCTGGGATTGACATGATTGACCCCCAGCAACCACAACCATCTTCCTTTGTGCTAAGTATGACTCCAACCAGTGCAGAGTTTTCCCCATGATTCCCATTGACACCAGTTTTGCTAGGGCTCCTTGATGCCACACTCAGCCAACTGCTGCCTTGACAACAAGGGCAGTCACTCTCACCTCACCTCAGGAGTTCAGCTCTTTTGTCCATGTTTGAACCAAGGCTGTACTAAGGTCCGGAACTGAGTGGGCCTGGTGAAACCCAAACTGAGCATCAGTGAGTAGGTTATTGCTGAGTTAGTGCCGCTTGATAGCACTGTTGATGACCCCTTCTATCGCTTTGCTGATGATGGAGAATAGACTGAAGGGATGGTAACTGACCGGGTTGAATTTGTCCTGCTTTTTGTGGACATGACATACCTGGGCAGTTTTCCACACTGTCGGTAGATGCCAGTGTTGTAGCTGTACTGGAAAAGCTTGGCTAAGGGCGTGGCTAGTTCTGGACACAAGTCTTCAGTGCTATTGCTGAAATGTTGTCAGGGCCCACAGCCTTTGCAGTATCCAGTGCCTTCAGCCTTTTCTTGAAATCTGGTGAAGTGAATCGAATGGCTGAAACCTGGCATTTGTGTTATAGGAGGAATCAAGAGGAGGCTGAGATGGATCATCCACTCGGCTCTTCTGACTGATGATTGTTGCAAATGCTTCAGCCTTATCTTTTGCACTGATGTGTTGGGCTTCCCCACTATTGAGGATGGGGATCTTTGTGGAGCCTCCTCCTCTAGTTAATTGTTTAATTGTCCACAACCATTTACGACTGGATGTGCAGGACTGCAGAACTTAGATCTGATCTGTTGGTTGTGGGATCGCTTAGCTCTGTCCATCACATGCTGCTTTCGCTGTTTGGCATGAATGTACTCCTGTGTTGTAACTTCACCAGATCGACACCTCATTTTTAGGTGTTCCTAGTGCTTCTCCTGACATGCCCTCCTGCATTCTTCAGTGAACCAGGGCTGATCCCCCAGTTTGATGGTAGAGTGGGGAAAACGCTGGGCCGTGAGGTTACAGATGTGGTTGTACACAATTCTGCTGCTGCTGATGGCCCACAGCACCTCATAGTTCCATAAGACATAGGAGGAGAAGTAGGCTATTCGGCACATCGAGTCTGCTCTGTCATTCAATGAGATCATGGCTGATCTGATAATCCTCAACTCCACTTTCCTGCCTTTCCCCATAACCCTTGATTCCCTTACTGATTAAAAATCTGTCTCTCTCAGCCTTGAATATAATTAATGACCCAGCCTCTACAGCCCTTTGTGATAAATAATTCCACAGATTGACTAGCCTCTGAGAGAAGAAATTCCTCCTCATCTCTGTTTTAAATGGGCATCCCCTTACAATGAGATTCTGCCCTCTGGTCTTAGACTCTTGCACAAGGGGAAACAACTTCTCAGCATCTACCCTGTCAAGCCCCCTAAGAATCTTATATGTTTTAATAAGGTCGCCTCTCATTCTTCCAAACTCCAATGAGTAGAGGACCAACCTACTCAACCTCTCCTCATAAGAAAATCCTTCAATGCCCAAGTGAACCTTCTCTGGACTGCCTCCAATGCCAGTATGTCTTTCCTTAAATAAGGGGACCAAAACTATTCACAGTATTCTAGGTGTGGTTTAACTAGTGCCTTGTATAGTTTTCGCAATATCTCCCTATTTTTATACTCCATTCCCTTTGAAATAAAGGCCAACATTCCATTTGTCTTCCCTATTACCTGCTGAACTTGTATATTAACTTCTTGGGATACATCACGAGAACTCCCAAATCCCTCTGTGCTGTAGCTTTCTGCAGTCTTTCTCTATTTAAATAATATTCAGCTCCTCTATTCTTCCTGCCAAAATGCATAACCTCACATCTTGCCACATTGTGTTCCATCTGCCAAGTTTTTGCCCACTCACTTAACCTGTCTATATCCCTCTGTAGACTCTTTGTGTCATCCTCACCACTTGCCTTCTCAACCTATTTTTGTGTTATCCACAAACTTGGCGATAGTACATTCACTTCCCTCATCTAAGTCATTAATATACATTGTGGCCCCAGCACTGATCCCTGTGGCACTCCACTAGTTACAGGCTGCCATCCTGAAAATGCACCCCGTAACCCAACTCTCTGTCTTCTATTAGTTAGCCAATCCTCTATCCATGCTAATATACTACCCCCAAGACCATGGGCTCTTATCTTATTAAGTAGCCTTATGTGCTGTACCTTATAGAATGCCTTTTGGAAATTCAAATATATTACATCTGGTTCCCCTTTATCTATCCTGCTTGTTATCTCCTCAAAGAATTCTGATAAATTTGTCAAATGGACTAAAAGACACTTTACAGCCTTCCGGACTTAATATTGAGTTCAACAATTTCAGATCATGAACTCTCTCCTCCATTCCCTCCCCCGTTTCCGATCCCCCCTTTTCCAATAATTTATCATTTTTAAACAAATATTTTTTTTCTTTTCCCTCTTATTTTTAAATTTATTTTGATCTATTATTTCATCTCCACCTTTTAGCCCATTTCGATCCCTTCCCCCCACCCCACCCCACTTGGGCCATCTGTCACTAGCTTGTCCTGCTTGCTACCCTTAATGTCCCCATTAGCACATCCTTTAGATAATATCACCACCGTCAACACCCCTTTGTCCTTTTGTCTATGACATCTTTGGCAGTCTCTTCTTGGCCTCCACCTATCACTGGCCCCCTATCGAGCTCTTCCTGTCCCACCCCACTCTACCAGCTTATATTTCATCTCATTTCTATATGTCTTAGTTCTGATGAAGGGTCATACGGACTCGAAACATCAACTGTATCCCTCTCCACAGATGCTGTCAGACCTGCTGAGTTTTTCCAGGTATTTTTGTTTTTGTTCTAGATTTCTAGCATCCGCAGTATTTTGCATTTATGTTGATGGTGGAGAATTGATATCAAGTGTCACAAAGGTTTGACTTGTGCATAAGAGATATTAATCTGTAATTTCATTGGCTGATCAAACATATATTGAACTGTTTAAAAAGGATTTTTTAGAAAAGCAAGCGAAAACACTGCCTTAAGATGGCTGCCACAAGTCAGCTGATGTCTGGTATAACTAGTTGGCCAGTTATCTGTAAGGTTCCAATGTGGAGTACAATTAAGGGATGCCCCAACAGCCTCATGGAATTTCACACCTGCTGATGTCAAGAACTATTTCAAAAGATTTACTGATACTGCTCTGGACCTCACATTTGCATTTTGATAAGGCTGCCTCTCAAGCGGAGACAGAAAGTCTACTAGGACAATAGCTGCATGGAAAGGTGTTCTTCCTATCTCATCACGATGGATAATGGATATTCAGAAATTAATGGCTGGGACAATACAGAATATGATCACTTTGGCCATGTCCAGATATCAGCTAAGCAAATACCTTTTAAAATCATTATGGGCAGAGAGGTCATGTGACTAGAATAACCATTTTTGAAATCACTTTTATTACAAGATGCAAGCTGCTGAGCAGTAGTCATAGAAAGCCTGCCAAAGGGGCAGTAGTACTCCTCCTCAAGTTCAAGGCCTAATCCAATTGTTTAAAACTCCAGCACAGAGTTAGTGAATTTCCATCGAAATAAACCTCAGGGGCAAAAATCATCGACTTCTGGAAAAGACAGGTTATGTTTTAGAAGAAGTTGTCTCTGGCAATTGCAGTTTTACATGTGCTTCAATTCCTGGAATTTCAAGATCACCATAGAGAAACATTTGCCGCAGCCACAGATACCACCAGCAAAGGACTCATAAACAGTGAACTCTCTTTTTTTTGCCTTTCTGCATTGAACGTTAATTTGGCTAAGGAAGTAACTCCTTACTGTATAACTTGCAATTCTGTGTGTGTGTGTGTGTGAGAGAGGGTGGGTTGTGAATGGATTTACCTTTTTAAGTATTTTTATACCTTTACCTAGGTGGGTTTTTTAACTTAACAAAAGAACTAACCTTTTTGTTTTAAACTCAAAAAAGCCTACAGACTAATTTCTTTGCAATCAGCACATAAATGGTTAAGCACAGGCATTAAGTACATAACATCATCCTTATAAAATCACAAAAAAACTCGTTACGGTCAGACTTGGAGTGGTAGGATAGGGGAGTCATTTTTAGCCCTCCTCACATGCCCCTAACATTGGGATGCATAAGCGGCCAGAATTGGAGAAGCACAGAGATCTTGGAGGGTTGTAGGGCTGGAGAAGATTACAGAGATAGGGAGGAGCAAGGATCTGGAAAGATTTGGAAGCAAGGATGAGAACTTTAAAATCAAGGTACAGCTGGAACAAGAGCTAATGTAGGTCAATGAGCACAGAGGTGATAGGGGAATGAGACTGGGTGATGTTAGGCTCTGTTACTTTTGCAGCATTTATGTCACTTGCCACAGATCTTTCTGGGACCACCATGCATAAGATACACACAGTACACACGAACAGCTCCTCAAAATACAATGGAAACAATCCCTACAAGCTTCACAGTGTACATTATAAAAAACAATCAATTGGAATCATTTCCAAGGTCTGACCTCAACTTGGGGTTTATACACTGGACAAGTTTTACTCCTCTCGTTTCTGGCATTATCCGAACCTGTTCATGAGATGATGACTGTCCCACTAAAAAGATCAGTGTCTGTCCTATTGAGTGGGTACATGCTCACTCCAGGTAGAACTGCAACAACTGGCTTCACATAAATTTCAGTCTGAGCCACACAATAAAACAGAACATGTCAGAATAGTACCCTGGCTGATGGCCCATTCCTGAGACACATCTTAAGGAATGAATGCAGTTAAATAAAAAGCAAGCACACAGGAAGCATCACACCCATCCTATCCATTAGCACACTGCAAGAATGGGTGCAACACATCATGTGATGCTGACAGATGTTAAGGCAGAGATATTTGTTCATGTAGCACTTACTGGGATGGGCAGTGTTGCAGGCCACTAACTGCACAGCCTGCCCTGCCTGGGCAATTGTTGTAAGTCTGCATTGTGCTGCCAGAAGCGATGCTACGTGAGCAAATTTCTCCCCCTAATTATTCTGTGACTACATAATATCTTGAGATCATAAGAAATAGGAGTAGGAGTAGGAGTGGGCCATTTGGCTCATTGAGCCTGCTCCACCAATCAATAAAATCATGGCTGATCTGATTGTGCCCTTAACTCCACTTTCTTGCCTGAACCTTTGTATCATCATCACATTTGGCTATAATGTAGTCTTGTCCTTTCATCCAAGGTCACAAATATAGATGGCAAATAGTTGCTGCACTGTTGCCTGCAGCACTCTACGTGTTACAGTTTGCCAACCTGAAAATGACCCAATTATCCTGACTCTCTGTTTCATGTTAGCCAATTTTCTATCCATGCTAATATATCACCCCTAACTAACACCATGAGTTCTTATCTTGTGCAGTAACCTTTTATATGGCACCTTATCGAATGACTTTTGGAAATACAAATACACAACCACTGGCTCCCCATTATTCACCCTGCTTGCTATGTCTTCAAAGAACTCTAACAAATTTGTCAAACATGATTTTCCTTTCACCAAACCATTCTGACTCTGTCTTGTTTTATTATTATTTTCCAAATGTCCTGCTACAACTAACTTGTTAATAATGGATTCCAGCATTTTCCCAATGACATACGTTAGACTGACTGGTAAATAGTTTCCTGTTTTCTGTCTCCCTCCTTTTTTGACTAGTTGGTTACATTTGCATTTTTCCAATCCACTGGGGCCTTTCCAGAATCTGTGGAATTTTGGAAGATTACAATCAATGAACCCACTATATCTGCAGCCACTTCCTTTCAGGCCCTATGACACAGGCCATCAGGTCCAGGGGACTCGTCAGCCTTTAGTCTCATATTAGTCTTCCTAGCATTTTTTCTCTAGTGATTGTGATTGTTTTAAGTTCCTTCTTCCCTCCCTTTTTTCTCTGTTTTTTCTACTACCCCTGGGATATTTTTGGTGTCTTCCACTGTCAAGACAGACACAAAATACTTGTTCAAAGTCTCCGCCATTTCCTTATTTCCCATTATTAATCTCACCCTATAAGGACCAATGTTCACTTTAGCTAGTCTCTTTTTATATACTTGCAGAAACTTTTACTGTCTTTGAATACTTCTCCCTCTATTTTTTTTAAACTATCCTTTTTAAAATTTTCCCAATTTTCTGGGCTACCACTATTCTTTGCAGCATTGTACATCTTTTCTTTCAATTTGATAGCATCTTAACTTCCTGAGTAAGCCACGATGGTGCACAGTTCTCGTAATGTCTTTCTTTCTCAATGGAAAATATCTTTGTGGAGGGTTATGAAATATCTCCTTAAATGTCTGCCACTGCTTCTCTCCTGTCTTACCTATTTTCCCATTCCACCTTAGCTAACTCTGTCTTCAAAACCTTATAATTACCTTTATTTAAGACACTAGTTTCATACCTAAATTTCTCACCCTCAAACTGAATGTGAAATGCTGTCCTGTGATTACTCCTCTTACTTGCTTCACTCATAGTTACAGCCTTCTGTCCCTGACCATGGACCAAATCTGAAGTACCCAGCACAAGGTGTGTGACTGCCTCTTGGAATAAAATGTCCAGATAATTTTCTCTCTTCCTAATGAATCTCAGTGGCCAAAACTTGGATTCCAGCTTGTCATCTCGAAGCCGAAGTACCTCGAGCTGCAAACACTTAGCGCAGATGTGGTTGCCATGGATCTCACTGGTATCCATTAGCTTCCACGTGCTACAGTTACAATACATCACTGCATTCTGTGCAATCGCAGAAGATATCTCTGGAACAAAGAGATCAAGATACTTTATCTTTCCTCTGCATAGCTATTTAATCTAGGCCTCAGGTCTCAATACAAAGAACACTATATAAAAGAAATAAATGGGTTTTTGTTCATTATGTTCCTTTCCAATGTAAAACAATGATCTAGATGATTTTTTTTCAGGAATGTCCTCAGGCCTCCTTTAAAATGGCACCAGACCCAAAGCAGAATGAAAGTTGCCACTATTTTGGGAAAGGCAATAAATGGCCTCCATTATATAGCATGATATAAATAACCGGTGTCAAACATACAGGGTGTGGATGATATAATTACTGGCTTAAGACAGTGCCCCAACAAGGAACTTGTATTGATTTTGACTGCTATTTTAGAAAATGCAAATGAGAGGAATGAGAATGAGTCAATCAGCTTATTTGTGTTTTACATCCATGATCCCAGGTCACTTTCGTCCCTTCCTCCTTCTATAGGCTTGGGACCAAGCTTGTCATTTATCCTTGAATGCTTTAGCCAATTCCATTGAATTTGCTAAGTAGCAGCCTATTCTATAAATATAACTATTCTGTACATTGCTCTTAACTTGAAGATCTTTTTCCAGTAATCATATCCTCTTTTTCTGACCCTACACTTTTATGACCCCCAGCTGAGGTTACCACTGGACAAGCCTGATCCCAGGCTGGAACCTTGCTTGATAGATCCTAACTTTTATTTAAAAACAAAAAACTACTGCGGATGCTGGAAATCCAAAACAAAAACAGAAACCTTAGCTTCTTCCTTGAACAGAGGCCCGAACAATCCCCATCCACCACTACTCTCCTCTGTCTGGCTGAACTTGTTCTCACACTGAACAATTTCTCCTTTAACTCCTCTCACTTCCTCCAAATAAAAGGTGTGGCTATGGGTACCCGCATGGGCCCCAGCTATGCCTGTCTCTTTATGGGGTATGTGGAACATTCCTTGTTCCAGTCCTACTCCGGCCCCCTCCCACAACTCTTTCTCCGGTACATCGATGATTACTTCGGTGCTGCTTCATGCTCTCGTCGGGACCTGGAAAAATTTATTAATTTTGTTTCCAATCTCCACTCCTCCATCATTTTCACATGGTCCATCTCTGACACTTCCCTTCCCTTCCTTGACCTCTCTGTCTCAATTTCTGATGATAGACTGTCCACCAATATCCATTACAAGCCTACCGACTCCCACAGCTACCTCGACTACAGCTCCTCACACCCCGCTTCCTGTAAGGACTCCATCCCATTCTCTCAGTTCCTTCGCCTCCGTTCTGATGATGCCACCTTCAAAAATAGTTCCTCTGACATGTCCTCCTTCTTCCTTAACCGAGGTTTTCCACCCACGGTCGTTGACAGGGCCCTCAACCGTGTCCGGCCCATCTCCCGCGCATCCACCCTCACGCCTTCTCCTCCCTCCCAGAAACATGATAGGGTCCCCCTTGTCTTCACTTATCACCCCACCAGCCTCCGCATTCAAAGGATCATCCTCCGCCATTTCCGCCAACTCCAGCATGACGCCACCACCAAACACATCTTCCCTTCACCCCCCCGGCGGCATTCCGTAGGGATCGTTCCCTCCGGGACACCCTGGTCCACTCCTCCATCACCTCCTACTCCTCAACCCCCACCTATGGCACCTCCCCATGCCCACGCAGAAGATGCAACACCTGCCCCTTCACTTCCTCTCTCCTCACCGTCCAAGGGCCCAAACACTCCTTTCAAGTGAAGCAGCATTTCACTTGCATTTCCCCAAACTTAGTCTACTGCATTCGTTGCTCCCAATGCAGTCTCCTCTACATTGGAGAGACCAAACGCAAACTGGGCGACCGCTTTACGGAACACCTGTGGTCTGTCCGCAAGAAAGACCCAAACCTCCCTGTCGCTTGCCATTTTAACACTCCACCCTGCTCTCTTGCCCACATGTCTGTCCTTGGCTTGCTGTATTGTTCCAGTGAAGCCCAACGCAAACTGGAGGAACAGCACCTCATCTTCCGACTAGGCACTTTACAGCCTTCCGGGCTGAATATTGAATTCAACAACTTTAGATCTTAAACTCCCTCCCCCATCCCCACCCCCTTCCCGTTTCTTCCCCCTCCCTTTTGTTTTTTCCAATAATTTATATAGATTTTTCTTTTCCCACCTATTTCCATTATTTTTAAATCTATAACTGTAACACCCTGTCATCAGTCTTTCCACCCCACCCCCACTAGAGCTGTACCTTGAGTGTCCTGCCATCCATTCTTAATTAGCACATTTTCTTAGATAATATCATCACCTTTAACACCCCTTTGTTCCTTTTGTCTGTGACATCTTTTGATTATCTGCTCCTATCACTGCTTGCTTGTCCTTACAACCACCCCACCCCCCAACTTCTCTCTCTCCCAACACCCCCCCCCCCCCCCAAAAACCTTAAACCAGCTTATATTTCACCCCTCTCCTAACTTTACTCAGTTCTGCCGAAGGGTCATGAGGACTCGAAACGTCAACTCTTTTCTTCTCCGCCGATGCTGCCAGACCTGCTGAGTTTTTCCAGGTAATTCTGTTTTTATCCTAACTTTTATTTGTTTGTTCAGATACATGGAGAGGGGCTACTGAATAGAGTCACCGGAGTCAGCTAATGAACTTTTAACAAAAGCATAAAACATTTATTAAACAAGAAAAGATTAATTATATTACAATACTCCTTCACCCATAACTATAACTTTACAGATATATACAGATTTGTAAGGGTAACACAAGTTACAAAAGCTACCTTATACTCTAATGTTCACACTAAGTGCAGTCCATGTAAACCAATTAATAACCTGTGATCAGGCACATCACACTCTGAAACCAAGTGACATATGCCACCTCAACCAGATGCTATGGATATCTCCTCCACTCCCCGCAGATGCATGTCACACAGTGAGTCAACCAGTTTCACTGCACTCCGTCTTTCACACGAGGGTTTCCAATCTCTACTCTCCAAGAACTCGCTTTGGAATCTTCTCTCAAACTGACACTTTCTCCCAGGCACCTTCCGCAAGGATTAACCTCCAGGGTTTCAAACTCTTCTTCCGATGTTCCTCTTCCCTGTGTCACCACATGCATTCAAGCTTTCTTCCATGCACTCTCCCTCACCGACTCAGCCATCAACAGTACACCACTGCTTCACATGCACATAGCAAAGAGTTATAGACCATCAGCTGTCTCTCTGGACCTTGTGACTTTTCCCAAGCCTTTATCTCTTTAAGCTTGAAGCCTTTCTTCCTGCTCCTTACTTTCACCTCCACAGAACAGGGCCTTTGACTAAAAGTTCTGCTTGAGCCTTTCTCCTGTTCCACTCCCCTGGATTCTTGGGGACTTTCTTCTTTAGCTTGGGACTGGCCATCTGTTCCCTTTGGTCCAGTCTCTCCCTGGCAGCTGTCTCAAAACTGAACTCAAAAACTGCTGTTTCTAATTTCTTTTGTGTGTGTCTGTGGGAGGACCTGCCTCTCTGGGCCTCTGTGGCAACAGCCCAGATTTTCAACTGTTGTGTTTGCTTAACTTCTCTTACAGTTGTAAGCTCTCATTAGAAATGCAGGCACCTTTTAAAGTGAAATTAAAACTCAACCTGACCTTTTCTTAACACACAGATACAGAAATACAAATCAAACTTAAACATTAAAGCTAAAACTCGTTCCTAACACCCACAAAAACCAATTTAACTTACTTAAACTAACTCTATTTCCTAACAACACAAAGAATTCTCCACCTCTACCAATTGTTCTGCCAGACTGAAACATAAATCTTCGGTCTTCCTTCTTCTCAGCGAGTATTCATATCGGATTCTCCATGGATCTGCCACTGTTGCTTTGTATATATTAATACGGTTGGACATAGCAAACCAAGTGAGGTCTCACTAATGGCATCTTTCACTTGCTAATGTCCATCTTCCTTTTGATTGCTACAACATGGAAACATTTTCAATGCTTGGTCAGTAGCTATCAGCAGTGGCACAGTGGTAGCATTCTCATCTCTGAGCCAGGAGGGATTAGGTTCAAGTCTGACTTCAGAGACTTGAGTACAAAAATCTTCACTGAGACTCTGGTGCAATACCAAGGGAATACTGCACTGAGGAGCTGTCTTTCAGATGAATGATTAAATCAAGGCCCTACAGTCCCTTCTCTCCACTGTCTTGGTCAATATTTATCCCTCAATTAACACTGCTAACATCGCACTGCTGTTTGTAGGAGCTAGATGTGTGTATGCTGGCTGCTGCATTCCACATTTCCTATATTACAACAGTGATTACGCTTCAAAAATACGTCATTGACTGAAGTCATGAAGGACACTATTTAAATGCAAATCCTTTTCTCTTCTAACTATCACCTTGCCCTGCAAGTAGTATTTAAGATTATACATATAAAACACCAATACATCCAACATGGTTAAGCAATTAATGCTGTCATTATTGTGTTAGGTCCTTGCTGAGATGTAGAGGATTGACCTTCTACAACATGGGATGGTAAAATAGTCCTCCTCAATCTTAGATTCATCCACATGGTCACTGTACAGAGACAAAATAGACCCAAGACAACATTACCTGTGGTTCCATGTGATACAAGGGAAGGAATAGGGCTTGGATGAAGCACCAATCTAAGCTGAGCAATATGTAGGCCTGAATTTTACCTTTGGCAGGCACGTGCGATTGGCAGGCCTGGGAGCAGTCAGGAAATGGACCCCCCACCTTGATCGGCACCCGACCGCATTTTCACACCGGCTGGTCAATTAACGGCCACCCTGTGTGAAACACGTGCTGAAAGGCTTTGCTTAGCGCTGCCGGGGTGGGGGGGGGAGATGACATTTCTGTGGGCGCGGGTGAGCGCTGCAAGAAAGCTCCCTGAAGGCAGACGGATGCGTCAGGGAGCTGCAGACCTGAAAACGCTAAAATAGAAGTTATAAAAGCTGCAAAAAACTATTTCATAACGGAAATTTAAACCCGTCCTTGGATGAGGTTTGATAAAAAATGCAAAGGCCACATGGCCAATTCGCCCATCCACAAACTGTAAGGTTGGACAGACCACAAAAAATCGGAGAGAATTGCGCCGTTAATGGGCTCAATTGCCCTCCTAATTATCGGTGAGCGCGCTTCCGACTTTTGCGCACGCCACCCAAGTGAAATATCACGATTGCACAATGATGTCGGGACGCTCGTCCAACTCTTCCCACGCGATTTTACACCCGATCGGGTCGGACACGCACCCGCCTGCGGGACGCAAAATTCAGTTCTTAATTTTCAAGACGGGTGCAAACAGCCAAACATTTCCACGTGAAGTGATCCAGCCTGCTGACGGTAAAATGCATAATGTATAGTAAAGGTACTAAACTATGGAATCCTAGGGATTAACAGGGAACAAGCATTTGATTAATCATCAGAAACATGCTGAATATGTTCTAAAGGTGCCTTATCAGTCAAATTCATCTGCATCAAAAGCAATGCACAAATACACACACAAACATATATATCTCATGCCAAGATGGTAGAAGTGGAAAGAGCTACTTCACATCATTCTACTTGAAGTAAAGCTGAACATGGTAACATGAAAGGTTACGATCAACTTGGTAACACGGAATCCAATCTCTTGAAAGACTGAATGACCAGAATTGCTGTGCCTAGAGTCAACCTAACCTTATTGTACATCGCAAGGTATGAATTTAATGTATTTTTGCCGTTGGTAATATAAAGCAAGGAACACCAATAACTACATACTTCAGCATCTTTAGTAACAGCAGCAAAATGGATCCAGAGAAGAAAACATACTGAGCTGTATTAAAATAGACAGGAAGTCACAGGTTTGAGTTGCACCGTGCACATACACAGACACACATGTAAAAAATAATCACCCATTAAACAATGGTTGAGTGAAAGGCTAGGAGCTGATGTTGAGTAATGATTCAAATGTTTAAGATTTTCTGTATGTAGTTCTCTAAACAATCCAACAGGCCTTTAAGTTCAGGAATGAATGTGAATGAGATGACTTTCCAAGGATATGACTGCAGTGTGCATGTTAAATCATTGATAGAGTTGTACAATCGCGAAAACCCAAAATACGCTAAAAAGATACTGAAAGTCATGCTGAAATGATATCGTTGACTCTAAACAGTCACTGTACAGCAGTACACCTGTATTATATTCTACTTTGCAATTTTACACATTGTGCTGTTATTTTAAATGAAAATTAAAAGCAGTAAAACTTCTCTCAATAAGGAGCAAATGTGCCTCACAAAAGATACATCATCATGAAATGGAAACTGATCTTTCGCAAGTGCTGAAAATATTCCCGTTTCTCTCACCTCCACCCTACCAGCAACAGAAGTTCTGAATGACCTCAGTATAGCATCATTTTTTTTCTGAGAGTATAACCATGCAAGGCAGAACAGTTCAAAGAAACAAGTTTAGTTAGATTTGTAAAACTTGTGGAAATCAAGTAACAGCTTGTAACAACATACTACTAGATTGTTCACACACAGGTTCTTTTGTTACACACCCATAATATAAAAGTTGTTATGTGCAGCTTCTATGAAAAATGCATTTGATCTAAATTTGAGTTTGCAGCACACCCTTATGTCAGAATTGAGCTTGAAGTGAAGAAAATATTTATTGATCACCAAATGGAGAAGCCAAATGGCCGGACATGGAAAGAAACTTCTTCAGTCAAGACCAAGAGCAGCTCTACAGCCATTCAGATTTCTTGTTGTCAGCAATCTGCTTTGATCTTCTCAAAATTCCAAGTGCACATCTTCATTGTCCTGTACACACTGCTCAGCCGCCCTGCTTTAAATGTCCTTAGATTAAACAGATACTGAGAGAAGTAGCAACTACCTCCAAGCCTCCGAAGCTTGGAAGCTGAGGTGTTTAACTGCACTTGGGGTCAGAACATCAAGTTGGGTTCCACATCTTTAGCATGCTGTAAACAGAAAGATCCTGAAACATGGAAGGATCCTAGTTCCTTTCTGCTCCATGAGACACGTATGTACATTTTATGGTGCCTTTTCCTCACTTCCATTAATTTGTACAAACCTCAAGCTGCATGCCTTGGTGTTCAGATTCAGAAATTGTCCATTGATGAGGCAACAGTGCTGAAGACATCCATTTCCGAACCTCTAGATCAATCAAAGGACAAAGGACGAAACTGCAACTAGGAAATATAAATGCAGGTAGAACCAAGTCAACCAGGTTCGTGGCCTGAATTGGCAGGACCGAGGATCACATCAGTTCAATGGTCAATAGTTTGTATACTGCTGTTCGCCACTTCATCTCAACACCTTCACCCAATCTTATTCAATCTATTTTAAAATCAAAGTTTTCAGCACCTAATCACTGCTTTCTAATTTAGGTGATCTCTTTTGTATGCTTTTCGACTCTGCTGTTTCCTAAGTTCCACGTGGGCCTTGGGATTTCACGTATTTCTCAACAAGACAAATCTAGTGAACATTTTTACTGATTTTCTGTAGCTTTCCATGTCTCCTTATTCAGGTCCCCTTATTTAATGTGTTTCCCATGATTATGAACACACACAATAAACACCAATCCTTCATTCCAAACATCAAGCTGCAGTACAAGGAACACTAAACTCAGTGTTATAAGGCTCTACCTTGTGAGGTGGGACTGTAGTTCACAGAACTGGTGGTGTAGTATTGTAACCCTATTCCTCACCTGATCACTAACCCAGTGAGGTTTAATGTTGGAAGCAGGGCTTCATAAAGTTATCCCTTCAGAGCTCAATTGCTCCAAGTCAAGTCAATGTTTTTAACAATTCGATAGTGAAGTATCTAGTTTCTTTCAAAAATAAGCCTTGAATTTTGTTTGAAAATCTAGGTAAGAACACAGAATCAGAGTCAACATTTAATTGATTTTTAATTGATTAAAAGCTTTTAGCTTTTTGTTTTTATTTAATTGATTTTGCCATTCTATACCATTCTTTATGGTATAGACCCTGATTTTCTTTAAAAGGTAATCAAAAATAAAAATTTATTTCCTCCATTTTTTCACAGTTGTTCTTTTAATCTTACTCTAATCTTAGCTACAATACATTGCATCTTGTTCCTCTACCTGAGCAAGCAGACCACTGTATGTGGACAATAAGGACTTCCTGATTGGACTCACTGTGCGACTCAGGCCAATGGTGGGATAAGATTGAGTCAGTATGGTCTGAAGTTCCATTCAAATGCTGACAAAGCATATTTTAAAACCAACTCTCACCAGCACTACAATATGAAGCCGCAGCTCACACAGCTACTAGCTAATTGATCAGTGGCGCAGTTAATCATTCTTTATCACCCTCTTCATCTCAGCATTGCCGTAGATGCTTTTAACCTCAGGTCAGGAAGGTAGAATGATGAGGACTCATCCACAGTTCTGATGGGCAGTCTTATTCTATACATTGACTGATGGAAGGAAATCTATCCCAAAGGTAAATAAGGGCCTGTTAACCCTATGGGCCATGACCTCAGTTGGTTTAATGGCATTACCTGCAAATCTTATGATATAATCTATTGCAAGCTGTGAGAAGCAGCTAAAAAACTGACTGTTCTGAATTCAAAGTCAGAACATTTCAATTACCTGTTAATTCAAGTTGTATTTATGTTTTTACTTTACATTGCCATTTCACTAAGAATGCTTAATATGATTAGTGGATAATCCAATTTTTTCTTGTGCAAGGAACAAACCAACAGGGTGGATGTATCTGTAAAAAGAATCCCAGTACCATCAATGGTACAGCATAGGTTCAAAGCTTCCTGCTTGGCATTCTTGACTATTACTCAGACTCTGTTGTACCTGGCAGGTGCCAAATGGAGTGCCTGACAATGGAGGAGCATGTCATAGTAGGCATCAATATTGGCAATAGAACAACAGACATGAGGTGGTTCATAGCTCATGACAGCTTACTCCCTTTGCAAGCTGAAATCAAATTGGAGTCAGGAAGGCAATAATATTGATGGGAAGGAGGGTAAATGTTGCTCATTTGAATTTGAATATTGCTTAGGGTTCCTAAGAACCCTATCCACAGAAGTGTGATACCAACCCACCACAGTTACAAGTATACTTTCTACCAATGACTAAAGGTTATGAAATTTCCAAAATGCTGCATGATTTGCACAATAATTTATTATGAGGAATAAAATGTGAAATATTCCCGCAGCTGGCACCTCACCTGCTTCAGCTGTCCGGATTTTCGCAGATGGCAGACTGGGTTCTCCCATCCCCAGGGTATTGGTTGCTTTTACGCTGAATTCATAATCCATCCATGGGATCAAGTCGACAACCTTTGCTGTTTCCATGTTGCCTTCAATATCCTGAGGATCTAAATAGGAAAAAATGAGAGAGAGAGAGAGAGGGAGAAAGAGTAAGAGAAAAAATCTTTTAAGTTTGACAACTGACACCAGAGACATTCAGACGTAAATCACAAGAACAACTCATTAATGACATTAAACCATACCACCTTATTTTTGGGAACTCAGTTTATCCAGCAGCAGTTAAGCAATATGGGCCAATGAAGTCTCACCTTCTACCACATTCTAACTCAAACGGTGATAGGAACACAAGTCACGTCAGCAGCCATCGATTTTGGGGGCAGAATTGCTCAGGATTCTTACTCACATCCAGTGATTCTGATGGGAAAGGGTGCCTTTGTGGGTGTTGGGCAAGGCTAGGATTGGATTTGATTGTGATTCCCCAGAACTTCCTTCCACCATCATCATTCAACCTCATTTCTCCTTGCAAATTGTAGGTCTTATCCTGTTTTTCACACAGGGTTCTGCTCTGGGCAACCATTTTCAAATTTTCCACGTGTTTCCAATTGTTTCATTGATTTGCCTGGCCTTCTTTTTCCTTGTGAGGAAGGAGGTAAGATTCATCGACTTTCTACTCATATAGGTTTGGCTTTTTCGAAGCATATCACACTATTTTCTCCATCCCTTGGATACCATGGTCAAATTTCCCGCTGACAATTATTGTCCAAGCTCATACATGAGAGACGGTGACTGCGACAAAGAAACTGGAGAAGGCCATTCAGCTTCTTCAGCCTGTTCCCACCCTTCAATTAGATCATAGCTGATCCACAACTGGGCTCCATTTTTCCATTCTTAATGTATATCCCTTGGTATCCTTGCCTAACAAAAATCGATCTCAGTCTTGAAAATTTCAATAGACCGACCAGCCACAACCTTTCTATCAAGAAAGTTCCAGATTTCCACTACCCTCACTACCCTTGACATGAAAAAAAATGCTTCTTGATTTCACTCCTGGAAGGCCTACTTCGGATTTCAGCATCTGCAGTATTATGCTTTTATCTTCTCATTTTAAGAGTGTTCCCTTTGCTTTTGACTCCCTCACGAAAGGAAATTACTTGTGTTTCAAGAGCTGAGACACAGTGAATAAAGGGACACACACTGGATGTCACACAGCATTTTATGATATTAGGAAGCTGAAGTAATCAAATAAAACAATTGAATCTTATTTCTCTTCATGCTGATGATTTGTAATTTCTGCATTACACACACAGAAAGGTTCGTTTTTAAATCTGCACACCTCACTGGACACTGTGAATCTTGTACACATGAGAAGTGAGTCAGACGACAGAGGTTCTGCAAAACCTGTGAATCATCCATCTACTGAACAAAGAAATGGGACGACACAAAAAGCAAGGTACACAAGAAATTGGAGTGGTTATGGTGCTGGACTAGCAGCTTAGAGATTGCATGTTCAAATCCCATTGTGACCAGTCGTGAAACAAAATCAAATGCATCTGGCATCAGAAAAAGTAAATAAAAGCTCAAATGTTTCACTCATCTTAATGTCTTTCTGAAGGATCTTAGCAATCGCTCCATAACATGATCCTAACTAGGGCTGCTTGAAGCCAAGAGAAGACAACGTCACAATGGGCAATGAATGAGGCTTTGCATCCCCATCCTGAGAACAAAATACTCTTAAAAAGGCAGTGGTTTTCACCAGAACCGCCTGGGAGACCTACACTATACTGTTTCAATGTTGCAGCATTCTGATTAAAAGGGACCATTTGAGAAGGAAGCTCCTTTGCCACTGAAGCCTGCCCCAATCTTAAAAGACAGATGGTTCATTAGCTGCAGCTTGTGTTACTCTTACATGTTGCCCACTTTATTGGGAGGTGCTTGCTGTGCTTAAGCCAATCTACCACATAGGTAAGCATGATCGTACTGTGGCAGACATGTCTACCTTTTCTTTTGTCCTCCACTCAGTGTGTACGGCCCATGTGGAAAGTTGTAGAAAAAGCAACAGTAACGACATGCGGACATCTCCCACAAGCTCCACACAAGTGCAGCTCAAATACATGTTTTTGTAGAGGCTGCTTTGAATGACTGCCATGCAGCGTGCAGATTGGGTGGGTGCAGATGGCTTGAATTCACATACAATTAAGAGTGAGCAATCTTTGCTCCATATGATGAACATTACATTCCTATACAAAAACAGAATTACCTGGAAAAACTCAGCAGGTCTGGCAGCATCGGCAGAGAAGAAAAGAGTTGACGTTTCGAGTCCTCATGACCCTTCAGCAGAACTGAGTATAGTTAGGAGAGGGGTGAAATATAAGCTGGTTTAAGATGGGGTGGGAGAAGTTGAGGGGGGGGCGGTGGTTGTAGGGACAAGCAAGCAGTGAAAGGAGCAGATAATCAAAAGATGTCACAGACAAAAGGATCAAAGAGGTGTTGAAGGTGGTGATATTATCTAAGAAAATGTGCTAATTAAGAATGGATGGCAGGACACTCAAGGTACAGCTCTAGTGGGAGCTCCCACCTATGGCACCTCCCCATGCCCACGCAGAAGATGCAACACCTGCCCCTTCACTTCCTCTCTCCTCACCGTCCAAGGGCCCAAACACTCCTTTCAAGTGAAGCAGCATTTCACTTGCATTTCCCCTAACTTAGTCTACTGCATTCGTTGCTCCCAATGCAGTCTCCTCTACATTGGAGAGACCAAACGCAAACTGGGCGACCGCTTTGCAGAACACCTGCGGTCTGTCCACAAGAAAGACCCAAACCTCCCTGTCGCTTGCCATTTTAACACTCCACCCTGCTCTCTTGCCCACATGTCTGTCCTTGGCTTGCTGCATTGTTCCAGTGAAGCCCAACGCAAACTGGAGGAACAGCACCTCATCTTCCGACTAGGCACTTTACAGCCTTCCGGGCTGAATATTGAATTCAACAACTTTAGATCTTAAACTCCCTCCCCCCATCCCCACCCCACTTCTTCCCCCTCCCTTTTGTTTTTTTCAAAAATTTATATAGATTTTTCTTTTCCCACCTATTTCCATTATTTTAAAATCTACAACTAATACCTTGTCAGTCTTTCCACCCCACCCCACTAGATCTGTACCTTGAGTGTCCTGCCATCCATTCTTAATTAGCACATTTTCTTAGATAATATCACCACCTTCAACACCTCTTTGATCCTTTTGTCTGTGACATCTTTTGATTATCTGCTCCTATCACTGCTTGCTTGTCCCTACAACCACCCCCCCCCTCAACTTCTCTCCCCCCGCCCACCTTAAACCAGCTTATATTTCACCCCTCTCCTAACTATACTCAGTTCTGCTGAAGGGTCATGAGGACTCGAAACGTCGACTCTTTTCTTCTCCGCCGATGCTGCCAGACCTGCTGAGTTTTTCCAGGTAATTCTGTTTTTGTTTTGGATTTCCAGCATCCGCAGTAGTTTTTTGTTATTACATTCCTATAGATGTTCACCCTCACTTTGCTCTCGATCATCACAGGAACACTTTCTGGGGCAATAAATGCAAACGGAGGCTACCAATGTGTCGATGTAAACAGAAGTAACCAGTGAAGGCAGGAAGTAGCTAAAACATATCAACTACGCCCTTTTCCGTCCCCTTTGGCGTCAGGCGTCATGGCAGGCGTGAGCGGACAATATGGCAGGCCACGTTTCCCACCGCCACACATCAGGAATGTTATTTTAATACATTTGCATATCATTATAAGCCCTGCTTGCCGGAATCATCCCCCCACGCTGGATCACCCAGGCATGAAGGTGTGATTGCACAACTGAACATAAGTGACGTACACCTGGCAAGCTGCACTCTGCTTGGGACTTCGAGGTTTGTTTGGTGCCCTACATGAGGAAGCTGCAAGGTAACGGAGGCAAATCGGAGGCCACCTGCAGCAAGACGGCGTGTTTGCCTGCCTTGCTTCGGGCAGCATTTGTGCTCATCAGCGTCAGGCTTCACAGACAGCACCACACCACTTTTCGGGAGGCTCACGGCAGGTCAGTACCTACCAGATCAGCCATAAGGCAGCAGTGGCTTTTCAGTGGCTGCAGGGCAAAGGGTTTGTTGGAGAAGGAGGAGAAGTGCCCTCAGGTAAGGGAAGAGGCTGCAGGGTGAGGGCTGTACTGGGGAAGGGAGGTATCCCAGGGTGTGTGTGGGTGCACATGCTGATCTGTGCAAGTTGCCTCAAAATGGTGAGGGCTGAGGAGGCAGTCTCCAGAGGAGATGAGGCTAGATGGCGATGTGAGGGTTTGTGTGAGAGAGTGAGTGGTGATGTTCCTTGAGCTGGCAGTAGGTGAGATGCCAGTGAACGTGTGATAGCCTTGTGAGTCTGAGAGTTTAAAGTGATGAGGTGGTTGCCTTACCCTGGTGGCACAGATGAGATCATTCATCCGTTTTCTGCACTGGATGGCCGAGCTCTTGTGTGCAGCATTGGCCCTGATCATATCTGCCACCGCCTCCCAAGCCAGAGTGGGTGAGGCTGATGGGCCTCCTGTGGTCAGAGCAGGGGTAGAGGACATCACGGTGGGCCTCCACTATGTCTAGAAGGCGTCCCAGGGATGCGTCACTGAATCAGGGTACTGCACTCTTCTTGGCCTTTGGGGCCATGTATTCACCAGTGCAGTCCTGGGCTGCAAGCGCCGAGAAATGTTCACACGGTTGCAGTTTAAACATGGTGCTCTGTGTGAGGAAGCAGTGAGGTAATGACTTTGTGGGCAAATTGGAGGCCGCCTGCCAGCGAGGCAGCATGTTTCCTGTGGCTGCATAATTAATTGAGGCAGAAATGGGACAATAAGGCACAAAAACCCACCATTGCAGCTGGTGGGTAAAACGTCCTTTTTTCTGTCCGCTACCACACAGTGCAAATCTGGGACAATTCCACCCTAAAATTCAGTTCCTGATTGATCCTACATTAGCTAACCACAGCCTAGGCTGGGGTAACATTACAATTGAAATCTGTACACCCCAGGTTAGGAAGCAGAGAAGAAAACTTTTGCCAAGGTTCCTGGTTTTGATCACTAGAACCCCTGGTTTTAAAAAAAGGCAAGCTTGGACATTATTTGAGGACAGATCTCAGCCAAGCAATAATATGTTTCATACTGCTAATGCAGCATCTTGAAGTCTTACAGCACTGTTAACAAATAAAATGTCTGAAAGCGCTTTACAGGTTTGCATTGGTATTGGATACTTAGGCAGGAAGGAAAAGAGCAGGAGATGTGTTGGGAAGGGCCACATCAAAAGTCTGGCCAACACTGTCATTTACTGCCTAGTGGTCATCTCATACTGGATATGGTTTGGAAATAGTTACCTCATGGAGCTGTCTAGCCCAGACACATCCTAGTCTGTGTTAACTTTAAAATCCAATCTTAAACACATCACTGACTTTAATTTTCTCTTGTAGTCTAATGGCTAATGCATCTAGTTTAAGTTAGCTGAACAAGAAATTTATACAAACCCTTTATCCAGTGCATGAACAGGGAGATAAATCCCTTATTTATCAGTACTGTCTCAATACCCACTGCCCTCCCCTCCACACCCCACAAAGAGATTAAAATGCTGCTTTGGTTAACTGGTTTTCAACACCTTAGTGTATAGAATATGATTAATAAAATTATATATATTCCTCTGATTTTGAATAAAAAAGAAACAGAGGCCAATGCAACATTTCTGGCCGTGCTTTTCTTGTTCAACCAAACCTCTTCCATCTGTGGGTTGTGACTGACCTGTTTTGGCCTCTTTCCATTCATCAGAATCAAAAAACTTCTGCCGAATGGTATACTTGGAGATTGGGCTGTGATTGTCTGTCCCTCGACTCCAGGACAGGGTCACAAAGGTGTCTCCGATATTTTCAACCCTCACCCCTCCAGGGGGTCCCGGTGGACCTGAAAGAAGCGATTCACAAAAGGACAAATGAAGCGCGAGTCACACAGTGCAAAGCAAACATTGCAGCGTTCAGTGCAGGAAATATTGTCAATAAATATTCTTCTCACCAATTACTAAAGACTGGCGGCAGCTCATAATAAGGGTCACTGCAAATAACAAAATCCCGACACTCCAAAAAATGATCTAATCATTTCTGATCATTCTGCATATTGCAGATCTATTTTAAGGGCTTCTGAATTAAGTATTTGATGGATGATAAGCTGATTTAAACCAGGACGCCATACTATAGGAAAGATGTGAACGCATTGGAGAGAGTGCAGAAGAGGTTTAAGAGAATGGTTCCAGGGGTGAGACACTTCAGTTATGAGCAAAGATCGGAGAAGTTGGAACTGTTTTCCTTGGAGAGAAGAAAGCTAAAGGGAGACTTGATAGAAGTTTTCAAAATCGTGAGGGGTCTGGACAGAGTAGATAGGGAGGAACTGTTCGTAAATGGATCAAGGACCAGAGGGCACAGTTTTAAAGTGTTTCGCAAAAGAATCAAATGTGAGGTGAGAAAAAACTTTTTCACACAATGACAATGAGTAATTAGGGTTTGAAATGCACTGCCTGGAAGTGTGGTGGAGGCAGGTTCAATCGTAGCATTCAAGAGGGCATTGGACAGTTATTTAAATAGAAACAATGTGCAGGGTTACGGGGAAAAGGCAAGAGATTGCCACTAAATTAAAATGCTCAGAGAGCCGGTGCAGACACGATGGGTTGAATGGCCTCCTTCTACATCATAACAGTTCTGTTCTGTGATTCTGGGTTAATATATTATCAGAACTGACAAACAAAGTAAAATTCAACATATAGCAAATAACTGAGGGTCTAGTTATGGCACAGATTGCATCTAGAGCTCTAACTCTGCTTGATAAAAACTTTCCTTTATATAATGCCTTTTATGTAACAACAGGTCTCAGAGTGCTTTACAGGAGAAGTGGACATCAAACAGGAAGGAGGAGAGAAAAGTTATGAAAGGTAGCTCAAGGCAGGGTCGGAGAGGCAACAAGGTAAAGAACTTTAAGGTGAGGACTCCACCTCCAATGATGGAGTGAGGGAGATGAGAGAGTCAAAGAGCTGTGTTATATGCTTGGGACATAGGGATGGAGAAGATTTTAGCAAAGTCCTGGAGAGATTTCAACTCCATGCTATCACACAACTTAACAAAAGGTGATAAATAAGCAGTGATTGGATTATTCTTCTCTGGTCAAAGATTCAACTGTTTGCAGTGTTGTACAGCAGGCAGCTCCCCACATCTAAAAGGAACAATAAACTGTGAACACGCCTGTGAATACAGCAGTATAGAGGTTATCTGCCCATAACAACTCAATCTCAAAAGCAATTGCTTTACCTTTTTTTATGTAAATAGTACAGCACAGACACAATGGGTCAAATGGTTTTATTCTGTGCTGTATGTTTCTGCGATACATGCCTGTAATAAATATTTATCTCAGTATGGCCACTAGGATCTCAGCAAAGTATAATGGTATGTGCGTGAAATTTTCGTGAAACCAGATTGTCTTTCTCATTGGGATTTTGATGAAATGAATTGGTGAGAGGGTGACATTTTCAATCAGGTCCAACTGAACTGTGAGAAACATTCAGCATTTAGTTCTCTGGGTTGTCCTTTAAAAATTGCATTGCATTGGAAGAGCTCATTTTGAGGTACATAAGGTGGAATTTTACGACAGCAGGATGTTATGGTGCTGCCGAAGTCAAAAGAGTTTAGAATGGCTACCCTCATTTTACGTCCCCATTACTGTCGTGATGGGGCAGCAAAAATTCAGCCATAGTACTAATACCTTTCATGAAAGTAGGATTGCATAGAATTTACAGCATGGAAAAAAAGGCCATTCAGCCCAACTAGTCTATGCTGGTGTGTATATGAGGCTCTTCCCATCTCATCTACCTCATCTCAAGCTTTCAAAATATCTTGCTATTCCGCTTTCTTTTAGGTATGGGCCTAATTTCCTTTGAAAGCGTCTAAGTTATTTACCTCCACCAATTTCTGTGGTAGCGAGTTTCATATTCTAGCCGCTCTCTGAGTGAATAAAATTATCCTTATTTCCCTACTGGATTTATTAGTAACTAGGTCTGTTAATGCCTTGTCAATTACCTTGTTAAGGTTTGTTAAGGTTAAGGGACACAGGTGATGGGTATTAATTGTCTTTGAGCACATATAAATAGGGGATAGCTGGGACACTGGGTTGTGTGGGAGTGCAGCTGTGAGACGGAACATGTCAATAAACACTCTCAATAAAGGAAAGCTTGGTTTTGGCTTCATCAACTGGTTTGGGTCCTTTTAAAAACCCACTCCCCACATCAGAACTGACAGTTGACAACTTGTACTCAGTTCTACTAGTTAGTAATTAATGTATAAAGTTTTCACCTAACATTTCCTTTCTGTGCGCAGCAAACTCATATATGCCAGCCAAGATTGGTGAGTAACCACAGACAAAGATTTCCTCTCATCATTTCACACAGTCCTGCACAATCTCCTTCCTTCTTATGCCACCACTAAAAACAGGTTAGTTCCTTATGCATGTCATTGCCACTTGTAACATTTTGCTGTGTGCAAAATAGTAGGAAGCATATTCCTACAATACATCTGCATTTCAAAGTAACACGCTGTGTGAAGAATGTTTGGGGATACTTCCCATCGCATATAAGGCATAGTTTAAATACAAGCCAAAGATCTACAAGAGTTCACAGCATCCAATCTCTTCCTATCTGTTAGCTATTTTTTCTGTGTACATTGATTTACCACCATGCTATTCCTGTTGTTTACTAATGAAGATGTTTTCTTCAAGGATATCACTATTCTTCTTTAGTTATTTGACAGTCGTCTGGAGGTTTCAACAGGAGAAGATCCTAGCAGTTAATATTTGTAAAGGATTCCCCAAATGTTGGTGTTTGCAGGTGACCCTTGGGTGGCAGTATAAGGATCATCATTTCTTTCAGGACATCCTTGAGAACGAAGAAACACTGAGGTCGTATGAAAATTACTTTTCGGTGATTTTTGTGCTCAGTGGTGTTAGAAACAGGACACTCAATCATTCATTCAGAATGTTCAGTCGAGGCATTCAAGAGGGAATTGGATTGTTATCTAAAAAGGAGGAATGTGCAGGGCTATGGGGAGAAGGCACTAGCCAAATTGCTCCTACAGAGAGCTGATGCAGACACGATTGACTGAATGGCCTCCTTCAGTACTATAACAATTCTGTGATTCTCCGGTTATTTTATTTGATGCCACCAGTGTCATCATCACTTTACCAAAATTTTTCACCTATTAGACTCAGTGGACACTATATGTGTCTTCTACTTTGGTCCAATAGTGTCATTTCAATGTACTCCAACCTAAGAAGTACCTCCATACTTCATCAGTATATATTTTCCATTGTAATGAACATTCTTTAGCACTGAAATGAGACAGCCAATTCAATGTCAATCAGAAACACTTTGGGGTAATTTTCAACTATGTACCCAGACTCACTGGGTTCTGGGCAACACTAGAGGAACTCTATGTAACAGTCCAGATGAGAAGAATTTTATCTCATCAGACACAAGACAGGCCTTAAATCCAGAATGAAATGGCAAAAGCATAGTGTGTTTATCAAGAGCATCAAACAGACACCGACCCAAATAGTTTTTTTTCTTTCATTAGCTCCGGCTTCTAAAGGCAGAAACAAAGGTCTACATTATCTATTGCGTTATCACATCTTGGGGTAGCATCTCAAAGCTGGACACAAAAGTCAGGCTGTCATGTTGCAAACGCAGCAGTCAGTACACAGCAAGAGGCTGCAAGCAGAAAATGAATAAATGACCAGTTCATCTGTTTTAGTGGAGTTGCTCCAGGGGCAAATGTTGAACAGGACACCAACATAACTCCCTGCTCTTCACTCTGAGAATGCTCTGGGGGTCTGCAAAGACATCCTCGAAGAACATCTAATGCTGTGACTTTTTTTGCACAGGGCCATGTGGCAGTTTGCATTATGTTTATTGTCAATGAACATCCCCTTGGTAATGAATTTCCACCTTTTCATCCTCGTAATCAGAGGTAATGAGTATTCCAAGACAGGACCAACAGGAAAATCTGAAACCCAGTTAGTAACTGTCTCCAAAAACAGCTGCATCTTAAATTTAACTCTGAGTGCTGGATGTAGTGAGCCTAGCAGTCTAGCTCATGAGGTGAGTGCAACATGGCAAAACACAGTGGGGTAGAATTTCCACTTTGGGAGCAATCCAAAGTCTTCTTTTTTTAGGTTTTGCTCTAATAAATCACCGAATGCGAAATCTGCCATGACCCTGGGAAATCAGGCAGCGCTGAGAATGTAATTTTTCTTTTCAAAATTTGCTTTGAAAATATTCCTTGACATATCTAAGAGTGGTAACTTTTTGCACTTTGACTCATACAATTGAAAATGGATTTATAACAAAAAAAAGGAGCAATTTAATCGCAGTGTTTAGTCCACAACCTATGAATGACCTGAAAATAATGGAAAAACTTTTTTTAAAAATCGAACCATTTACTAGTCACGCTGGGGTACAGTAGTCAGTTTAATGAATTAAAACAAATGATATTCAAAAGCTTGTCTATAAACGTTCGTGTCCCAACAAAAAAAAACTTCATTTGTAGAGCCATCTCGAAGGTCCTGAAACATTTGCAGTTAGTGGAAACTCCCAAAACTGATTCATCCATTCAGGGAACGTGGCTAGTTTTATGGCCAGGGCCAGCTTCTCACACAGCCTTTTTACAGTAGTGCAAAAAATTGCTGGATGTTAATTGTTCTTTAAGTTCCATGATCTTTTGCGTTGATTTCACCGAACTTGGGCAAATTACAACACAGTGTGTCCAAGCAGAAACTCCAGGCCATATAATGTTCTTCCCAAATCCCAGTCACGGCATAAAGTGCTGGAAGTCCATTTTAAGTAAATCTTTTTATATTCCAGTGCTTTCAAGTGGCTAAGGCACTCAATTTGGAAAACAGATGTTCCTTGACTCATAACATATGGACCATCCCCTTGCAACCTGTCATTAGACATGTGCCATTTTGTACATGAATGGTGTTTGCAGCAGTGGTTTTCCAATTACACCGTAGGTACAGAGGGGGAGTTTGGAATAGTCACACAATTCTAGCAAAACAGAAAATGGAAAATTCCACTCACTGCCAAGGACTTACTGGCAAGATGTAAAACAAATTGATGTACCAGCTTACCATTTGTGATTGTGAGCTCTCACAATCGCATCCGCCCCCAATCAGGTGCTTTTCATTGTCAAAAATATGTTTTGTTCCACTTGACTATTTGTTTCCTGTGGTTAAATCGCAAACCCCACTTATTGGTATGCAAGTTCAAAGAAAGGCCAATTAAGTGATGGTAACTGTCTCATTATCTTCCAGCACTCTTGAACACATTTCAGAAAGAGGAAGCATTTCTGTCTGAAAGGTATGTGCACTTGACTTCACCAGTTTTGCCAAAAATCCAGTTTCACTTACAGAAAATGGCCAATATCCTGTAGTTGGGATGTCAGCAACAAGGGGGTCATCATAATTAGAATGTGGAGCAAAATTAGGAGACATATATTTATGGGGATTTTTGGAACAAAGACTGTTTTGCTACAAGGAATTTTTCTGTTAGTGACCAATGTGTTTTATTTTAAAGTAAGGATTGCAAAATGTTTGAAGTAGAGAAGGATACAAGCTACAAGGAGGGTGGGTATAGACATGATGGGCTGAGCGGCCCCCCTTTTGTGCTGTGAACCTCTATTGTTCCATGAAACACAACAATTGAGGACAGAAACTGATTGTCTATATGACATTGACTGGGCCTGCTTGGTAATTCTAAGGCTGATGGCCTGGTTCAAACCATGTTGCAAAATACTGTTGGCAATTGAATTAATCCAGCAACAATCAGATGGGACTGGATAATTTGGTACTTCAATGAAGCCATTCAGTATACAGAGCCCATTTAAGGATATATGTGACGAACAGCTGTATTTGCCCCATACTTTGTGCAAAGTGATACACTTTGATTTGGTTCACCTTCAAAATTTTTTTTTAATTCATTCATGGCAGGTGGGCTTCGCAGGCTGGGCCAGCATTTATTGGCCATCCCTAGTTGCCCTTGGGAAGGTGGTAGTGAGCTGCCTTCTTGAACCACTGCAGTCCATGTTGTGTAGGTACACCCACAGTGCTGTTAGAAAGGGAGCTCCAGGATTTTGACCCAGCGACAGTGATGGAATGGCGATATATTTCCAAGTCAGGATGGTGAGTAACTTGGAGGGGAACTTCCAGGTGGTGGTGTTCCTATCTATCTGCTGCTTTTGTCCTTCTAGATGGTAGTGGTCGTAGGTTTGGAAGGTGCTGTTGAAGAAGCTTTGGTGAATTCCTGCAGTGCATCTTGTAGATGGTACACACCGCTGCTACTGCGTCGTTGGTGGAGGGAGTGAATGTTTGTGGATGTGGTGCCAATCAAGCGGGCTACTTTGTCCTGAGTGGTGTCAAGCTTCTGGAGTGTTGTGGGAGCTGCACTCATCCAGGCAAGTGGGGAGTATTCCATCACGTTCCTGACTTGTGCCTTGTAGATGGTGGAAAGGCTTTGGGGAATCAGGAGCTGAGCTACTTGTCGCACGATTCCTAGCCTCTAACCTGCTCTTGTAGCCAAAGTATTTATATGGCTAGTCCAGTCCAGTTTCTGGTTAATGATAGCCCTCAGATTGTTGATAGTGGGGGATTCAGTGATGGTAATGCCATTGAGCATAAAGGGGCAATGGTTGGATTCTCCCTTGTTGGAGATAGTCATTGCCTGGCACTTGTGTGGCATGAATGTTACTTGCCACTTGTCAGCCCAAGCCTGGATATTGTCCAGGTCTTGCTGCATTTGGACATGGACTGCTTCAGTGTCTGAGGAGTCGCGAATGGTGGTGAACATTGTGCAATCATCAGCGAACATCCCCACTTCCGACCTTATGATGGAAGGAAGGTCATTGATGAAGCAGCTGAAGATGGTTGGGCCTAGGACAATACCTTGAGGAACTCCTGCAGTGATGTCCTGGAGCTGAGATGACTGACCTCCAACAACCACAACCATCTTCCTTTGTGCTCGGTACAACTCCAACCAGCGGAGAGTTTTCCCTCAATTCACCCTGACTCCAATCGTGCTAGGGCTCTTAGATACCACATTCAGTCAAATGCTGCCTTGATGTCAAGGGCAGTCACTCTCACCTCACCTTGGGAGTTCAGCTCTTTTGTCCATGTTTGAACCAAGGCGTAATGAGGTCAGGAGTTGAGTGGCCCTGGCGGAACCCAAGCTGGGCGTCAGTAAGCAGGTTATTGCGAAGCAAGTGCCGCTTGATAGCACTGTTGATGACCCCTTTGATTACTTTCCTGACGATCGAGAGTAGACTGATGGGGCGATAATTGGCCGGGTTGGATTTGTCCTGCATTTTGTGTACAGGACATACCTGGGCAATTTTCCACATAGCCGGTTAGATGCCAGTGTTGTAGCTGTACTGGGACAGCTTGGCTAGGGGTGCGGTAAGTTCTGGCGCACAAGTCTTCAGTATTATTGCCGGAACTTTGTCAGGGGCCATAGCCTTTGCAGTATCCAGTGCTTTCAGCTGTTTCTTGATGTCACATGGAATGAATCGAATTGGCTGAAGACTGGCATCTGTGACACTGGGGACCTCCGGAGGAAACCGAGATGGATCATCCACTCAGCAGTTCTGGCAAAAGATTGTTGCATATACTTCAGCCCTATCTTTTGCACTGATGTGCTGGGCTCCTCCATCACTGAGGATGGGGATACTTGTGGAGCCTCTCCTCCTCCTCCAGTGAGCTGTTTAATTGTCCACCACCATTCATGGCTTGATAGTGCAAGATTACAGAGCTTAGATCTGATCCATTGATTTTGGGATTGCTTAGCTCTGTCCATCACTTGCTGCTTATGCTGTTTGGCACACAAGTAGTCCTGTTTTATAGCTTCACCAGGCTGACACCTCATTTTTAGGTCTGCCTGGTGCTGCTCCTGTCATGCCCTCCTGCACTCTTCATTGAACCAGGGTTGACCCCATAGCTTGATGGTAATGGTAGAGTGAGGGATGTGTCGGGCCATAAGGTTACAGATTGTGTTTGAGACAATTCTGCTGCTGCTGCTGGCCCACAGTGCCTTGTGGATGCCCAGTCTTGAGTTGCTAGATCTGTTCAAAATCTATCCTACTTAGCACAGTGGTAGTGCCACCCAACACGATGGAGTTGTCCTCGTGTGAAGGTGGGATTTCGTCTCCACAACGACTGTGCGGTGGTCACTCCTACAATACTGTCAGGGACAGATGCATCTGCGGCAGGCAGGTTGGTGAGGTCAAATATTTTTTTCCCTCTTGTTGGTTCCCTCACCACCTGCTGCAGACCCAGTCTAGCAGCTATGTCCTTTACGACTCAGCTAGCTCGGTCTGTAGTGGTGCTACCGAGCCACTCTTGTTGATGAACATTGAAGTCCCCCACCAAGAGTACATTCTATGCCCTTGCCACCCTCAGTGCTTCCTCCAAGTGATGTTCAACATGGAGGAGAACTGATTCATTAGCTAAGGGTGGTACGTAGTAATCAGCAGGAGGTTTCCTTGCCCACGTTTGACCTGATGCCATGAGACTTCATGGGGTCCAGAGTCAATGTTGAGGACTACCAGGGCAACTCCCTCCCAACTGTACATCACTGTGCTGCCACCTCTGCTGGGTCTGTCCTGCCAGTGGGACAGGATATACCCAGGGATGGTGATGGTGGTGTCTGGGACATTATCTGTAAGGTATGATTCCATTAGGATGACTATGTCAGGCTGTTGCCAATTTTGGCACTAGCCCCCAGATGTTAGTAAGGAGCACCTTGCAGGGTCAACAGGGCTGCGATCACTGTTGTCGTTTCCGGTGCCTAGTTCGATGCCAGGTGGTCCATCCGGTTTTGTTCCTTTTTTGTGACTTTGTAGTAGTTTGTTGCAATGGAGTGGCTTTCAGAGGGCATTTAAGAGTCAACCACATTAAATGGTAATTCTGAGGTTCAGGTCTTTCCACTGGAAGTTCCTGTCAGTGAACAATCCAATCAGCTCAGCAATCTCAGCAGGGCATCCAGGACCAGTGTGAACAGGGCAAGAAACTGTGTATCTCCTTAAGCAATCAAATTGAAAAATCCCCATTGAGGCACTCAGAATTTAAAACAGGAAGTGTAAGCTGCAATAGTCAATTCAATGAGAAACTTTACAGTAAGTGAAACAGAGGAAAATGAAGATAGGGTTAGCAGAGAGAGATAAAAGGTAAAGTTAAAAAAACTCTTAATTTTTGAATATTTCCAACATCAGCCGCTTCATTAATGACTTTCCTTCCATCATAAGGTCAGAAGTGGGGATGTTCGCTGATGATTGCATGATATTCAGCACCACTTGCAATTCATCAGATACTGAAACAGCCCATGTCCAAATGCAGCAAGACCTGGACAATATTCAGGCTTGGGCTGGCATGTGGCAAATAACATTTACACCACACAAGTGTCAGACAATGACCATCTCCAACAAGAGAGAATCTAACCAGCGCCCCTTGACATTCAATGGCATTACCATCGCTGAATCTCCCATTATCAACACCCGGGGGGGTTTCCATTGACCAGAAGCTGAACTGGACTAGCCATATAAATACTGTGGCTACAAGAGCAGGTCAGAGGCTAGGAATCCTGCGGCAAGGAACTCCCCAAAGCCCGTCCACCGTCTACAAGGCACAAGTCAGGAGTGTGATGGAATACTGTCCACTTGCCTGGATGACTGCAGCTCCAACAACACTCAAGAAGCTCCACATCATCTCGGACAAAGCAACCCGCTTGATCTGCACCCCATTCACAAAAATTCACTCCCTCCACCACCGATGCACAGTGGCAGCAGTGTGTACCATCTACAAGATGCACTGCAGGAACTCACCAAGTCTCCTCAGACAACACTTTACAAACCCACGACCACTACCATCTAGGAGGGCAGCAGATGAATGGGAACACCACCACCTGGAAGTTCCCCTTCAAGATACTCACCATCCTGACTTGGAAATATATCACCATTCCCTCACTGTCGCTGGGTCAAAATTCTGGGACTCCCTCCCCAACAACACTGTGGGTGTACCTACACCACATGGACTGCAGCAGTTCGAGAAGGCAACTCACCACTACCTTCTCAAGGGCAATTAGGGATGGCCACTAAATACTAGCTTGGCCTGCGATGTCCATATCCCATGAATGAATTTTAAAAATAAATCTGAAGGAATGAGACTCCACTCTTCTAAAAGATGATTTTCAGTGCCAGAGTTTTGTTTGACAGTATAAGACTTATCATGTCATGAATTAGGCACTTAGATTGGAATGGCCAGGACCTAACTTTTTTTGTCGTGTTTAGTCCATTTAAGTCCAGCACACTGTTCCATGTATCTGAATAAGGAGCTACACTACAAGATACTATTATCTCATTGCTTCTGGAGAACCAGGGAAGCTCAGATTTCTGTGTTTAACTGCATATCTGTGATTTCCTCAAACTGCTACGTACCTAAATAACAGTGATCATTGTTAGCCAAACTGTCGTTTCTACTGAAAATACCAGCCCAAAATGTCTGAATGCAGTGTTTATATAGATGAACATTCAGCCACAAAGTTGTTGCTCACACCTTTCTACAGGCATTGCACGTTGTAATCAAAGCGCTTTTATTCATCATCTTCCCTTTCACTTGTAAATTTTTTAAAATTCTTTCATGGGATGTGGGCTTCAATGGCTGGGCCAGCATTTATTGCCCATCCCTAACTGCCCTTGAGGAGGTGGCGGTGAGCTGCCTTCTTGAACCGTTGCAGTCCTTGTGCTGTTAGGGAGGGAGTTCCAGGATTTTGACCCAGTGACAGTGAAGGAACGGCGATATATTTCCAAGTCAGGATGATGAGTGACTTGGAGGGGAGCTTCTAGGTGGTGGTGGTCCCACCTATCAGCTGCCCTTGTTGTTCTAGATGGTAGTGGTCATGGATTTGGAAGGTGCTGTCTAGGGAGCCTTAGACAGCACCTTCCAATTAAATATATGTCATGATTTCCTCCTTTCAAGAGCACAGCATCCCTCAGTATGTATTGTAGGATCCTCTCTCTCACAGGGACAGAATGTCCCAGGCTATATATCATAAGAATCCCATTCTTACGAGAACCAAATCCTTTAATGCAGGCAGCTCCCCACACTACTATCTTCCCATTACACTCCACCAAGTCTGGCACCTGCACTTCCGTCTGGACCATTTCATTAAGTCACTGTTATTGCAGTTAAGCTTTTAAAAAGCAGTACAGTACTTATTTAAGATTCAGCAGTGTTATAACGAATGTAGAGTTCAACCCAATGAAATCTGGTCTATATTAGTGAGTTTGCTGGTTTATTTTTAATCATTTCGAACCTCAAATTTACTTATATAATCCGCAATGAAAGGCATGTGTTGGCAAGCAATTTCCAGACCACAAGAGAGGAAAAGATTTTAATGAAAGAATGAAACACCAAATAAAATCAGCAAAAGAGCTTCACTAAAGTGAAAGCCTTAAAGATGTGGGGTTCGGAAGTGATCATAATATAACTCTGCTGCTTCCTTGGTGAATATCATAGATACAAGCCTGAGAAACAGGATAGGGTAATTGCTCCCAATGTCTCCACGGTTTTCTGATAGAACAACACTCCTCAACCACTTTTTCACTATTTCTTTCAATCCCTTCTCTCCCCCAACTAACAGCCCATCCAATCCATTTATACTGTTCACAAAAAAGGGCTTCCCTGGTAACTTGCATCCTAAGTACTGGCAAAAACGTTATATCCACATTGCCTTCCTACTTCTAACTTCCAAACATTTAACCTGGCATTTGAAAGTTTAGCATCAATGACATGCCTGGATTTGCTTTATTAATTCCATTCACAATGTGATTCTGCAATTGGACAGCACTTGCTAAACAATCTTGATTGTGATAAGAATTACGTTAACAACCAATTTACGATTATCAGTTGGGCTTGTAGTGTGGCTCATTTACACATGCTAGAATCAACATATACTCACACATAGGACACAGTCTTTTGTAAACAGAATGAGCATGTCCACGCATTGTGCCTTTTTCAAATAAACAAATGCTTGGGGTACAGCCATTCTCTGGTTTATTCCCCACGGCAATGCCTTGACCAAACAGAGTTGGTTTGCATGATTTCAATTTAAACAAGGCTTAGCAGTTAACTGTTCCCTGGTGCATTCTTCATGGCAACACCTCTACCAATTTACGTCCACTTGCCAACCAATCAACACTCTCTTCTCATGCAGTATAAACTGTTATGCCTTTTACAATCGGTATTCTTGCAAATCTGTCCTGATGAATACAAGATGAAAAACATGTCTCTTTTTTCAGCAACACAATGGCTATATTGACGTAAAAACCACATCACACCCTCCAGGAAAGAGAAACACACTGGAGTGTTCTGGAGGGGGTAGGGCAGTTTAGGGAGGGGTGTGGGGCAGGGAAATGATGGGGAGGGTGGCATGCTTATCGCTCAGGGTTGGGACCCGCAAGTATTTGGACAGCTAGAGCTGGGTGCACGTTAGCCACCTGTGAAAGTGAAACATGGGATCAAGAAAGCAGAACCGCACAAACACCTGAGGAAAGACAGGATCTTCATTCCTCCTCATAAATTGCTCCTCACATTATATTTCCCATGTCTTGTCTCTTGCTTTGGGCAGCAAACTACCCAATATAGATAATATATCATTGTGTAAAATTAGACTGTGGGCTACCTGGAATGTCCCACTTCTTACTGATTTATATGTTGCAGAATGTCACTTTGCCTAGCTTTAGTTATCGATTTATCTATCCAACAGTCTTGCTCTCGCTTTAGGTATTCAGTCTGGCTGTGGGTCACTGCACTTGTTTGTTTCCAGACTGAAAGGTTATCGTAAAATAGTCTCCCCCGAAGCTTTCCACTTTTCAGCTCACAGTACGTTTGGACTCTGTTTTTCACTTGTCTGTCAACGGTTGCTTGAGGAAGACTTCAGGGAAGTATTTAATGGACTCTAAACTGATTCTTTCAGGTCTGTGAAAAGCCTGCCTGACTGAAAGACATATTTCACTAACAGGAAGGCTCCTCAATTCCGAGCTTTGATACCTGTGTTCTGGTGTGACTTACTTCGTAGAACATCTCTCTTCCTTCAAAGCTCCCGCCAAGTCTCGCGTCACTGATGCACAAGTTTACTTTGTGCTTCGTGCTTGTCTCTCGCCTCGCACAAGGGTTAATGAGGAGGGCTGACCTCTGGATGAAGTTACAAACTAAAAGTGGCAGAAGACTGTGGGAAGTGGGGCAATGGTCACACATGGTCACAGTTTGTTATCTCATCTGGCAAACAGCCTGCAGTTTCTGTCAGATGCGGCTCTAAGGTGGTGATGGCTTTTCACCAGCAATCCTTTGATGTGAAGAGATAGTTACAGCACTAAGAGCAGGTCTGAGCTTCAATGAATAAACAGGGAACTTTGCCGTACAGTAAAAGAAAACACTGGAGCTTTATGAGGCTATTCAGAACTTGTGAAGCATTCTGCCTGTTTATATCGAACTTATTTTGAATTTTTTTTATTCTTTAATGGGATGTGGACATCGCTGGCAAGCCCAGCATTTGTTGTCCATCCTTAAACGCTCCATATGCTTCCTGTTATGAGTGATAACTTAATTAAACCTCAAATTTCATTGCCTTTTTGGCTTCCAGATACACTAATCACATAAAGAGAGTTCCCAAGACTGTTACTCAAAATATTTCCATAAAGCTTCAAACATCTTGCTGTGTACTATCGAAAACTAAACATAGCTTAAAAACAAGTATGGAAAACCAATAACTGCAATGCTTTGTCAAGTAGTGAGTGACAACTGTGCCTGAGCTCATGGCTGGTGGGACAACTAGGTGTTACCAAGGGAAATCCATCATTAGAATCCTTGCTTCTGCCTGAAGAGAACTGATCTAGACTAGTGTAAATTGGGTGCGAGTAGTGTGTTGGCTCTGGTAAACTGGCAATGCAGGAGTCATAGGTTCAAATCACATGAGTGCTATTTGTGAAAATTAATTTAATAAATCTGGGAATATTTGGCTGCAAGATACTAAAAATAAATCAATGTCTTCTGAGGTAGATAAACAAGTCACTTAGCTATATAAAAAAATTCACTCAAAATGTCCAACCACCACCTCACAGCAACGATGGATGGGCAATAAATGTGGCCTTGCCAGAGTCAAGCACTACTCGAGAACAAGTTAAAACAATATCCTTGCGAGGAGCAAGACAAATGCCCTTTGAGGGCAAAGTATGCTGAATCTGTTAAAATTAATGCACATAAGAAACACATAAGAAAACATTAGCACCAGTCACCAACTACAGATCATATTCACAAAGACTTTCTGAGAATGCCCTTTGTGAATTCTTTGCACAAAACCATGATCGTGCTAAAAGATCAAAACAGCTCCCAGCTGTGGATTACGTGCTAAACACGACTTTCTGGGAGTGTGCCACAGACAGTGCGTGTTTATGAGCTAATGACAAGGCTTCTCAGACTCTCACAATGAAGCACAGTGTGAAATCTAAGTGCAGGAGCCGCTGGTTGCTGGTTATCAGTCAAGGGATAAATCACAAGGTGGAGCGATGGTCCAAGAACACGGACATTCCCATCTTAATCCATAAATGATCACCAAAGTGGGAGATAAATTCAATCCCTGGGAGAGGAAATTCCAGACCTGGGTTCCCTCGGTGGTTCTAGACAACCAACCAGAAAGATTTACTGGCTGAATAAATAGGCAATGTTGGATCTCTGTGATGAGGCCAAGAGGAATGAGACATATTACACTGTTTGAAATCACTGCCACCCACCCACCCCCGCTCCATACTTGGAAAAGTTCCATCTGAATCAACATTTATGCATAAAGCACGCTGACACGTCATTATTGAGTGAATACAGCCCTGCCGGAGGTGCTGTCTTTTAGATGAGCGATTAAGATGTCTGTTCTCTCCAGTGCCCTTGCCAATATTCATACCACTATTAAAAGACATTGCTACTTGTAGTAATACCTAGTCATGCAACTGGTCAATTGTGGGATCTTGCTGTGCACAACTGGCAGCTGTGTTTCTGACATCACAACATAGGCTACACTTCAGAAGCTTTTCATTACTTATAAAGCGCTTTGGAATATCCTGAGACTGTGAAAAGCACAATACGAAAACCTCGTCGTAAACACAGCACAGTGACAGTGTAGCACTCCCTCGGCCCTGTAGGAGAGAAGTGTCAGCCTGGGCTTTGCGCAAAAAAGGCTCTCAAGAGGAACTTGAACCTTTATGTCGGAGGTCAGAGGGTTACCATTGAGTCATTCCTCACACTAGGATGGGAGAACTGTAGAAAGCTATCTTTCTAATAGCCAAGGTAAGCTGCTCTTTCCAGACCTATCCACAATATTGACTGATGCTGAGTTAGTTGAATGAATGTACTCTGTCCATTTCACCAGTCAACATTGATGACCTACTTGTAGCAAAAACTATCAGGATCTGCATACAAGAGAAGCCACACTGCGTATTTTATACAGAGGCAACGTTTTTACGAGAACGCCTAGTCTCCAGGGTTCCTCTAAGTTCTGCTAATTTTAAATCCCGTGCCTGCACAGGAGAAAGAGTGAAAATGCTACAGCGACAGATTATGAGTTCCCTGCATGGCTTGGGTCAATTGGGTAAGGAACATTTAAGGCCATATACAGTGTGATGTACCTTTAAAGTAGCATGTGCTGCTGGGCTATGTTTCTTCAGAAGATGCTGTGTGGGTACATGGTTAAGGGCTGAGCTAAAGAAGAAAAGGTCATGAACAAAGGAGCATTGGGATAAGGCACTGAAAATGGAATGATGTGAGGAAAGATGAGAAAAATATGAAAAGACAGGCAGTGTGGGTAAGATAAGAATAAAGAGAAGCAGGGAAGACTGTAAAAGCATCAGTAGCAGGAATAAATGAGGATGAAAGAAGGGGATTGCTGAAATGTAATTAAGGAAGCACAGAAGTGAGGGGAATGGAATACAAAGTCAGTACACAGGTTAGCTAGGAGAGGTGAGTGGGGACACTGCAGTATAATGGTTTTACTACTGGACTAGTAATCCAGAGACTGAGAGTTCTAAATCCCTCCATGGCAGCTTGAGAACTTGAATGTGGTTTTAAAAAATCTGGAAACAAAAGGTTAGTATTGGTACAATTATTAGAAAAGCTGTTGGATTGTCATCAATGTTTAGCGTGTTGGTCTTGTTGCCTATGTTGAATAACTCTGGTCAGACTCAGATAGGTTATTTCAAAACTACTTTATTTACACTATATCAATGATGAGCTACTCGCTAGGCACATTTCTCCTGGGTACAGACTATTCCCTCTGCCCTGCAAAGTCTCTCGCACATGACTGCTGGTGTCACTGTTACATCACGATACCCATCACTTATCATTACCATAACTATTAAACCATTATGCTACATTCAAAATCCAACTGGTTCTCTGGATGCCCTTTTGGATGAAAAGCTGTCATTGCCTGATCTGGTCTATGTATGACTCCAGCACCACACCAATATTGTTGACGCTCAGCTACCCTCTGAAGGCTCAATTGTTAAAAAATGTAGCAGTTTAAAAAAGCCCACTATCATCTTCCCAGAGCAACTAGGGCTGAGTAATAAATGTCAAAATTCTGAAAATGAATTAAAAGGAGCAAAAAACGGTCAAAACACTGAGAGTGAGTGGACAATCTGAGGGATCCACTGAGAGTCGTGACAAGAAAGAAGCCTGGAAGGCTGAGATTGGATGCTCCTGGGCCTTTAATTGATTAATAAGAGCTTCCAACAACCACCTGAGGACATTTTCATACCTCCTAAAATGAGTCAGTTTGTATCAAAAGCTGAGCGTTTTTTTTCTTATCAAATCCACTGATCTGGGACAACTAAGTATCTAACCCTTGTAACCTCAGTGAGGACATCATCAAATTTTGCACTGAAAGGCTTGGAATTATTTATCATAAATAACTATAGAGCATCATCAGTGCAAACCATAATTCGAATCCTGTCACATGATCCCCAATGGAATGATCTGTCAGGACATGAATGGGAGCCTAAAATTGGCCTCAATACCTCGTCTGTTGAAGGAAAAGAATAACCAACAAAGTTTTCCACTCCTGCTCACTGTCTAATGACTGTGAAAATAATTGCATTTATATAGTTCCATTCATTACGACAGGATGTCCTAAAGTACTTTAAAGCCAATGAAGTACATTTGCAGAGCAGTCACTGTTGTAATATAGGAAACACAGCAGTGCAATTTGCTCCAAGTAAGCTCCCACAAACAGCAATGCAATAATGAGCAGATAAAGTATTTATGTGATGTTAAGTCAGGGATACAGCTGGCATAACTCCCCTGCTCTTCCTTGAAGTAGTGCCATGGGATCTTTTACGTCCACCTAAGAGAGCAAAGGGGGCATCAGTTTTAGTCATATCTGAAAAACACTGGAGTGTCAGCCTTGACTTCTGTGCTCAAGTCCAGGAGTGGGACTTGAACCTACAACACTCTGACCACAAGCCAAGTGCAGTACCCACTGAGCCACAGCTGACTGGAGAATTGCACATGCACAGTCACATCAACTACCAAGGCTCAGTGCATCGACAATGAGGACCTGGGGAGTACCGGAGGGCTGGAGGATTCCACAGGTATGCAACACATCAGTATGAGTACCTTTGGAAATGGATGGGATGAGGGAAGAAACGGATTTTTAAAGCCTCTCAGAAAAGACTGAACAAGTATTAGATGTTTGTGCAGCCGACACTCCCTAAATCTAAACAACACCTCGAAAGGTATAGTTTTTGTTCAGGAGGAGGTAGGAGGAAGCAACACAGGATGGTGTTCATTATATCAGCACCACAGACTGGATTGAAGTTAATCACACATCAATCTCAATGAACATCTAACAAAACAAAGACGAACAAGAAATTACAAATACTGAACAGAAGGCACAATTCAAACCAGCCTGACTCTCTACTCTAAATGTAAATGAGACTTTTCATGGGAAGTTTCACTCTACGTTTTCCATCCTCTTAATTAACCCGCTTGTGAAAGTCAGAGGCAGCTTTTCTCACACTCTTTTGTTTCAACTTAGTTAACCCTATTTATCTTGGATCTTCTGATCGTGTTACAGGAAACGGTGGTCCATGATGTGATAAGAGAGGCAGTAATTCATGAGGCCTGTTTTACACTCTGATCCATTTTCCGTGACTAACAGCCTGTCATGTCTTATCTGCCATTTAATTAGTTGCTGCAATAGCCTTTTACCAACTGATCTGAAAATCTGATCAGATATATTAAAATTTAACATGTAATATTTTCAGTATATAGCAAAAATAATTGAAATGTTATATATTGATGGAAGTATCGTTTTTCAAGTACAATTGTCCATACTTAATTAATCTACACTCCTCACCATGATTGAAGGATCTATCATTAGCCAAATGCTGCCTTGGTTTTATTTAAGATCAACAGATATAATGAGCAGGGACACTGTATGTGATGACTCTCAAATTACAACATTAACTATAGTTCAGGCACTGCTAGAGGACAGTAATCAATTTGTAGTTACTTCACTTAACGACAAAGAGTAGCCATTTATGATGTATTCAAAGTATGGATTGTGATTGGTTTATAAATATATCGACCATGAAATTCATTCTGAAATTGCTCAGAAGCAGACTGCGCTTTGGCCTGTGCAGGATTCCTCATTGATATGGGCCCACACGGCTGCATTCCCTGCTGTGTGCCCAAACACGTGGAAATGGTACTGTCCTGTCGTTACACAGCTCAACTGGCTGATATGACACCACAAAACCAAAATTGGACAATGAAAGGTCTTGGCAAGTCCTGAAAATGAAGCGTGAAGCAGCATGATGGGCCCTGCAGCAGCGTTATTTAATGAGCCAGGCACTCTAAATGCAAGGAAATAAAATTTATGGAACCAATTCGATTGGACAATGTAAGCAAGCACCCTGGAGTAATTTTGGAGATGCATCTGCCTGAGAGTTTTGTTGCACCCTCACATGGATGGCAGAGGAATAGGTGACCTGTCCACACAAAGGTCAGAATCTTGTGGGGGCGACAAGGGTCTCACCTGCTGGCTGGAGAGCAGGCGAGAGACCCGAATTGCTTCCTTGGGGAAGGCCTGCCAAACCATGAGCCAAACAGAAAATTGAAAGATCATTGGCAGGCCTTTCCCAGGATTAGGACATCAGGGGCAGAGGTCTCCCTGACTGAGACCCACAGCTCTTTTACTCAGGGGAAGCGGTGGCTGCTGTCTGAATAACAACCATCAAAGGCCCAGGATCACGAAGCAACCGAGGCCGCATGTAAGTAATGGCAGGAGGGGTTTCATGGGGGATGGTGGTGTTGGGCTGAGGTGTTCACCTGAATCACCTCATTAAATGCCCTCCCCACCTCCAAACACACCACTCTAGAACATACATACAAACATACGAACAAGGAGCAGGAGTAAGCCATTCAGCTCCTCGAGCCTGTGCCGCCATTTCATAAGATCATGGCTGATCTGATAGTAACCTGAAATCTGCATCCCACCTACATACCAAAGGGTATGGGGTCTCAGTATAACAGGAAGATGGAGCAGAGACTGCAGTGAAGGGAAGTTCTGCACTGTGGCCTCTTCTAAGCTCTTCGATAGTAACGGGACACCATTAAGCACTCTCCTGTTATGCTGTCCCATTGAGGTTCTCATCTGAGTCGTCTGCATCAGTTCTTGTCTGCCAACTCACCCTTCAGTGAGTTGCCAAACAAACCATCCTTCATCCATGACTTGCTTGATGCCCACTCAAGCCTGGTGACTCACCGCATGCAGATCACAACTCTATGCTAGTTTCCAAGCAACGTGCATTGCCAGTAACTGAGCTGATGGGTGCAAGTGTCCGACCAAGTGACAGGGCCTCTTCATCATTGCTGTGCTGTTGCTCTCTCTCTCTTCCTCCTGAGGCTGCTGTGGCTGGACACACAATTCTTCAGTGTCTGAAAGCAGGAAGCCAGAAGGTGGGGTGTTGGTGTGAGGGGGAGTGGGGTGGGAAGCAAGAGCTCCATGTTCACACCATCGGCAGCTTGTTCATTATGCCAGATAGCAGGAGGAGTGTGTGCTGTGAGTTGAGAAAGGGCATAAGACAGGACCATACTGTCATCTTCAGTGTTCTCAGTGACATTGGATGCTGCAGGTCCCTGTTTCAGCCAGCCCCATGATGCTGAGAACCATTCCCTCCGTAGGGCTCAGGAGATGCAGAGGTCCTTGTCCCCCACTCTGTTCTGCTCCCTTCCATTGTGTGACACCTTGCCCTTCAAGAGAGAGGGCAGAATGTCCATGATTCTTTCACACTTTGAGTAATGTGCCTGTCTTAGGTGAATAGCTATATATTGAGGTGGGTGTGAGCCTGGCAGTATTGGTAGGTGTGTGTGTGTGTGGTGAGGTGGAGTATCTGGATGTTAGGTGTAAGTCCTGCTCAGTGTTCCCTCTAAGCTGCGTACCTGCGCAGCTGCAGAACAGCCCATCAAATGCTGTGCATTTAAATATTACAAGTGTGCATATTCTGATGGTTAAATGAAATTTACTGTTGCTCTAGCCCATGACCCAAGAACTGTTAGACACCCCAATGACAGGAAGATAAAGGACAAGAGCTAAGCCTGACATACAGTTAGAAGATTTGCTGCGCCTAGAGACACGAAACAGACAAAGCACATGCTTATATCTGTTTCCGTAGCTAGTTCAGAGGCAAGGATGCTACCCATTGTACCACAAGACCTCCATGACATGACTAATCAGTTGAAATTAACAGCCAAAATTCACTCATGTCAGTTCCTGGAACCCAAAGATTTACCAGCACTTGTCATTCCTGTGGCCCACTGGCCGCCTGTCCCACTCCTAGACCCTCCTGCTTGCCGCTTCCCTCCCTGATCCTCCTGCTCACCGCCTCCCTCCCTCTGTCTCTCACTTCTCTCTCTCACTCGCCACTTCTCTCCCCAACCCTCCCACTTGCAGACCCTCTCGCTCCCTTGCCACCCCTCAGCGAGGGTTTTGGAGCGGGAAGTGGCAAGCGAGTGGGGTGGTGGGCAGGAGGTTTGGGAAGGGAAGCGGCGAGTCAGGAGAGGTGACGAGTCAGGAGAGGCAGCAAGCTGGAGGTGGGAAGCAGTGAGCAGGAGGTAAGTTGAAAGAATTAGTAAGTTATGAAGAGACAGAGAGGGGATTTTTGGGCCAGTCAACACCATTGATCTAGTCATTCTGCTGGAGCTCGTTTTGTGGAACTATTGAAGGAAGATTGATCCCCAAGTCATTTGACAACCCGGGTTTTAGGGAGTTTGTGGCAAGTTTTGAATTCCTAGCCCCACATATCCAAATAATGACGCAAAGGTTATGTTTATATTATGAACCCCCAACTGAGCACAGCAGCATCCAGGAGACAGGATGGTCCCCATTCTGTTCCTCATGTGTACTCCTCTCCACAACTACACCTGACAGCTTAGCCTCCAACCTCCTGGGGCAGAAAAATACAACTAACAAGTGTGAGCTTATCTCACGGGGATATCTTTAAACCTTCCAACTGCCACCTCTCCACAAGTCACTTTTGCGCGCAGTCTGAGTTCACTTTTAAAATGGTGAATTGGTTTATTATTTCACAATTCATAGATTTTTATACACAAAAACTGTAGGTGGAATTACTGGCCATTACTTCCCTAAAAAACTACCTCAGCAGCCAGTCTCCCTGCTCAGGTCCCGTAACGGTCGCCAACTCCGGCTGGACATGGTCCAGCAGACGGCAGAAGTGAGGTCACGGGGCGCGCGGGCGGGGAGCGCAGGGGAAGGGGCGGGGCGCGCGGGGGAGGGGGCGGGGCGCGCGGGGGAGGGGGCGGGGCGCGCAAAGTGCAAAGCGAGCAGGAGGGGTTTCTATGTTTAGGATTAGCTTGTTCAGACACTGCTGCACCCCAGGGGGGCGTGGCGCGCGGGGGAGGGGCGTGGCGCGCGGGGGAGGGGCGTGGCGCGCGGGGGAGGGGCGTGGCGCGCGGGGGAGGGGCGTGGCGCGCGGGGGAGGGGCGTGGCGCGCGGGGGAGGGGCGTGGCGCGCGGGGGAGGGAGGGGTTTCTATGTTTGGGGTTAGCTTGTTCAGACACTGCTGCACCCCGGGGGGAGGGCTCGCTGGAACCGCGATCAAGCAGCCGCTGCTCAATCCTCTCCCATTCCCCGGCTCAGACCCCGGTCTCCCACTTGCCCCCAACCCCAATTCCGGGGCGCGGGGGGTGGGGTGGGGTGGGTTCCTGAAGGACGGCTCCCCGAGCGCACACACAAGCAGCCCGCTCAGGGGCTCCGCTCTCCGGCCGGGGGCAGCTCCGGCCTGCTCCCACCCCCCATGATGGTGACATTAGCAGGCTCAGCCTTGTAACATCCCTGCGCTCCCCGTGCCTGCTACCTGCAGCACTGCCGACCCCCCGCCCCGCTCTCACCTCACGGAGCAGCTGCTGAGCACAGCAGCATCCAAGAGACAGGATGGTCCCCATTCTGTTCCTCATGTGTACTCCTCTCCACAACTACACCTGACAGCTTAGCCTCCAACCTCCTGGGGCAGAAAAATACAACTAACAACATTTATGAGCGCAGTCCACGTGCGTGACCCACAGACATGAATATGTTTGCAGCATATTCATTACTATTTGCTTAAAATAGTGTTTCGGAATCTGCCAGCTTGCTTTCAATAGTCACGGGGAGGTCGATGCCGATACCAAGAGGCTCCCGGCCATTCCAGGAGGGCCTGACAACCCGAGATACCATCTCTCTTCACCACAAAACTCTCTTCCCCAGTTCCCAGGTGTCGTTTCCCCCTTCAATATTTAATCTACAGGAACAGCGTCTCACTGACCTTCACCCTCCAGTTCACAAGAGCCAACCTCTCCAAATTCAGAGACATTTTACCTCTGCCTTATGATGTTGACGTGAAGAAATAACTGAGCCAATTTCCTCACCACTCATAGCTATTTTAAGTAAAGAAAATACTCAATAAGCTGAAAAATTGTATTTGCCTTTTCCACATTTTCTATCAATTCAAAAGGCAAGTCTCCTTAGCTCTTTCTATTTTGAGCTTGTCAAATTGAAACAAAATATCCTCACCTTGTCTTGAGCTATCGCTACCAGTTCAACGTTTCATCTGTTAAATGACTAAAGTACAATATAAAAACTGACAAATGTCTCTCCCATACAATAACCACAATCATCTTCCTTTGTGCTAGGTATGACTCCAACCAGTGGAGAGCTCCCCCCCACCACCCCCGATTCCCATTGACTCCAGTTTTGCTAGGACTCCTTGAATCCACACTCAGTCAAATGCTGCCTTGATGTCAAGGGCAGTCACTCTCATCTCACCATGCAGATGAGGTGGGTAGACCAATCTGGTGTCTTATCCATTTCAATCTGAACAGATGTAGGCACACTGCAAACCACAGCTCCCTGTACCCAGAAATAAGGGTGACTGAATTTCACATCGGCGATGCTGCTTAATAAACCACTGCATAGTATTGATAAACCTTAGAACATGCCCATAAAGAGTATGGCGGACAATAAATATGAGGAAAAAGATTCTTTTCAATGAATGGGCTAGGAGTGAGAGATCAATAAGTCAGGTTCTGAGCCATTTCTGAGTGTTGACAAACCTCAAGGATTGACCTGGAGTCTACAAGAATTAACAATTAATCTCCTGGACGCTGCTGTGAGCCACTTGGGAGAAAAACTAGAGGGACATTAAAAAGTCATTTTCTATTAGTCATAAAAATTTTGGAAATGGGGAAACTGACAGTCAATAATCACTCAAACTGGTATAAAGTGTCTTTGCTTTCCAGTTGACCATGAGAAAATGACACTATCTTCTGAAGATGAGAATTGTTTCCCAAAGCAAGTGGCTGACAGTAGGCATTCACTCGTCTCACTCATAGGGGCAGGGGAAAGGAGGCAGTACTTGAGGGCTGACAGCTTCCATGGGGTTGCAACCCCCATGGACAAGTACCTTCAGGAATGGGAGTGGAAGGTTGAGGATGGTGCAGATATTGGAAAAGATTGGAAGAAAATACATTGCAATACAGCAACCAATTTGAATTTTTCAATTAGACACAAGCCTAATTAAAAGCTGTCTTTCACTTAAAGTACAGTTCCAACAGTAGCTATCATATTCCATCAAGACATTGCCACACAACAAACAATTTACTGAACTCAGTTTGCTTTAGAAGCCAAATTACCAGTGACAAATGAAAGTTGTTATTTAAACAACCCCCCTGTGACCTGAACAGTTCTTCAAACCACATCCAGCCATAAAAACACACTGTGCCATCCCATGTCCTATAGTTGGACTCTCCTGTGAATGAAGTTCCAGTCATGTGTCCATACCTCACTGCTGTGTTTAGTAATGATCAACATCTTGCTTTTCTGCCCTTTCAATATCATTATTTGAGGATTAAAAAGTCACTCCTTTAGAAAATACAAGTCTCTCAGCTTCCAAAAACTTAAAAATAGCTAACCATGCATACTGCCTGCAGCTTTCATTAATATGGTTATAATTAACGTTCCCGCATGCTTTACCCTGGAATAAGGGAGCTAATTTACCAAGAAGGTCGGCGAAGTCCTTTAATTAGCCTGAGGTCTCCCATCCCAACATAGAATAAGCAGCAACGTTCATGTCAGACATCAATAAATAAACTAGAACAAGGAGCTAAGTTCAATCTGCTGAATTTATTCAAAAAGGCTTTTCACACCAAAGGCCTTGCCTAATCTGAAGCTTGGATGAAACCAATACCTTGCTTTTTGCAACTAAATGATTCCAACATTTAAAAAATTACATTTCTGAAAAATAATTCAAAAGAAAACAGCTGCCAAACTGAGCTCAGGCTGGATTTGAAAGATGTTGTATACTTCTTTCTTGACACCAAGGTTTCAAAAATCCAAAGGTTCCCTGATGGAAGAGCTCAACATGAAAAGATCCTTCCCACAAAAACATTACACCACAACAAAGGGTGGTGTTTGTCTTCGAGACATGGGAAGCCCTGTCAAAGCTGCAATCAACTTGGAGTAAAGTGGCACAAAGTCATCTCTCGGGCATAGCAGGCTTTGCTTTTACAACAATCAAGAGCAGATTTTGTGGTTATTTTGCCTCTTTTCCTCTTTTGTCTGCCACTCCCCCCAACAACTGCCACATTATTGAATTTAATTTCACAACTCACTGTGAAGCAATGACCTGTGCATAGTTAGTCCCAGCACCGTGACCATGACAAAACGTCTCATTGCATGCAGGATGTACAAAGTCTCGGGAGCTCTCATCTTCAAAATAGACAAGGTCTCATTGATAGTGGTCTCTTAAGAAAGGCAATATTGATTCAGTCAAAGGAGGGATGATTCCTGACCATGCAAAGGCAAGGATATTATTCATTTGTATAGTGTCAGCTGTGGCTCAGTAGTAGCAGGCTCACCTGTGTGCTCAAGCCCCACTCCAGTGACTTGAGAATATATTCCTGGTTGTCACTCCAACACAGCACTGTTGGAGGTACCGAGTTTCAGATGAGATGCTAAACCAAGAACCGCATTTCCCCTCTCAAGCAGATGTAAGATCCCAAGACACTATTCAGAGAAAGTGGAGATACAGCTCAGCCATGATCTACATGAATAGCAGAGCAAGCTTAGGGGGCTGAACGGCTGACTCCTGTTCCAATGTCCTGTTTCCCTTGTTAGAGACAGTTTCTTCAGATGGAGAGGAATTAACATTTGGGCAAAGATAAAATACCGCAGATGCTAGAAATGTGAAATAGAAGCTGGAAATACTCAGCAGGTCATGCAGTAACTGTGGAGAGAAACAAAGTTAACGTTTCACGCCAATGACTTTTGACATCAATGTCTGCAGTTCTGATGAAAGGGCATCACCCTGAAACATCAACATTTGGAACTGGGTGGAGTTATAGAAGCAAGAACCCAAGAGTAAGTTGGATGCTGAGACTGGGGGAGGTCGGGGGTATGGTTTAAGGGGCAACTGTAGGACTTCAAGATAAATGAGCTAAGATGACCTGAAAGATGACCTTTTTCCATATTCATCTTGTCACCTCTGCTTCTGCTGTTCTGAAAGTTCATTGGTCAAATAGAAGTTATATCATAGGACAGGAAAGTGACACATTGTTGATTTTGTGGGGGGTAAGGGGGGTGTGACATGGCTGGCAGGCAGATTCCAGGGTGTAATTACCCAAAGTGGCTGATAGTTGATTTTGTTTTACCATTTGAATTTTTGTAAATTTGAAATTGGAGCCTGATGCATACAAACAGCTTTACTGATCAAGATTAATGGATTTAAATTCCATCTTTTCTTCAAGGGTCCGTGTTATGGGGATGAGGGCACTGACCTGCCCAGAAATGTCTGCTGAAATTGTGGTACACACTAAAGAACATCAATGGCCAATACACCGAGGCTAAACAAAGGACAGTCATAGTTAAGTTACCTTGTAAAACCTGATCTATCCCTGCATTCCACAACAGAAAAAGAGAAATCCTTACTTGCTTAAATTTTATTTATTATTTGTACCCTCATAAATCTTGGCATGTGAGGTGAAAGGAATTCAGTGGCAACTCTTCAAGTAGCTCGAGGCGCCTGAATGGAAAATTAATCAGGAAACCTTTATGCCACTGAATGGATTATCTCTAATGTGAAAGTGTAGCAGTTTTATGATTAATTTGCAGCTTGACTTTTCTAACATGAGGATTTCCCTACATTCTGTTCTCAGATCAGTGGTGGCACTGTGCAACAGAAAATTAAACGGGAGGGTCATGCACTTTTGTTATCAAAGGCAAAGCTCTCACCAATAGAGCAAACTGGAAACCCTTTCCAAGTCTTATGAATCTGCTGTCATCTTTGCCAATTACTAATCAGATTAACCTTACTTTTTTAAAATTCATTTATGGGATGTGGGCTTCGCTGGCTGTGCCAGCACTTATTGCCCATCCCTAATTGCCCTCGAGAAGGTGGTGGTGAGCTGCCTTCTTGAACCGCTGCAGTCCATGTGGTGTAGGGTAAACCCACAGTGCTGTTAGGGAAGGAGCTCCTGAATTTTGACCCAGCGACACTGAAGGAACGGTGACATTGTTCCAAGTCAGGATGGTGAGTGGCTTGTAGGGGAACTTCCAGGTGGTGGTGTTCCCATGTGTCTGCTGCCCTTGTCCTTCTAGATGGTAGTGGTCATGGGTTTGGAAGGTGCTAAGGAGGCTTGGTGGGTTACTTCTTACTCATAACAAGGCTGTTTGCTCTTTCCATCTCAGGCACTCTAATTTTACCGCCTCCACAGCCTCATTGTTGTGCCAACTCTAACAAAAACATGAGAAATAGGAGCAGGAAGGGCCCAAAAGGCCTCGGGAATCTGCTCTGCCATTCAATAAGATCGTGGCTGAACTTCTGCATCAACTTCACTTTCCTGCTCAATCCCCATATCCTTGATCCCATTAATGCCCAAAAATCTTCCAGTCCCTGTGTTGAATGTACTTAATGACTGAGTATCCACAGCCCTCTGGGAGAGAGAATTCCAAAATTAACAACACTTTGAGTGAAGAAATTTTGCCTCATCTCAGTCCTAAATGTCTGACCCTTTACCCTGAGGCTCTCCATAATGTCTTATGTTGTCAAACCTTACCTTAACTCAGAATCACAGACCCATATTATTGACAGCCCACTGAATCTTGTTTGACATCTGTGCTTGCATGCAGTTTTAACCTCAAGATGCCACAAATACACTACCTAGAAGAATGTTTCTATCCTCGCTCTTCCTGAATTCCACATCAATTAATTCTGACAGTTTCCCTTCCAGGGACAGACCTTCTGCCTCACACATGGTCTGATCAGGAAAGCTGCCACACCTCCTCATATCTAAATGGATATCTGCTGAGAGGCAGTCCATTCATTCTAATCACTGCCAAACAGGAGCAATGTTCTAATGCTCCATGCTTGACAGGACCACATTAAAACATTGACAGCAGTGAGACTGAGTGGACTGAACAACCCTCGCTTTTGTGACCCAAGCTACAAGGCTTTGGACAGGTTAGTGAGAACAATGGGTACCTAAGTTGCCTGACTACATGCAATAATAAAATATCTAGCTTGTGTCATGCCTATATAATATGTGCATGTCTAATTTGTTTTCATTTCAATGGCTGGTCAAATATATATATTTAATTTCTTCAAAAGGACTTTTAAAACAAAGACACTGACTTAAGATGGATGCTACAGGTCACCTGGATACATCTTGTATTACAGGTTGGTCAGCTTCTGGAAGTTTCCAACTTGGATTACAATTTGGACATTCCTATGGAATTTCAAACCTGTTGAAGAACTTCAAAGATGAACTGGAACTGTACTGGACCTCACAATTTGCAAAAGGCTACCTTTCAGGCAGAGACAGAGGGTAAAATTTTTACTTCGTTGGACCTGCTCGAGTGTAAAATGATGCATGTTGGGGCGAGCGTCCCAACATCACTGCACAGTCACACAATATTTTGGTAGGTGGGCACGTGCGGGAATCAGCAGCATGCACACCGACAATTAAAAGGCCTATTAAGGCCATTAAAGTCTCAATTTAGTTAAATTTTTTGCTGTCCGTCCAACTTTATGGTTGGCGGGCAGGTGAAAAGGCCAAGCAGCCTTTGCATTTTTTTGGAAACCTCATCCATGGGCGGGATCAGGTTTCCAACATCAAATAAAAATAAAATGAAATGTTTTAAATTTCACTTGTAAAATGGCCATACTCGTGACAGAGTTAAAAGAGGGGACATTTTTTTAACATTTCTCACATTTTAATTATATTTTTTTAAAACTCCACCTCCCTGAGGCAGCTCTGTGCCTCAGGGAGATTCTCAAGCGTGCGCTCGCACACATGCGATAAGTTTATACTTGGCCCGCTCACCCTCCTCCCCCCTGCCCGCACAGACAGCACTGAGCGCTGCCGCTTATGTTTCACGCTGGGTGGGCCTTAATTGGCCCGCCAGTATGAAATCGCCTTCCGGCCTCGATTGCGGGCAGCAGTCAGCTTCCCGAATGCCCCCACCCACCCTCGCCGAGCCCGTCCGACGAGGGCTAAATTCTGCCATGAAAATCTACCAGGACACTGAATATATAGATAAAAACAAAAAGCTAAGAGCTACTGCGGATGCTGGAAATCCAAAACAAAAACAGAATTACCTGGAAAAACTCAGCAAGTCTGGCAGCATCGGCGGAGAAGAAATCAGTTAACGTTTCGAGCCTTCATGGCCCTTCGGCAGAACTGCAGCATAGTTTCAACAAGGGAGAAATATAAATTGGTTTAAGGTGGGTGGGGGGGTGGAAGAGACACATTGAGGGTGTGGTGTGAGCAGATAATCAAAAGATGTCACAGACAAAAGGGTCAAAGAGGTGTTGAAGGTGGTGGTCTTTGTCTGAGAAAAGTGCTAATTAAGAATGGAAAACAGGATATTCAAAGTACAGCTCTAGTGGGGGTGGGGTGGAAAGACTAAATATATAGGTGTTCTTCACAGCTCATCACAGGGAAGAATGGTCCATTCGGAAGTGATGCTGGGCCATTGAAGAAGCTTATCACTCATTGACTTATAGACATTTACATCACAGAAGGAGGCCAGTTGGCCCATCGTGTCCGCGCCGGTCAACAAAGATCTGACTACACTAATCCCATTTTCCAGCGCTTGGCCCATAGCCCTGGAGGCTATGGCAATACAAGTGAATATCTAAATATTATTAAATGCTGAGTGTTTCTGGCTCAAACACCCTTTCAGGCAGTGAGTTCCAGACTCCCACCACCCTCTGATGAAAGAATTTCTCAACTCCCCTCTTAGCCTTCTACCTCTTACCTTAAATCTATGCCCCTGGTTATTGACCCCCCTGCTAATGGAAAAAGTGCTTTCCTATCCACCCTATCAATGCCCCTCATAATCTTGTACACCTCTATCAGGTCCCCTCTCAACCTTCGCTGCTCCAAGGAAAACAACCCCAGCCTATCCAATCTTTCCTCATATCTCAGACCCTCCAGCCCAGGCAGCATCCTGGTAAATCTCCTCTGCACCCTCTCCAGTGCAATCACATCTTTCCTATAATGTGGTGACCAGAACTGCATGCAGTACTCTATTTGTTTTATACAATTCTAGCATAACCTCCCTGCTCTTGTATTATATGCCTCAGCTAATCAAGGCAAGTATCCCATATGCCTTCTTAACCACCTTATCTACCAGCCCTGCTACCTTCATGGATCTGTGGAAATGCACACCAAGGTCCCTCTGATCCTCAGTACTTTCCAGGGTTGAACCATTCATAGTGTAACCCCTTGCCTTGTTAGCCCTCCCCAAGTGCATTACCTCACACTTTTTCAGGTGGAATTCCATTTGCTACTGCTCTGCCCACCTGACCAGTCCATTGATATCCTCCTGCAGTTTACAGGTATCCTCCTCACTATTTACCACCCTACCAATTTTTGTGTCATCCGTGAACTTCTTGATCATACTCTCTTACATTTAAGTCCAAATCATTTATGTACACCACAAACAGCAAGGGCCCCAGCACCGAGCCCTGCAGAACCCCACTGGAAACAGACTTCCAGTCACAGAAACATCCCTCTACCATTGCCCTCTCCTTCCTGCCTTTCAGCCAATTTTGGATCCAACGTGCCACTTTGCCTTGATCCCATGGGCTCTTACTTTCTTGATCAGTCTACCATGAGGAACCTTATCAAAAGCCTTGCTAAAATCCATGTAGACCACATCAAATGCATTACCCTCATCAACACTCCTGGTTACCCCCTCAAAAAATTCGATCAAATTTGTGAAACACGACCTTCCCTTAACAAATCCATGCTGAATATCCCTGATTAATCTGTGCCTCTCCAAGTGCAGATATATTCTGTCCCTCGGAATTCTTTCTAGTAACTTGCCCACCAATGAGGTTAGGCCCTATAATTTCCTGGTCTATCCCTTCCTCCTTTTTATAATAATGGGACAACATTAGCAGTCCTCCGGTCCTCTGACACCTCACCTGTAGCCAGAGAGGATTTAAAAATTACTGCTAGGGCCCCTGATATCTCTTTCCTTGCCTCCCTCAACAGCCTGGAATACATCTCATCTGGGCCAATGGATTTATCCACTTTTAAGGCCGCTAAACCCGCTAGTACCTCCTCTATGTTAATTTCCTCCAATATTTCACAGTCCTCTGCTCTGCTGTCTATACCTGCATCGTCCTTTTACATTGTGAAGACTGGCACAAAGTATTCATTGAGGACGATACCCACATCTTCTGGGTCCACATACAGATTACCTCTGTGGTCCCTAATTGGCCCTACTCTTTCCCTAGTTATTCTCTTGCTCCTTATATATTTAAGAAACCCCTTTGGGATTTCCTTTTTTCTACCCACCAATGCTTTCTCATGCACTCTCTTAGCTTTCCTAAATTCCTTTTTAAGTTTCCCCCTGCACTTTTTATACTCTTCTAGGGACTCTGCCGTATTGAGCCTTCATATCTGCCATAAGCTTCTCTTTTTTTCTTAATCCTAACCTTTACCTCCCTTGACATCAAGAGTTCTCCGGACTTGGTACCCCCCCCCACCCCCGCTTTGTCTTTACGGGAACCTATTTGCCCCGTACTCTCGCTATTTCCTCCTTGAATGCCTCCCACTGCTCTGACACTTGCTCTGCAAGTAGCTGCTCCTAGTCCACTTGGGCCAAATTGTATCTCATCTTAGTAAAATTAGCCTTTCCCCAGTTTTAGAACTTTTATTCCCAGCCTAACCTTATCCTTTTCCATAACTATCCTAAATCTATCTGAGTTACGGTCACTATCTCCAAAATGCTCCCCAATTGATACGCCTTCCACCTGCCCGGGCTCATTTCCGAATATTAGGTCCAGAACTGCCCCCTCCATTATTGGGCTTTCTACGTACTGGCTAAAAAGGTTCTCCTGGATGCAACATTTTGCTCCCTCCCTACCTTGCACGCTAAAACTATCCCAGTTAATATTTGGGTAGTTAAAATCCCCTACTATTACTGCCTTATTATTCTTACACTTCTCTGAAATTTGATTACATATTTGATCCTCTATCTCTCCCTGACTGTTTGGGGGCCTATAGTACACACCCAAAAGTGCGTTTGCCCCTTTTGTATTTTTTACTTCTACCCATATGGCCTCATTTGATGATCCTTCCAAGATGTCATCCATCCTCACTGCTATAATTGATTTCTTGATCAATATTGTGATTTCCCCCTCCTCTTCTAACCTCCCTCTCTATTTCGTCTGAATACCCTATAACCAGGACTGTTGGGCTGCCAATCCTGCCCTTCTTTTGGCCAAGTCTCGGTCATAGCTATGATATCATACTCCGAAATGCCTTTCTGTGCCCTCAGCTTGTCTGTCTTATTCCTCAGGCTCCTTGCATTAAAATATATTCCATTTAGCCTTGCTAAATTCACTTCTTTCTTACCTAGCCTTCCAGACTCACTTACTAGCATTTTAACTTCTAATTCCAACTCAGCTTCTCTCCCCTCTGAACTACTTTTCAGGATCGCATCCCCCTGCCAATTTAATTTAAATCTGCCCCAACAGCATTAGCAAACCTCCCCGTGAGGATGTTGGTCCTGTTCCTGTTCAGATGTTACCTGTCCAACTCGTACAGGTCCCACCTCCCCCAGAAACAGTCCCAATGCCCCAGGAATCTAAAGCCCTCCCCCCTGCACCATCTCTCCAGCCTCACATTCATCTGCTCTATTCTTCTGTTCCTATACTCACTCGTGCATGGCACCGGAGTAATCTGGAGATTACTACCTTGGAAGTCCTGCTTTTCAATTTCCTACCTAACTCCCCAAAGTCTGCTTGCAGGGCCTCATTTCTCTTTCTTCCTATGTCATTGGTCCCAACATGGACCATGACCTCTGGCTGTTCACCATCCCCCTTCAGAATGCCCTGCAGCCATTCCGTGACATCTTTGACCCTGGCACCTGGAAGGCAGCATATCATCCTGCAGTCACACCTACGACCACAGGAGCGCCTGTCTACTCCCCTCACTAACAAACCCCCTACCACTATTGCCCTTCCACATGTCTTCCTTCCCCCTGTGCCGCTGGACCACCCACAGTGCCATGGCCTTGGCTCTGGTTGGCCTCCATAGAGGAACCATCACTCTCACCGTTTTCCAAGGCTGAGAAACGATTTGCGAGTGAGATGCACTCGGGGGATTCCCTCACTACCTGCCTGGTCTCCTTCTTCTGTCTGGTGGTCACCCATTCCCTCGCTGCTTGCACTTCTTTAAGCTGCGGGGTGACCACGTCCTGAGACATGCCATCCACGGACCTCTCAGCCTCATGAATGCACTGTAGTGCCCCCAGCTGCCGCTGAAGCTCCAAAACCCAGAGCTCGAATTGCTCCAGTGAGAGGCACCTCCTGCACACATGGTCATCCAGACCGCCAGGAGCATCTAGGATTTCCCACATAGTGCAGGATGCGCAAGTTGCTAGCCTGAGCTCCACAGACATACCTTAACTAAATAGAATATGGTCACTTGCTTTTATTTTACCCTTACTCCTATTTGAGTCTCACTGTTTTAACCTCTCTCTCCCGAAGTCCCACAGCTTTAACCTCTCCTGAAGTATCGCTGTCCCACCTAGGCCATAACACAATAGGAAAGGTCTGTGCACACATGAACTAATCGATTACCTGCTATGGAATACCTATCTCTTTATGGGGAGAGAGGTCATGTGACCAGAACAACCATTTTGAAATGACTCTTATTACAATACCCTGGTTGCCTTTGGACAGTCGAGAAGAAATCTGCCAATGGAAAAGGGACACCATCTCTATCTCTTCCTATTTTCAAGGTTGGAGCCTTACCTCAGTTACAGTTTGGAAGCCATCACAGAGATAGAGAATTTCAATTGAATGGAACCTCAGGAACAATCGTGCTGACATTTGGAAAAGACAGATTACGGTTCGAAAGAGAATGTCTCCAGAAATTGCAGTTTACATCATCCTCAACCCCACTGGAATTTAAGATCATTATGGATAAAAAAAAAATCTGCCTCAGCCACGAACACCAGCGAAAGACTCATAAACAGCAACTCTATTTTCTTTTACCTTTTATTATCGAATCTTAAATTTATCATTAAATAAATCCAAAAGCTAACCTTCTATTGTATAACTTGCAATTTTTGCATGCTTGTCAATGTGTGTGTGTTGCGAAGATTGGGACGTTGTGTTCACCAATTTAAACATCTTTATATATTTACCTGGGTGGGTTTTTCACACAATAAAAATGTGTTTAAACTCAAGAAAGCCTGTCAGACTGAGTTCTTTGCAATCAGCACAGAAATGGTTAAGTACAGACACTGAGTTAATACCTTCATCCTTATAAATTGCAAAAAAACCTGTTACGATCAATCGAGGAGCGAGAAAGGGCGAGACCTGACACGTGTCCTCATCAGTCGTAACACTCGTTTATCATGCAAAGTTTGTTGATGATAGCAGTGTCACACTTTGAAGGATCACTTCCAAGCCATTATCTAGTCATAAGTTTACAGCCAAGTACAATTTGAGTAAAGACTCGGTGATGAATCAACATTGCAGCATTAGCTCTTTGCTGCACTTTATTTTGCAAACAGTTCTCAAAACTCTTCAGTCTCTGGCTCAAGAAGTGACGAGGATGCACGAATGCTGCATCCAAAGAGATCAGCCTGTGTATATTGGAATATCAGCAACCCTTGCACTTGAAATATAAAATTTTCAAATAAAATGGGCTTGGGAAGTATTGCCCTTGTCTCATCATCAATTCAGTTCAAGTTGAAAAAAGCCACTCTACTACATTTCTCCCTGCATGGACAATCCAAGGAACATTTCTGTCAAGATACGAGCACCTGTATATGTGTTAAAGCCCACTTGTTGTTATATGTATCAAGCAGCACTACAGTACGTTTGGCCAAATACATTAAGACTGTTTTTTCCCATCTCTGCAACACAGCTCACCTCTTCCCTTACTTCATCCATACCTTGTTCATAGATCTGTGCTTTCTCAACCAACCCTATTTTTGCAACCTGCCCAACCCCTGTGAAAGAAAGAAATAGTTTGCAATTTTTTTCATGACATTCCAAAGTGCTTTGCAGTCACTTAATCACTTTTGAAGTCACTGCTGCAATGCAGGAAATGCGGCAGCCAGTATGCACAGCAAGATGTCACAAACAGAAAGGTAATAACGAACAGATAATCTGTGTCTTTTTAAGTTATGTTGGTTGAGGGACAAACAATTACCAGCACACCAAGGATAACTCCCCTGCTCTTTTTTTTAAAACAGTGCCATGGGACCTTTTATGACTACATGCAAGAGCAGATGGGGCCTTGGTTTAATGTCTCATCTACAACTGAGCTCTTGATCCCATTCTTCTAGTTCTGGGCCTCATGTGCAGACTCATCTCCCTTTACTCCAGTCTGTGGCCAAGCCTTCATCGCTCTCACTCCAGACCTCTCTTTCTCTTCACAACTTCCATCTCCGCCTCTTCAAAACCTGTCTCACTGACCATGCTTTAACTCTGCTCCAACCACCCGTCTGTGTTGGTTTTTCTCTGTGAATTACTTTAAGCTGTATGTCTCACTGTGTGAAAAGTATTTTTCCTTCTTCAATACATTTTTTGTGAAAGCTAATTTAGAAACAATAAATAACTTTCGAGCCCATGCACTGCCAAGGTCGAAGGGTTATCCTGTAACAGAGTTCAAATGAACAAAAATACTACCCAATGAAATGGTGGGAGGAGATCTGGTTCTAATGTTAGATTCAAAGAACACTATTATGGTGGCAGCATTCAATTTATTCAAGCAGGAAACAGAACAGAATGGAATCTGTGTTCTCTTTCGATTATGGTTGGAGAAGCTTAAGCTCCACAGTCTGCACAGGAGGCAGCTAAGTTGAGAGGGTCCTTGCGGAGGTACACACACCATTAATGCTACAGAAAGATAAATTAAGCATATTACTTGCTATTAATCGGGCATGTAGGATGAGAGATATTATGTTGATGTTAGTAGAAAGCAAATCTTAAACATATTAAAAAAGGTTGAAAGATGAAACGTTGGAGTAATCTAGTATATAAGGCAGTGTAGTGGAGGGAAGTTGAGGATGTAGCTGGGTCTTTGACTCAGTGAGCTGGAATATTAGAAGAACCTACATCAATGGCTCAAACAAGCCTTCATCCTTATTGACTTTTCTCATTGAATTCACAGGAAGTTTAAAGTACAGAGTCAACCTCTTCAATTTTTTGAGGTTTTTTTTTTAATTCTTTCAGCATCACTGGCAATGTTGCCCATCCCTAATTCCCCTAAGAAGGTGGTTGTGAGCTGCCTTCTTGAGCCAACGCAGTCATATGGTATAGGTACACTCACGGTGCTGTTAGGAAGGGAATTCCAGGATTTTGACCCAGCAACAGTTAAGGAATGGCAATATAGTTCCAAGTCAGGATGACATGTGGCTTGGAGGGGAACCTAAGGGTGGTGGTATCTCCATATGTCTTCTGCCCTGGTCCTTCTGGGTTGTAGTGGTCACGGGTTTGGAAGGTGCTGTTGAAGACGGCTTGGCAAGTTGCTGTGGTACATCTTGCATATGGTGCTTACTGCTGCCATTGTGCACCCATGGTGGAGTTGGTATATGAGGAGCTGATCAAGTCAGCTGTTTTGTCCCACAAGGTGTCCTGAATGCTGTTGGAGCTTAACTCATCCAGACAAGTGAAGACTATTCCATTACACTCCTGACTTGTGCCTTGAAGATGGTGGACAGGCTTTGGAGAGTCAGGAAGTGAGTTACTCACTGCAGAATTCCCAGCCTCTGACTTGCTCTTGTAGCCACAGTATTTAGATGGCTGGTCCAGTTATATTATTGAAGGATGAATCCCCCCTCTATATTGATGATGGGGGATTCAACAATGGTAATGCTCCTCCTGTTAGTTGTTTAATTCTTTATAAGCTTGCAGAACAGGATGTAGCAGAACTGCAGAGCTTTGGTCTGATCTGTTGGTTGTGAGGTCACTTAGCTCTGTTTATGGCATGCTGCTACCACTGTTTAGCATGAATGTAATCCTGTGTTATAGCTTCACCAGGTTGGCACCTCATTTTTAGGAAGGCCTGGTGTTGCTCCTTATGGTAGACAGAGCGATCTACCAGGCCATGAGGTTACAGGCAGCGGCTGAGTACAATTCTGCTGCTGTTGATGATCAGTTTTGAGCTGCTAGATCTGTTCTGATTCCATTCCATTTAGCACAGTGGTAGTGCCAAACCACATGCTGAAGGTTTCGTCAGTGTGAAGGCGGAACTTCGTCTCCACAGTTCTGGTGGACGGTCACAGTCCTGGAACTTGATCTGTTTTTCTCACTCCGTAGATGCTGCCAGACCTGCTGAGCACTTCCAGATTCCCAAGTGCATTTCCCACTGCAGATCTAAGTCATTAAACTGCATACATCATTGTTAAAACACAGGGGAGTCTATACCATCAGGTGTTAATTGTATCTCAGTTGGGTGTTTAGTTGACCTGTATTCAGGTGGTGAGCATTAATTGGGGACACCTGTGCTCTTATATATAAGGGCAGATTGAAAACGGTCTTGTTGGTGCATTGAGTTGTAATGAGTGTCTCTGTAAATAAAAGCTTAAGGGTCTATCAAACAAAGGTCCAGTGTTTTACCCTTCAATGCCTGGCTATGAGAGTTACAACATCGGACTCGTGTGGGATCCTACTTTCTACCAGTTATGAAAACCCTGAGGACTGATATTGAACACAAATTTAAAAATCAAGGAAGGTGACTGCCAAAATAACAAATGTGGCAAAACTCTTTGTTATCAAAATGAGCACTTGTGCTCAATATTTTCAGCTAAAAGCATAATTTAAAAACTGATGAATTTCACGTCCTTTGGCGAATGAGTCAGTGGGGATTAGGGAGAGTATGTTAATCATTGAGAAGAAGCCTTTTACAAGATATGAATGTGCAAAGCATGTTATGGAGGGAATTATAATCTCAATTTTCACTTAGCCACCTTGTACAGAAAGTGCAAACTGCAAAGTGATGACAGACTTTCTGACATTTATTTGGGTGACGTGTGTAAATGGGTTCTTGAGACTTGTTGAAGAATCCTCTTTACAAATCACTTTGTGCAAAACAACACATTTTAACAACCCCTTATTTTAATAGCAGGCCATGAATAACTCTAAAGAAGATCTACCAACTCTTTATGCATAATTGTATCTCTAAGTCATTAGACAAAAGGTGAATTGTAGTCCTTGCTTAGGACAGAGTGTAGGAGAAGGTCCTTCAGCCCTGTCATAGCCTCCAAACATTAACATCTCCAAACCAACGTCCTAACACATACCCTACCTTGCCAGGTAACTCAAGTATAAGCAGGAGTTGATCAATAGGAGTTTATTCCCTGATCAGGTTTTCTTGATGATGAGCAGAGAGTTGGGTGGGAAAGCACGAGTCCGACTAAATGGATGGGAAGTAAAGAGCTTCGGGCTCTTCTTTCCCAATCAGCATCCAGGAGCCAATGGTGCCAGACTGGGGAATTTGTCTCTGTAAAGAATTATAACATAGTTTTTGTCAAATTCTCTAGGTGGGGTAGGTGCAGCAATTTGTTGGTAGTGCTTGTGTTTTCACGCATCTGTCTGTTGTTGACCATAGCAATAGATTTGCAACTATCATTCAAGAGCCAAATATGTAACACATTCATGCAGCAGCAAAGGGGGAAGTAAGACAGATTGTCATTAATGTGGGTTCAGTCAACACTGAATGAGCCCATTAGAAAACTCCATAGTGAGACATCCATATAGACTAAACATTTCCTCCGCACATCCTCTGAGAGTTTCTTTATTATGGAAAATGTGAACAATAGTAGCAGACTTGTATGAGCCACACAGTGGCTTAAATTTAATCCTGAAATGTACTTTCTGATCTGAAAAGGAAACCGTTAAGCTTGCCATTATGCAAGAGGCCAACGATCATCCCTTCTAATTAAAAACATAAATCAACTTCTTATTAGGCTGTGACTTGCGGTTCCAATTATTCACAACTCTTTGAATTTTAAAAGGGCACTGGATTATGAGCTGTTAAAGAGTACATGACCAGAACATATTAGTGCCATTTGATAGGAGACTTTTCTTTATGTTCACGTATTGTGATTTTTATTAATTGTTTTAATCATGTGTTGTCCCACATACACACCATTGAGCTTAGCTATCCAGCTGGTACATTCGGCTGGTAAGCACTATCACCGCACCCTGACGAACGGCTGTTTGGGGGTGAGGTCTCCTACATTTGCCAGCAATGCTAGAAAGGAACCACAGTGAAAGTTGTGGATTGGGAGCGGAGTTGGGGGGGATGGTGGTGGTGGTGAAAGGAAGAGTGCAAAATGGAAAAAAAAACTCCACAGTTTACCTGGTAAATAGGGCAAAGGCTGACCTTTATTACTTAGCTACTTATCTTTTGCCCATGTAATGTAGGTGATTTCTAAATGAGATTGTATAATGATTCTTACAGGATTGTGAGCTAATATTGTAGAACTAAAAATATTTTGTTGCCTGCAATCATTACTAGACACAGCCTCCATTACCTCCACTTGTGTGCTGGTACAATTATGAGATGGTGGGGGTAGGGTTAAATTCAATAGCACTTCAAACAGGCATGAGGATTGTAATGAGTGATTAAATTGTGTGTGTTGAATACAATATAGGCAGGATGCCACCTCCTTACTGCCTGCTCATCTCAATGATTTCAGCCTCCAGCCAGTGCTAACTGTACTGGTGATTGGCTGGATACTCAGCAAGGGATCAGTTTGGTGAATGGCTAGCACCACTTAAAGCTAGCCCGCACCTCTGCTTCTGCGAACACAGCCCCTTAAAATAACTCATCCCTGGCAACATCCCACTGCTCCAATATTCTTCCTTCAGGGACAGCATTCTAACTTTTTCTGGGTAACTATTGGTGTAACATAGTCGGAACCATCCGAAGTTTGTGATTTAAATTGTTATTTCTGATGGTTCCCAGTGCAGGGCAATTGCCCATGAGAAGTCTGATCTTCCCAGGCAATTGCAGTGCAAACCTTACCCGGGAACCTCCGCAGTTGGGGGACATTCCCCAGCACATCTTTGGGATATCCCCCAAATACGACGCCCTGGAGTTCGGAACCATATATGTCATTCAGAACCAGCAATGCTCCTTATTAAGCAGGGAAGCCTGTATAGGTCTGAAGCTAATCCTTAAAGTTGAGGAAGTCAGTGCCTTCACAACCTTAAGCACTCAATATTTGTCAGCAACAGTGCAGAAGTTGCATGAATTTTGGGAGGTTCAAATGTGAGGTGAGGAATGTGTGCAGATTTGCACATACTGCTTCTTGGATGGCCAAAATATGCTCCCAGTAATGCTCTCTCAATAATATGCTCTCCAACTGTGTTGCCCATGCCACTTGCAGACATGAGCAAAAAGAACCACTTCTTTCCTCCTCTTTTCTATCCAGGTAATGGGAATGTCTTGGTATGGGCCATCGTTGTGGATTATTATTCCCGCTGCAGTGAGGTGCAAAAGCCACATGGACTCACCTCTGAAGCCGTTATAGCCTCTCTGAAGAGGATATTTTCCATGCACATCATTCCGGATATTGTCATCTCTGAAATGGGCTACAATTCGCCAACAAGTGCTTCCAATCCTTCACAATGTCATATGGATTTGTCCACATCACAAGTTGACCCTCAAGCCAATGGAGAGACCGAGAGAGGGGTACCTACCATTAAAGGCTTCCCCAGGAGAAACTAAGATTTTGAGTTAGCCCTACTTAGCTACCGCTCTACACCACTGCAGAACGGTTTCACCCCCAACCTGAGTTCTTTATGGGCTGCCGGATGAGAACACAACTTCCTTCACTTCCTCACACATTAATGCCAAGTGCCACTGTAGATTACCACGGCTGTGTCCAACAGAAGGAAGGAGGTTATAGAGCAGACCAAGCCCCCACTTTCAACCAATGACACAGGGCTCACGACCTGCCCACACTCGAAAGGGGAGAGATGGTGTGGATTAGGGAACAGCAGTGAGAAGGTACCATAAGGGAGAGGTTGCAACAACTAAGATCATATCTTGCCCAGGCAGGAACTGGTATTATCAGAACAAACAGGAGGGCCTTGATTTTGCTGAACAAGAAGGCATTAGCCGGATGAACTACACACCCTGATCCTCAGGAGAAAACTACAACTACCGAACCAATAACAATGGAAACAAGAAACAACGACACTCAGAGAATGAGTGTGGAGCAAACAGATCCTCAACAATCTCAAAAAGAACTCCATAAACATTCGGGGAGATTGGTGAAACCAGAACAAAGATAATCCCTGTAAAAACAGAGACTTTACGGGGAGGTGTAGGAGGATGCAGCAAAGCTGCACTTATGGCATGTAGAGATAAAGACTTGGGGGCAGATGTAGGGTAAAGGGTTAACTCGCATTATTCTAACAATAGCTACTGAACATGTGCTTAAGGAGCTATGTAATAATGATGTCACACAGAAGAGAATGAGGAGAATCTGAGAGAGAAGCAATGGCTCTGTCCTAGTACTTTGTAATCCTGTACATAGTTAAGTATGTAAAGAAAGGTTACTTTGAAAAAGGATGTTTGTCTCCAGCAAGATGTCTTGTGAAGAGTAAGACAAGCAACATCTTCCAAGACGACCCAACAATAACAGAAGGCCAGAATGCTGGGTCAGTTGAACCTTTCAAGACTGAGAAATACATTTCTGTTAGCTAAGGTCAGTGTATGGAGCAAAGGGAGCAAAATGGAGTTGAGTTGCAGACTAAAAATGATCAAACTGAATAGTGGAGCAGCCTCAAGAGGCTGAATGGCTGACTCCAATTCCTTATGTTCTGATCTGTACAGATTCATCATCGCTTCTTCCTTTTTGTATTCAATATCTTTGTATGTAAAACCCAGAATCCCCGTTTGTCCTATTTGACACTTAATTAAAGCGGCGCAGCTTTCAGAAAAAACAACTGCTTTCTGTTTGCCAATTAATGGCACAGGGAGGAGACTTCTGTCCCACCATGCCTGGACACAGATGCCACAAGTGAAAGGACACAATAATAATTCGCAATACCATCTGGTGCTAGTATCTTGAAGCAAATGCAACCACATTTGCAAAGCACAACGGAGCCATTACTTTAGCAGATTAAGGACTTCTGAGGTTTTGCTACAACTTTTATAAACCCTTCATTTTTGGCACAAGCAATTTGACTCAATTCCAAAAGAGAAAATAGTTGTTACCATAGCTGCACTTACAATTTGGGTAAATTATTCTGAACATTGCTAAATTATGCCTTGGGATCCATGAACTATTAATGCATCTGATTGAAACACTGGTAGCTGAAAGCACAGGAGCTGCATTGGCCTCTGGCTCAGAACTTAAGATGGTTATTCAGAGGCTCCAAAAGCATTACCATTGTGCAACCATACAAGCTACCCTCTAAGTACTTTAAACACTGAACACACATGAGCACATAGAGATCAAAGCTTCCAAGATTACGAGGGTCATTGCAGCAGAGTGCATTTTGCTAAAAAGCAGATTTGAATGTTTTGCATTGGTTCCTTGGGGGTTTTTCCTTTTTTGTGCAGTCCAGTAGAGGTTTGTTTTAACATTTAAGAACTGTTTTTCTCCTCACCCATGTTCTTGTTCTAGATTCTGTAACAGCGCAGTTGGGCAGAACACTTGGAATTTACAGCAAGTGGTCGGTTCTGCCAACTCTGATTAGGCATTTCATCGCCTACTCCCTACCTCCAAGTGCCCTGCCATTGGTCACCCGACACAAAGCACCTTAGCAGCATTCCAGCATCCCATTCCAATTGGAAAATGGATAGAATCTTCATTACCTGATTTGGATGATTCTTGACTTTGAAATAGCCTTCTCTCCCATCCCAATTTTTATGCCTCTATGAAATTTATTTTTATTTCACTTTCTGCATTTGATTTGACACTGAATTCAATATTTAGACTTTACACTGTTGATTAACGATTCCTTTATCCAACTAATTAAGGACATATGCAGTTGCTTGCCCTGTTTACACAGGTGTCAGATCGTTGAGAGGGAACTGTACTAAAATGAATTTCTGATCACAGCAAGTTCCAGTGCAAAATCTCAGTGAAAGTCCATGGGCACCTGTAAGCGTAACAAACAGCAAACATGATTTTTTTCACCACAGAGAAATATCCAGACCCAAACCATCGATTCCACAGACTGTACTTCACAGCTCCTGGGGAGGAGGTACAAGAACAGTGGCATTGCAACAGGGAGCAGGGAGAGTCTACAACGTACTCCCCCCTCATCATTCAGCATGACATCGAGCCATTCACACCAAAAGTATCCATTGAGATGGGAGCGAGTAACTATTACTTGGACTGAAGCACAGGGGTTAATTATAACCTAAACTGCCGGGTGGGGAGAGGGTGGATTCAGATCAGATGCTCACTTTACCCAGGTTATGTTAAAGTCAGAGCTAAAGATATTCAAGAGCATTTCTAGTTGCAGTATTGCTGTTCTAGCTGGCGTGTTTGCCTTTGTGGGTTAACAGGGTAACTGCCAGCTTCATACTTTGGAGCTTGGCTGATGGAATAGAGGCGTTTCAGCTACAGTCCATGGCCGTCTCTGATTGATACCATCTGATTGTCAGTGTACAATTACTACCTCCCACTTCAACGCTCATGTTATTTACTGTTCTCATTTCTTGGCTGTCTGATTACTGGCTAAACCAAAGGTTGGCCTCACCCCAAACACTAATTTGACTTTTCCCTTCCTAGATGTTGAATGGTCTGATGTTCAGCTCAAGGATTTTCTGTTTTGTTTCATTTCATTTTTCACCAGGACAAATGATTTGTTGCAGCCACTCTCATCCACTTAGGTACGTACACATTGGTGAGGAGGTGGTGGAGTTGTATTGTCACTGGACTAGTAATCTAGAAACCCAGGGTAATGCTCTGGGGACCTGGGTTCAAATCCCATCACAGCAGATGGTGGAATTTGTATTCAATAAAAATCTGGAATTAAAAATCCAATGATGATTCTCGTTTATCATTAAAAACCCACCTGGTTCAATAATGTCCTTTAGGCAAATCACTAAATCATTCGTGATTTCCCTAAAGGAAATCTTCCTCCCTTTAGGGAAGTAAATCTGCCATCCTTGTGACCCGAGACCCACAGCAATGTAGTTGACTCTTAAATGCCATCTCAAATGGCGTAGCAAGCCACTCAGTTGTATCAAACCCCTAAAAAGCCTAAAAAGAATGAAACCGGACGGACATTCTGGGATCGACCTAGGCACCAGAAACAATAATAGCAAACCCAGCCCTGTCAACCCTGCAAAATCTTCCTTACCAACACCTGGGGGCTAGTGCCGAAATTGGGAGAGCTGTCTCACAGCCTCGTCAAACAACAGCCTGACATAGTCATCCTCACGGAATCATAACTTACAGATAATATCCCAGACACCACCATCACCATCCCTGGTTATATCCTGTCCCACCGGCAGGACAGACCCAGTAGAGATGGCGGCACAGTGGTATACAGTCAGGAGGGAGTTGCCCTGGGAGTCCTCAACATCGACTCCGAACCACATGAAGTCTCATGACATCAGGTCAAACGTGGGCAAGGAAACCTCCTGCTGATTACTACGTACCACCCCTTCCCTCAGCTGATGAATCAGTGCTCCTCCATGTTGACCATAGCTTGGAGGAAGCACTGAGGGTGGCAAGGGTGCAGAATGTACTCTGGGTGGGGGACTTAAATGTCCATCACCAAGAGTGGCTCGGTAGCACCACCACTGACGCAGCAGGTCGAGTCCTAAATGACATAGCTGCTAGACTGGGTCTGTGGCAGGTGGTGAGGGAACTGACAAGAGGGAAAACATACCTGACTTGATCCTCACCAACCTGCCTGCTGCAGATGCATCTGTTCATGTCAGTATCAGTAGGAGTGGCCACTGTACAGTTGTTGTGGAGACGAAGTCCCGCCTTCACACTGAGGATCCCCTCCATCATGTTGTGTGACACTACCACCGTGCTAAATGGGATAGATTTCAAACAGATCTAGTAACTCAAGACTGGGCATCCACAAGGCACTGTGGACCATCAGCAGCAGCAGAATTGTACTCGAACACAATCTGTAACCTCATGGCCCGACATATCCCCCACTCTACCATTACCATCAAGCCAGGAGATCAACCCTGGTTCAATGAAGCGTGCAGGAGGGCATGTCATGAGCAGTACTAGGCAAACCTAATATGAGGTGTCAACAGTGTGAAGCTACAACACAGGACTACTTGTGTGCAAAACAGCATAAGCAGCAAGTGATAGACAGAGCTAAGCAATCCCACAACCAACGGATCAGATCTAAGCTCTGCAGTAAACAACTCACTGGAGGAGGTGGCTCCACAAATATCCTCATCCTCCATGATGGAGGAGCCCAGCTCATCAGTGCAAAAGATAAGGCTGAAGCATTTGCTGCAACCTTCAGCCAGAAGTGCTGAGTGGATGATCCAACTCGATCTCTTCCTGGGGTCCCCAGCATCACAGATGCCAGTCTTCAGCCAATTCAATTCACTCCACGTGATAGCAAGATATGGCTGAAGGCACTGGATAATGCAATGGCTATGGGCCCTGATAATACTCCGGCAATAACACTGAAGACTTGTACTCCAGAACTTGTCACGCCCCTAGCCAAGCTGTTCCGGTACAGCTACAACACTGGCATCTAACTGGCTATGTGGAAAATTTCCCAAGTATGTCCTGTACACAAAATAGCAGGCCAAATCCAACCCGGCCAATTACCGCCCCATCAGTCTCCTCTCGATCATCAGTAAAGTAATCGAAGGGGTCATCAACAGTACTATCAAGCAGCACTTGCTTAGCAATAACCTGCTCACTGACACCCAGTTTGGGTTCCGCCAGGGCCACTCAGCTCCTGATCTCACTACAGCCTTGGTTCAAACATGGACAAAAGAGCTGAACTGCCGAGTGAGGTGAGAGTGACTGGCCTTGACATCAATGCCGCATTTGACCGAGTGTGGCATCAAGGAGCCCTAGAAAAACTGGAGTTGATGGGAGTCAGGGGGAAAACTCTCCGCTGGTTGGAGTCATACCTAGCATAAAGGAAGATCGTTGTGGTTGTTGGAGGTCAGTCATCTCAGCTCCAGGACATCACTGCAGGAGTTCCTCAGGGTACAGTCCTCAGCCCAACCATCTTCAGCTGCTTCATCAAGGGCTTTCCTTCTATTATAAGATCAGAAGTGAGGATGTTCGCTGATGATTGCACAATGTTCAGCACCATTCACGACTCTTCAGATACTGAAGCAGTCCATGTCAAAATGCAGCAAGACCTGGACAATATTCAGGCTTGGGCTAACAAGTGGCAAGTAACATTTGCGCCACACAAGTGTCAGACAATGATCTTCTCCAACAAGAGAGAATCTAACCATTATCCCTTGATGTTCAATGGCATTACCATCACTGAATCCCCCGCTATCAACGTCCAGGGGGTTACCATTGACCAGAAACTGAACTGGATTAGCCACATGAATACTGTAGCTACAAGAACAAGTCAGAGGCTAGGAATCCTGTGATGAGTAACTCACGTCTTGACTTCACAAAGCCTGTCCGCACAAACCAGGAGTGTGATGGAATACTCCCCAATTGTTCTGGAGGTAGTGGTGGTGAGCTGCCTTCGTGAACTGCTGCAGTCCATTTGGGGCAAACAACTGTTACTCCATTTGTAGTTACATCCATACTGCTGTTAGGGACGGAGTTCCAGGATTTTTACCCAGCGACAATGAAAGAACAGTGATATAATTCCAAGTCAGGATAATCTGTGCACTTGCAGGCAGTGGCATTCCCATGCATCTGCTGCCCTTGTTCCTCTAGGTGGTAGAGGGTTTGGAGTGTTCTGTTGAAGGAGACTTGACAAGTTGCTGCAATGCATCTTGTAGATGGTACACACTGCTGCCACTATGCGTCGGTGGTGGAGGGAGTGAATGTTTGTGGATGGGGTGCCAATTAAGGGGGCTGCTTTGTTCTAGATGGAGTCAAGCTTCTTGAGTGTTGTAGGAGCTGCACTCATCCAGGCAAGTGGGGAGTATTCCATCACACTCCTGACTTGCGCCTTATAGATGACTTTGGGAAGTCAGGAAATGAGGTGGTTGCTTCTGATCTGCTCTTGTAACCACAATATTTATCTGACTGGTCCAGTTAAGTTCCTGATCAATGGTGACCACCCCCATTCCCCCCAGGATATAGATTGTGGGGGGTTCAGCAATGGTAATGCAGATGAATATCATGGGGAGATCATTAGATTCTCTCTAGTTTGTGATGGTCATGGTCTACCATGCTCCAACAAATCTCTGAGTAATTAAACTACTCCCATCTTTCTCTTCACTCTCAGTGATAATTTTGCATTGCCAATCCCCTTGCCTTAGTCCCAAAGCAGAGGAAGTAGCCTTTCCATATTCACTTCAACAAAGCCCTTCATAATTCAAAAGTCCCAACTAAATCTTCTCCTAGTTTACTCTTTTCCAGTGGATATCATCCTAGGATCTCAAACTGCTCTTCATAATTATAGTTTCTCATCTGTGACATTACCCTGGTCAATCAGCAAGGTGGGTAAATAGATTTGAGATACACATCAGTTGTGAGCAGAATAAGGTTGAAGACCTGAATGGCCTACTCCTGCCCCTCTGTGTTCTAACTATAGCATAATTATTGTTTTACAAAAATTTGTCATTATTCCTTTACTCTTCTACTAAATAGAAAACCTGAACTACTGTTGTCTTTTTTAACGACTTCCTTATCTATTCAGGTAATTATGTACTTTTACCCCTAGGTCTCCTTGTTCTTTCACATTTTAACATAGTATTGCATGCAACAAAAAAAAACCTCCTTATTGCAGATGGCAACTGATCCCTATGGAGTGTAGACCTACTGTACATGCCAAAGAACCATCTGGAAACTCTAAATTTGGATTCCGGTCAAAAATGCTACTGCAGTGCTCCAAGAATAACTTGTCCATGTGTTTCAAAAAAATTCTAGGAAGTTATTGGAAATGTTACACATTTATACTGTATGCCTGCAGAACACAGGCTGTGTTGTTTCATTTCAGGAGGGAATTAAGGACAACTGAATATTTGAAGATATCTGTGTGTCAACGGTTAGTAGAATTAAGTGGAAAGGAGCAAATGCATAAGTTCTACAGTTGTTCTGTTAAGTCAATACAATTGAAGAGACAATTTTGAACATAACGAGCTGAATTTTATACAGGGTCAAGAACCCGACACCCAGATGAATTCTGAGTTTCAACTCCACACCCTAACTGTGTCACTCTCAAACTCAAATGGTCTAATTGGGCCAGAAAGTGAGTTGCGTGCCCAGTTATTGGTGCCAAGCGCTTCAAGGAGGCAAGAGCTGCCTGCCTTGCCCCAGCAGCAAAGGCAGGCAGCAGCCATACTGGAGGTTAGTGCTATCTTGCTGAAGAGAGCAGGCAACGTCCTAGAGGGCCAACAGTGTCCATGGCAAAACAAGGGGCCATGCAGGCGAGGATTATGACCCTGGAACCAGCGCAAGGAGTTCCAGGAAAGGTCAGTTATAAATAAAATGAAGAGAAAATGTTTGATGGCTCCCTCAGCAAATCCGACAGCTGTGCACTGATCTTCGCCAGACTGTTCAGGTTTGCCGAATTGAAGATTCAAAATTGCAATGCTGAAAAGACAGGTCCCATAGCACGAGCCTTAATGACTATCCTGGGGGCATCCGGATCCTGAGATGGCCTTTGGGACCACGATTTTTAATTCCCGCCGCACTGATTCCCAACTCCACAGCCCTTTGAAAATCTGGACCAACAAGCCTTTTATATCAATCATCTATTATGAGTGTAAACAGCACAAAATGTGCTCCTTTCAACATTTGGGCCCTGTCGTATTGAGCACAGATTTGAGACATTGGCTTTGATATTATCCTTCCTCGCGAGGAGAGGGAGAGGGTTGGGATATGGCAGGTGTTGGGGACAGTGCTAAAAATAAATGAACAGGCAATGCAAATTCAACCCGCCATATCGCTGTGTTTGAACGCCCCGCTGTTTGGGGGGAAGTGGGGCTATGTGAGTAGGATACTTCATTAACATGTTTTAATTGGGAGTCCAACAGTAAAAGGGAGATAGGAAGAACTTTTCTTTAATGGGGTCCTGCCCTTAAATTCAGCAGGACCTCTGAGCATCCGGGCTTGCCAGGTTCTTCAGATGTTTTCGGCCTCCCTCGCGCTTTCCTGTAAATATATCTTTTCAAGAAATCAAATAATACTGGCTAATGAGGTCTGCACCTAGTGGAGGGGGTTGGGAGATTTGTCAGTTCCAGTGATGCCCATGCCTTGGCCACAGTGCACATATTCCACTGACCAGGGTCCATTATGGTGAGAAAGCTGGTCCAAAAAACAAATGGCTGAGACAGAGTTGTAAGGGGTAAACAAAAAGATGCCTTCAACATGGACATGTTTTCATTTCATATCAATTCCTTCCCCTGTTACATTTCTTTTAAAGCCAATCGTAGATGTAGAATAAACAGGTAACACATCTGTTAAAATAACAGAAAGCACATCTGCATTTATTATGCATATATCACTGACTGTAATTTCCAGGCGATAGTTTATAAGGTTTATGCTTTACAAACAGAAACAGCCAGCATCTGGAGGCTTAGGGAAAGTAGCTGTCTGAAGCTGTGATTCTGTCCTTTCCTTTACTGTAGTGATGTTCATAACACAGTCTGGGGTTATTTGCAGCCTATTGAATTTTCAGCTCCAGCCTTGAGTGGGCTTCTCCTGGTCTCCATTCCCAGGCAAGCCCCCCCCCAGCCCCAATGCTCTGAGAATTCAGTTCCATTTCCATCGGGAGAAATGAGAATCTGAGAGTAAACTAGCAAATAATACAAAAACAGGTTGCTAAGAGCTTCAACACGCATGGAGAAAGGGAGAGATTAGTGAAAGTAAACATGGGACTCTCAGGGATAGAAGGAGGAATTATATTGGGAAATAAAGAAATGAGAAATGTTAAACAAATATTTTGTGTCTTCACAGTGGAAGACATAGAGAGCAGAATGGAATTTTTTGGGAAACAAAGGAGTGAAGAACTTAAAGTAATTAATATTAATTAAAGAAAATGGACTGGAGAAATTATCGAGAATAAAATGGACAAATTCCTGGACCTGATGGTCCGCACACTAAGCAGAATCATCTGCAGCTCCTCTAGATCCATCTTTTGTTTCTTTAATTGTCCCATTACCATCTCATTTTTCCTTGCATTTCCATTTTTAGTCCTTAAATCTCTCTAGTCTTCCACCCTATTACAAATCTTCCATTATTTCCTACCCCAACCCCGCCATCTTCACTTTACTTGCTTAAAACCTGTTACATCTCTAACCTTTTTCCCGTTCTGATGAAAGGTCATCAACCTGAAATGTTAATTCTGTTTCTCTTTTCACAGACGTTGCTTGACCTCCTGAGTATTTCCACCATTATCTGTTCTTATTCTACAGAGAGTCAACATAGTTTCATGAAAGGGATATTGTGTTTGAGAAATACATAGTTTTGGGCAGGGTAGATAAGGGATGGAGTGGATGGAGTATATTTGGATTTTCAGATGGCATTTGATAACGTACCACAAAAGAGGATGTGACATTAGAATTAGGGGTCTGGGGGTTAATATAATAACATGCATCATGGAGTTGTTAACTGACCAAAAACAAGAGAGTACAAATAAACTGATCTTTCTCGGGATGGCAGGATATAAGTCGTGGAGTGCTGCAAGGATCAGTGCTTGGGCCTCAGCTATTTACAATCTATTTCAAGGACTTGGATAAGAGGACCGAGTTTAATGTACCCAAGTTTGCTGATGCTACAAAGTGAGCTGACAGAACATGTAAAGAGAAAAGGAAGATAAAGAGCAGTTAGGTGATTGGTTGCAGATGGAGTATATTGTGGGGAAATGTGAAATCATCCACTTTGATAGACAGAATGGAAAAGCAGAATATTTTTTAAAAGGTCAGACTAGTAAATGTTGGCATTCAGAGGAATTTGAGGGTCCTGTACATGAATCACAGAAAGTTAACATCTAGGTACAGTAAGCAATTAGGAAAACAAATGGTATGTTAACCTTTCATACAAGGAGGTTGGATTATAAGAGTAAGGAAGTTGTGCTGAAGTTGTATAGAGCTTAGAGCACACCAGGAGGACTATGTGCAGTTTTGGTCTCTTTACATTTGTTAAAATATATTGCAGAGGAGGTGCAAATAAGGTTCATTAGATTGGTTCCTGTGATGAGAGGGCTGTTCTTTGAGTAGAGATTGAGTAGAATAGGGCTATATTCCATTGGGGTTAGAAGCATGAGAGGTGATCTAATTAAAATATATAAAATTCTTGACAGGGCTTGACAGGATAGATGCTGAGAGCTTGTGGAGGTTTCCCTTGGCTGTACAATCTCGAACGAGGGGGCATAGTCTCAGGATAAGAGATCAGCCATTTTGGACTCAGAAGAGGAGAAATTTATTCACTCAGGAGGTTGTGAATCTTTGGAATTCTCTACACTAAAGGGCTGTGGATGGTCAATCAATGAATATATTCAAGAGAGAGATCAACAGATTTATGGATAATAATAGAATCACGGGATATGATATACAGCGGACATGGGATACAGCAGAAAATGGAGTTTAGGTAGAAATTCAGTCCTGATCATATTGAATGACAGTGAAGGCTTGAAGGACTATATAACCTACACCTGCTCCTATTTCTTAGGCTCCTTTTTTTGCTGTTCGGCAGGCAAGGGAATGCTATTTGGGAGCAGGATTTTACCTGCTTCGATAAAGCAGGGTGAATATCAAGAGTTAGCTGCAGCATTGTAACAACCTCGCTGCATTTGTACAAAGGAAGCAGACAGGATATTAGAATTTTGAACAAATGACATACAGCTCTCTGTTGGGAGTGCAGGGTCACAGAATCATCACTACAGTCACCGGATGAAAGTTTTAGTTCGGCTTTCAAGCATCATTCCCCATGCTCTCTCTCTCTCTCTCTCACCCCCTAAGCTACAGAAGCTGAGCAGACAGAAAGAAAAAGCGAAAACTGTTGAAAATTTGCAATAATAACAAAAGCAGTTTGAATACTGCCTTTAATTCTGAAAGGATTCTGAGGATTTTAACCTCAGAAAGGATATCAGAGCCTTGGAGGGGTTAGTGTGCAGATTCACCAGAATGATACCAGAACTAAAATTGAGGCCAGGTTACATAGACTAGGCTTATTTTGCTTTGAATATTGAAGATTAAGAGGTGATATAATTGAAGTGTTTAAGATGATTAAAGGAGTTATTAGGGTAGAACGAGACTATTTCCTCTGGTAGGGGACTCCAAAATCAGGGGCCATAACCAAGTGGAGCTAAGCCATTCAGAAGTGATGTCAAGAAGCATTTCTTCACAGAAAGGTTAGTGGAAATCTGTAACTCCTTCCCCCAACAAGCTATGGATACCGTGATCTATTGAAAATGTCAAAACTCCAATGACTAGATTTTTGTTGCGCAATGGTATTGAAGGAAATGGAACCCAAGCAGAATGGCAATACAGGCTTAGCTGAAAGGTTAATTCCTATATCTAAGTTCCTAAATGCTGGAAATAAACAGCTACTGAAAAGAGAGACTGCCACTACATTTTCAAATGCTGGGAAATTGGGACCTAGTGCAGGCACCATTTCAGAATCGTGGTCATGGAGGGCATCTCAGTATCCCGATGTGTCCAGGTTAATTTAAAATTTTCAAAGGGCTGGCGGGTGAGGGAGGAAATGGGAAACCCACTCACCTCCAATTAACAGTCCTTTTATTTCCTGTAGGAGCTGGTTAGCAGTCTGAGGAGGGTGTGGGTGGGATTTTCAAAGGCCAAATCAGTGAACCCAAACAGCCTGGTGAGCATTAGTGCTCAGCTCTTGGGCTCATTGCGGGGACCACAGAAAGGTTATTTTTATTTGTGGGAAACTGAAATTTGATGGGCCAGCGTGCACTGAGTCGAGCGCTTTACTGTGTGTGCATAGCCACTTACCTCCATGTTTCAGTTCCTAGGAGCTACCTGCTTTATTTGGCAAGGCAGCAGCAGGTCCCAACATGGCTGCTTGCTGCCTGCCTTTGCTGTTGACACCAAGCAGCTCCTGCCTCCTGGAGATGCTCATTGCCACTAACTGGGCACCAAGCTCTCCTCCAGCCCAATTAGGACATTCACATTCAAAAATAGTGTTGCAAGAGCAACGCAGTTGAGGTGCAGGGTCGGGACCCGGAATTTATCTGGGTGCCGGGTTCTCAATCCCACTTTGAAAATCCAACCCCTAGAGTCGCATAATCTCTGTTTCCAGATGTTGACAAACTTTGTGTATTTCAACTGTTTTGTAATACTTTCATTTGTGGAGCTTTCAGCAAATATTCACAATTTTTAATAAGTATTTGCTCCTTTTTGATATGTTGCATTCAATGTTGCCTCAGATATGTACCAAAATATTTCTCTGCAAACTACTGCTTTTCATCCCTGCCCTTAGACCATAAGACCATAAGACACAGGAGCAGAAATTAGGCCATTCGGCCCATCGAGTCTGCTCCGCCATTCAATCATGGCTGATAAGTTTCTCAACCCCATTCTCCTGCCTTCTCCCCGTAACCTTTGATCCCCTTACCAATCAAGAACCTCAAATGTGGTTTGTCAGTATTGGCACAGACATCTTGGCTTTGCTGTTATCTCTGTGATTAATATCCACCACATATCAAATACACTCAATGACCTGGCCTCCACAGCCTTCTGTGGCAATGAATTCCATAGATTCACCACTCTCTGGCTCTCTGGCCTTCTTTCCATCTTGCTATTTTCGCGCTGCTCTCTGACCAATACAAGCACACAGCATCTGTACAAATCTTAGCTCTGTAAACGTGTTGCGGAAACTTAGGCATAAACTGAATTGCATACCTTCTCAAAACATCCGAAATTTAGTCTCACATATGCAAACTGTCCCTATCCACACAAAAAAATGTACTTTGTTGACATTCAACTCATGATTCTGTCTGAATTTATCATCGGCTTCAATTCCCCAGACAGTGCTTCTATTCAAGGTTTTTTAATGCTTAAGTCACAAACTTCCTCGCAATGAATAACCTTTCAGCAAAGCCAACAAGTACTGGGAAAAAGGGGAGACTTTAATTTGGCACAACAATTCTCAGAATGGCCTTACCCAAGATGAGCGCACCACTATGATGTTGCAGACGACTGAATTACAAATGCGGCTACATTTTAACTCCACTTTGCTTGGAACTATATTATAGAATCACACAGCACAGACAGAGGCCATTTGACCCACCATGATTGTGCCGACTCTTTGAAAGAACTGTCCTGCTCTTAGCTCTGGTCTTTCCCAGGGACCTGCAATCTTTGAACTCTGAGCTATTCACAATCCAATCAGGACCATATAATGACTTTTTACAATATCGTTACGAGTGCAAAGTTTTATAAGATGGTTATGTATTAAACTTTCTCTTTTAATTCAAGGTAAGGTGGAGAGGGTCATGTGATCTCTTACTAGCTCTGCCTGACGATAAGCCTATGTGACCTGGTTGTCATGGGACCGGGGTCCTAAGACAAGTCCTACCGAAACCCAAGTGCCAGCTTTCACCACCTGGACACAAAGAAAGTAGCAGGTTGGCTTTGTCATTGACAGACTTACAGATTCTCAGATTTACCCACTCCAGATACGTTAGAGAGAGAGAGAGAATTCCAGAGAGAGAAAGACGGGGGGGGGCTGAATTTTCTGGCTGTTGGGGGGCAGAGCAGGAGCGGGCGTAGGTGGGCATGAATCCAATCGGTGCCTGCAATCGGGTCTGTACCGCCATTTTACATGGGCGGGCCAATTAAGGCCCACCCAGCGTGAATCGCAGCTCCCGAGGTCAGCGGGAGTGGGCAGGCAGCAGTGGGACTGCAATGGCTGCCGGGTCCAATGGTGACCCGGGTGGCCTGTTTTAAAAAGCTCCTGCAGCCTTTCAAAGGCTGCGAATCATGGCCAGTGGAAGGGCTCCCCAGAGCGCTGCTGGTGAGCAGGCCAGGCCGGAGGGGAGGACAGGGGGGCACTGTACCCCATGTTTTTCGATGATTGCCTTGCTGCCCTCCTCGAGGGGGTGACAGCACAGCTGGTGTTGGTCCCCCAGGAAGGGAGGAGGAGGCCCCCCCACATGACGAAACATGCCTGGGAGGAGGTGGTGGAGGTGGTGAGCTCCCACAATGTGGTGCAGTGCACCTGGATCCAGTGTCGCAATCGCTTCAACGACCGGTTGCGCTCAGGAAGGGCAAGTACCATGTTGGCATTAGTCACTTAACCCAGCAGGTAGGCTTTCACCCCTTGCTGCCACCCGCACCTCCCCCCACCCCATATGAGTGTAGTGACTGTATTGAATCATTGACGGCATGTGTCCTTCGCTGGGTGGGCCAGCAGATATTGCCCATGCTGAGGTCACCCTGAGAGGGTGGTGAGAGATGGGTTCTGCCCCCGCAGCATGTGGTACACTGAGACCCACATTAATGTTTTGGGGGCAACCTGGAGGAGCTGTACCTAGGCGCAGTGCTGGAACTCCAGGACATGTCAAAGTCAGGGTGATGACCTGCTGGGAGGGGAGCTTCAAGGTGGCGTGACACCGATCGATCTGCTGCGCTCTGCGCTCCATGTGCTTATGCCTCCTTGCTATGGATGGATATACCATGTGGTGCCTGATGTGATGTAGGCAGCATTTGGCCATGGGGGTGGGGGTGCGGAGGGGGGGGTGTTGGGGACAGGCCTAGCAGCTTTGTGTGAGTGTTCGGCAGCAGCGGGGTGAGGAGGCTCTGGGGATGGGCCGTACGCGAAGAGAGTCCAGGTACAAGTACCACTAAGCAATGCTCTTCTCTCCTTTTCAGGAGAAGAATGCACATAATGCAGCCGAGCGGGTGAGGACTGGCACAGTTGGTGATTCTCAGCCGCTTCGAGCAGGAGGCTCTAGATTTGGAGGGGCACCATGTGCCCAGGTCCACTGGTGTCAGTGAGGCTGGGGTGCCACGGGCAGGTATGTTTGCCCAGCAGTGAGGTCACCATTGTTCTCCCAACAGCCATGGCAGTGCTGAATGTTCAGTGATTGAAGTTTGCAACATGGCTTGACCATTGCTTAGGGAAGGATGAGCGCATGATGATCCAGGGGACAGGGATACACATTGACATTGTCTCCATGTTAACTGATCCAATGTTCTTGTTCTTCCTTTCAGCATCAGCGGAGCAGGGCCGGGAGGAGGAGCAGCAGAGGCCCCCTCTCACATCTGAGGGCCCTGAAATCTCGGACTCACCAGCGTCACACCATCTCTGTCAGGCAGGCACCAGCGCAGATACTAGCACCTTGGTGGGAATTAGAACATCAGCTAGTGTCCCGGGGCACAGTGGTGAGGGCACTTCACAGTCGCTGGAGGAGCTGGCAGAGACAGAGAGTGCCCATGGCGCCAGCAGTCGGAGGACTGCAGGGGACCAGACACATGCTCAGTCGGTGCCTGATGATGTGCCTATGGAGTCGTCCGCAATGCAGCAAACACAGGAAATGCGACCGGGTGTGCGGGAGCATCTGGGGGAGATACATGAGGCTATGCTTGGCTTGGTCTCCGTGGTGGGGGAATCTACGCGGACGATCGCCGAAGCAATGAGCCACATGTCCGAGCGCCATGTGTCCTCCATGGAGAGAGTGGCGACTCTCGTGGAGAGGCTCCTCCAGGAGACCCATCAGGGCTTCCTGGGGATGCGCTCGGACCAGCAAACCCTCACATCGGCATTCATCTCAGCTGGTCAGTGCCAATGTGGGAGATGGTCTGCGCACCAAGTTTCCCAGCTCGGTGCCCATCCATCCACAGTGAGCAGGGAGGTCCGAAGCGACCTCACGTTGGCGCAGCAGCTGCTTGTCGTCTCTGCGGGCTCCTCTCAGGGCGCTCCGGATGAGGGCGGCAGCTTTTCTGTCCCTCTCCCAGTGACCAGAGCATCCAGTCAGGCTACGACGACTGGGGAGATGCCAGCTGTGGAACTGGCAGCTCCCTCCCAGGCAGAGCCAGCACAGGCTCCAGGGCCAGAGGACGACTGCCAAGGTCATTGAGGCCAACAGGACAGGAGAGTGAGCAGGCTGGCTCAGATGCCACTCCCAGCGATGGGGCAGCGACGAGATGCAGCACCCGGAAACATAAATATAAGGCACCTTAGGCACACAACGGGTTTATCACTAGTGCTTTTCTGTTGGCCCGCAATGTGGTCTTTATGAGTTGGTGTGATTTTTAACACCTTTTTCATTTTGTTTCATTAAGTTTCTTTGGTTGCAATAATAAATTCAGACATGTCACCATGGCTGAGGGTGCCCCTTTTGTTCCGCAGGTGGATGGTTTCCAATAATGTAATGTGTGCTTTATGGGACATTCAGCTTTATTAACAAGGATCTTAGTTAATGTTCATAATCTGGCAGATCTTGCACTTAGGTCTCAAATATGGAGCCTGCAGCCCAGGCTTGTCCTGGAGGTCCATCTGTGGTGGGCTAGCTGAAGGTTCATTGGATTAAAGCCTCCCGGGTGTCCCTGCCTCCCTGGAGTAGGCCCGGGTCAGCGTCTACCCCCTCAGCAATTCCCTGTGCATGCTCATCCTCGGACTCACTGCTGGACTCATCGTGTGCAGCCGCAGCCAGTGCATCAACGTCTTCATCGTCCACTGCGTCCCCCCTTTCCAGGGCAAGATTGTGGAGAGTGCAGCATGTAACCACTATCACCGAGACACAATCTGGGGGGTACTGGAGTGCACCGCCCGAGCAGTCCAGGCATCGGAAGTGCATATTGAGAAGACCGATGGTTCTCTCCACCACAGCCCTTGTGGAGGCGTGGCTCCTATTATACCGCTGCTCAGCTTCTGTTCTTGGATGGTGGAGAGGCGTCATGAGCCACCTTCTGAGGGGACACCCCTTGTCACCCAGCAGCCATCCATCCAGCCGGGCTGGAGCACTGAAGAGCCCCGGTACCTGGGAGTGTCTGAGGATGCAGGCGTCGTGGGAGCTGCCTGGGTACCTTGCACAGACTTGTAGAATCAGCATCCTGTGATCACACACTATCTGCACGTTCATGGAGTGGAAGCCCTTCCTGTTGATGAAGGCACCGGGCTCACCTGCTGGCGCCTTGATGGCCACATGTGTACAGTCTATTGCACCCTGGACACGGGGGAAGCCAGCAATGGCCGCGAAGCCTCTGGCTCGCTGTCCCTGGCTTGCCTGGTCCCAACGGTAGTGGATGAAGGTCAATGCACGTCTGAACAGAGCGTCTGTGACCTGCTTGACACAAGTGTGGACAGCTGATTGGGAAACACCGAAAAGATCACCCACTGAGCCCTGGAAGGAGCCAGAAGCATAGAAGTTGAGGGCAGCTGTGACTTTAGAGCCACTGGCATGGGGTATCCACCCACACAGTTAGCAGAGATCTCAGGCCCTATCATCTGATAGGTATAGTTGACTGTCTCCCTTGAGAGACAGAGCCTCCTTCGACACTGCACCTCAGACATATTGAGGTAGCTGCTTCGCCGCCTTTATACCCTGGCAGCAGGATAGTGGTGCCTTCTGCGGTCCCTTCCTTGGACGACCTCTTGGCCCTGCACCCTTGTGCCTGCGCCTCCCAAAGGTGGCTCCCCTGGAGGCTGAATGTGCACTCCTGGCCTCCTCCCCCTTCTAGCCCTCCCTTCCTCCTCAGAGGAGGTGCCTCCAGTGGAGAGTTCAGCTCCCATTCCCAGGCTAAGTGAAGGCTTCCAGAAACCTGCAGGCCCAAAAAAGATTCCTCAGTGCAGAGTGCTGACCTGAAGGTTGTGAGTCCAGACCAAGCAGCTGGAATGCGTTTTGAAGTATTGCTGATCACACAGGCAAATATCAGTAACTTTAAAACATCAATATTTGACAGAGCAGATTCACAACCCCACTGAGCCCTCTTATCCCACCTGTGGATGAGGTTTATACAAATGTTTCCTACCCGCCTGCCCGTTGCACCCGTGTACCGACCCGAAGATTGCACGGGCCCTGAAAGATCACCATTGATTGGCGCCTCAAGGGCCTTAAGTGGCCTGTTAATTAATGGCGGGAACGCGTCGGATATCATCGTGCGCCCACCCAACAAAATATCACGATGCGGTGCAGTGACGTCGGGACGCTCGCCTGATGTCACCGCGCGTCACTTTACGCATGTGCGTGCGGGGCCCGCCCCCACACGCCAACAGGAAAATTCTGCCCAGGGAAACAGCAGCTGCAACAAACAGCAGTTTTCTTTTAGCCACCAGGCAAACTTCTGGTGGGAACTCAGTCTCTGGTTGAAGAGATGAGACTTATGGAGGTTTAAGGAAGAGTCGCGCTGGCATTGCTGGGAGGAGTCATTGCTGGAGTGAACTTGCTGCTGGAATTTGGTTCGGGGGTTCTTCGAAGACTAAGAGAAATGATTTTCAATGAACATTGGACGTTATGATTCAGCAAACTGGGGAGAAATGAGTCTGTTAGAAGCTGGGAGTAACTTTGGACTGGTTCTTGTAAAGACTATGATTCTACAAAGATTACGGTGTAACGTATAAAGGCAACATGGGGTATTCAGTCGTGTTAGGAAATTAAATGGGGGATATCTTTTTGGTGGTGCAGTGTATTAGTTGCCTACTAGGTAGTGCTTAGTCAATGTTGCTTTTAATATATTTATTACAGTAAAAGTCTTCAAACGTGAAATCCTGTTGATCACTAGGAATTGAAATCATTTTTTAAAAGTTAACAGTCTCTACAGGGATTGTAACAATATACAGCAAATCATAAAAATAATAAGTAAATGTAAAACTAAAACAAAAACCCAATTTCAACCCCAGACCAGGAAGGTGAGGATCTATTCTCAGAGAGAAGCAAAGTGACTTGAAAACTCCCAGAATAAAACACATTGCATAACAGTGCACACCGGAGGTCGACATGAACTCTCCCTTGCTCCAGTTTGTGTCCATTTCTCTTCCTCTCCAGTTTGTGTTTCTTCCCTCCCTCTCCCCTGTTTGTTTCTCGTTCTCTCCCTCTCAAGTTGCGTTCTTCTCTCTCTCCCAAGTTTGTGTTTCTCTCTCACCCTCCCCCAGTTTGTGTTCCCCTCTCTCCCTCCTGCATTGTGTTTTTCTCTCTCCCTCCTCCCAGTTTGTGTTTTTCTCTCTCCCTCCCCCAGTTAATTTGTGGAAGTTCTCTCAGTCAGGACGCAGTTTCCAGACTATTTTCATTGCCCCCAATCATCCATCATCCTCACCACCAGCAATGACAGAATACATTCCAGTAGAGCTCAGACATTGTGGTTTGGTTGCAAGCCACGACAGCCCGGACACTGCACATGCACAAATTAAATGCATCAAGGAACCATTTCTCCAGAGTCGGCATTAGCACTCAGGGGATGAATCATCCATTCTGCTAGACTTCTGTCAAAGCAGGAGAGTTGGGAACCTTCATCGTTTACAGAAGTATGAGAAAGCAGCAATCTGGCTCAAGTTAGGTTTGGCAAAAGGACTGCAGCAGCCGGATGGTAGTTTTAAATTGGATGATAGTTCCTCGAAATGAAGGATTTTGTGATGCACCACTCCATAGAATAATACCCCGGGGGCATGAGAAAAACATCGCAAGCCATGACCAGCGCAGCTTTTCTCAATGAAGAAAGCCGCAGAGGAAACAGCCTCTGTTTGCCCCAAGGGAGTCCATGTAGCCTGCTTCTAGCAGCTCCATACGAATTTCAGCCCCCGCGCCCCCCAGTGTTTCTACGTTGGTCCACATTCTCTGAGATTCTCAGGGCTCAATGTAGCTACGTTTTAGATTAATCACCCAATAGAATTTAACTCCTGCCTCCCAACAAAACACCACTGACCAAACTACTTGAGGTCCCCAATTCTCTGGTCTCTGCCTTCTATTTTCTAAAGTTGGGTTGCAAAACACATACACAAGTTCGAAGTAAAAAACAGAAAGTGCTGGAAAAACTCAGCAAGTCTGGCAGCATTTGTGGAGAGAGAGAGAAACAGAGTTAATGTTTCGAGCCCAATATGGTTCTCCTTCAGAACGCCTACAAAAATTTGGTTTATTGACTTAATGATACAATCAGGCCACAAATTCAACTCCTGATAGTTCCGAATACCAGTTTATAGTTAATTTGAGGTAACAGGAATGGCGGACAGATAGGTAACTGTTTCCTTCCTCCAAAAATCGGCACTGGGTTGTAGGAAATGACAACAAAATAGAGGTTGAAATAATAGAAAATAAAAGAGAGAAGCTAGAGAAAGGAAAGGAGATGAGAAAGGGAGGAGATAAAAGTAATGCAATGTTTTACACTCATCTTTTAGGATTTCAACTCAATTCTGTTGGAACTTGCGGTAGGTGTGGCTCAGTGGGTAGCACTCTTGCCTCTATGGGTTCAAGACCACTTGAGCTACCCGAACAAAAACTCTAGGCTGACACTCCAGTACAGTACTGAGGGAGTACTGCACAGTTCTGAGGGAGTACTGCACAGTCGAAGATGCCATCTTTCAGATGAGACATTAAATGGAAGTGTCATCTTCCCTCACAGAAGGATGTAGGTGATCCCATGGCACTAGTTCCAAGAATAGCAAGGGAACACTCCATTTTCTGTCCAATATTTAGCCCTCAACTAGCATCGAGGAAAAAGTACAGGTACAGTACCTCAAATCCAGCTCCCCTGAAAAATAGCCATTTCTTCCTCCATATTCCAGCGAACCTTGAACTCACCTGACCCAGCACAGAAAAGTTCAGGGAGCTGCAGAGTACTGATTGGCTTCGAATACCTGACATTTCCTATGTTCCAGCGAACCTTGACCCCACCTGACCCAGTGCAGAAATGGCAGAGACGGTTGAACTCACCCAGGAAGAACAAAAGACATAATCCAATGAGGTTGAATATTTAGCCATGTATTGTACTTAGGATCAGGACATATGCCTATTCTTGCTATAGTATTGAGTTTTGATAGCATTAAGGCCACCCAAATAGAAGCTTACAGGCTTAAATTCAAACATTGCACTTAATTCCTAAAAGCCTTTAAGTTCACTGGTTGCCTTCTTGCAGCTGGCCCAAGTCAGTTCAAAGAGAGTTTATAAGAATGGTGTACAATCTTGCATAAATAAGAAAAACAAACAGTTTTCAGTTACAACTGTATTTAACATCATCCAGTATGACTGATCTTTTCTTGTTATAAACAGGGTGCGTTGATGTAGGGAAGTGGGGGAGGCATGAGAGAGTTATTAAATCCAAAGTGTGAGAAGTGAATTAATATCAGCACTGACATGGCCATTAACGCAAAGTGCTTCGTAATCCTATCAGTTGGTTTTCCTGTGCCCCCCATTCACTGAATTAAGGCATTCCGATTTCAATTAAGGCGTTATGATTTTTTTTTCCGGGAAGTTCCGAAACAAGTTCCAAAATCCAGCACAGACTGAGTCCCGAGGTTGCCGGGTTAGAGGTACTCTCTCTGTACCGAAGTATTATTGCACTGCTGTTTGTCAAAGGTTTCTGCGTGGAAATTGTCTGCTACATTTCCAACACTACAACAGTGACTACACTTCAAAAGTACTCAGTGCTTTCACATGTCCTGACATCTTGAAAGGCGCTATACAAATGCAACTTCTTCAGAAGTTGGAAGAAATTGGTACAAATGGTTTGTCCACGAGCTATAGAAATCTTTGAAGATTCTAGCAATGCATGGACGAAGGGATATTAATCACAGAGATAACAGCAAAGCCAAGATGTCTGTGCCAATACTGACAAACCACATTTTTTTCCTTAGCATTGCTTTTAAACAATTTAAAGAGTGCAATTTTTAATGTGCATCAAAATGTATTTAGAATGCCTCTTTGGAACAGGTCTGCACTGTCTACAGGAGTCCGAGATTCCCAGAAACCAGTGTTTATGGACAGGAATTCTTGGCAGTGCTGCTTTTTAATAAACCAAGTACAGTAACACTTGATTTTTTTCCAATAAAAGACAAATCTTAACATTTTGTGATAAGCCTTTGTATCACAAATATGGATTTAATGCAAAGAACACATTGAGATAATCGTTGGTCAGTGAGGGCTGTAACTGAAGAACTCAGGCCAATTCTCCTGACAAACAAAAGCCTATCTAAAACCTTTAAACTTTTTAATCTCTTTCAATTGCTACAATAAGCTTTTTAAGTCCCAGATTTGCCGTGACTTTGTCACTATTTTCTTTTTGTCCTTTTCCCCATCCTATAAACATTGGGGCCAGTTATAGGGCCAGTTCTGCTCATCTGGATAGTGAAGATTGCATTTCACTATAGTGAGGACTCAGTGCTGAGCCATTGCCTCCATATCTAGGGGACACTCATGGCTTGGCTGCTGGGCAGTCGGTAGATGGACCTTAGTCATCCCTGTTTCTGAGGCCAATTGTAGTATCTGTACTCCCACACCAGGTGAGATCAGCTAACTGGAGATACACCGGCATCAAAGCTGGGCCTTCACGACCTTCCAGCCACATAACAGCCTGAGCTAAATGAGAAGCAGCTGAACTGGAGCAGAAACCCAATGATAATACTGTACAAAGATAACTGAATTGTTGATTGATTCCATGGGCAGAATTTTTAGGCCCGGTCGGATGCGAAATCGCGGGGGATGCTCGCCCGTCATCCCACGCTGGTGGAATATTTTGGTCGGCAGGTGCGTGCAAAAGTCAGAAGTGCGCCCGCCGACAATTAAGAGGCCAATTAGTGCCATTAAAGTTGTAATTGTCTCGATTTTTTTGTGGTCCATCCAACCTTACGGTTGGTGGAGGGGCAGATCGGCCAGGCAGACTTTGCATTTTTCATGAAACCTCGTCCAAAGGTGGGATGAGGACAACGTTTTTAAAAAAGTATGGACAGGGTTTTTATCATGCATATGTTCAGGTGATGGATCGTGATGTGTAGGCATTTCTTTTCCAGATTTTAAAAGCTTTATTTATTACTTTTAAACTCTTCAGCTCCTTGAGGCAGCTCTCTGCCTTTAGGGAGCTTTAATTCAGCGCTCGCCCATGCTTACATCAGCACCCGCCCTCCTTCCACCCCCACCCTGGCAGTGCTAGACATTTCAGCGCTCGCTTCACGCTGGTTGGCCGTTAATTGGCCAGCCGGTGTGAAGTTGCGGTTGAGGGGGCGCCGATCGTGATTAGCGGTCCGTTCCCCGGCCGCGCCGATCGCTTCCGCCCGCCAAATCCTGCCCTATATTACCGTATTTTCTTTTAAAAACTTGATTAAATTACCCGTTTCTCTTCCTCATGCTTGTTACACTCCAGAAGGTCAGGTAGCGAAGGGCAGAACTGGAGTCCAATCTTTAACTTTATAAGCTTTTATTTGTGGAGGCGGACATTCCAAACATGGGCCTCCAAAGCCCAACTACCATCGTTTCAGTCCACTCCTATTTACAGAAGCACAAGTGAATCCTGAGTAATGTCCACCAGTTGAAAAAATTAAACAATCAGGCCTGGATTTTCATGCATTGCAAACAACTCTGGAGACATTTAAAAATGCCGGGCAGGATCCAATTCCTGGATTCCAGCATCCCCAGTTTTTACTGGCACGGGATAAGGGTGCGGGTAGTGAGCCTGCACTCTGCATTGCCGATGTAGTCTGCTCCATTGCAGGGGTAGGCATCTCCTAGCCGCCCGTAATTTTCGTAGAGTCAGGCCAGTTCCTCCATGACTCATGGTTCATGAACCTTCATAGCAGTCGTGAACTATAGTCTAGATTCAGGAATCTTTTGAAAGATAAATTCAGAAAATCTTACCCATGCTCCCCATGCCCCGCCATTCCAAATCAGTGCTAACTCATGCACCCAATCAATGGCCATCGTCCCTTATACTCTCCATGCCAACTCAATGCCAACTCTTGCCCCCAGCCTCTTTCCATGGCCCCTCACAGTGCCCATGCCAACTCGATCCCATCTCATTCCCTTCCATGCATATCCATTCAGTATGCACTTGCATGTTTGACTGTCAGCCCAGATCAATAAAAGCACTAGCTCAGCAGGGGGCTTTGTTTTGACAACTGAAGTACTTATTGATGTTGCTTGATTGACATATTTAAGTGGTTCCAAAAGTTCTTTCTGTGATCTTTTTTCTCAATATCTTAATGTTTGTTTGGACAAGATTAAGAGGTGTAAAGTCTATGAAGCTTCTGTTATTGATACTTTAATGTTCTGTCTGATTGACACTTTTATAGGGTTGTAGGCACAGCAGATTTTTCTAAAGAATGTTTGTGAATGGGTGTTTTTTTCTGTCAGTAGTTCAACACTTGCCATTGTTATTATACGGCTCATTGGTTCTGTACACAGTGCATACTGATTGAATGGGCATGGAAGGGGCATGGGTTGGCATTGTATAAGAGACCAACAGGGTGGTTGGCGGAGGTGAGAGGGTGCGAGGTTTTGACGGATGAGGACTAGAGGGCCTAAAATCTCCTAACACAATTTAGGCAAAGTCCCAGAGAACCACAGCAGGCCTTCTAACCAGCCAGCCTCGGTACTCGCCCACCCAAATGGCCGCTGAGTCTCTGCTTCTGGGGTTGGCGGGCCAGACTTCATCCAGCACCCTGGAAAAAAATTGTGCGTATCGGGGAAGTTTTGACTAGGATGTGTCTGGCAAGTCGGGAAATTTCCTGACTCGAGCTACCCATCTCGGTTGCAAAAATCTGGCCGTCAATATACAATTAAACACTGCTCCCCCCATTTCATCATGCACTTGGCTGACGGAACATTTTCAGTCTCCGTTTTCAAGTATTTTATGATTTTGGATCCTGTGTCTAAGTGACATTGAATGTTATATATTGTATCTGATGGTGCTACCTTGTCTATCTACTTTACAAAAGCAGCTCTTATTCCTTCAGCAATTAGTTAAAGCTGTTAACATATCTAATCTTCATTGGAATTTGAAACAATTTAACACAAGAGGAAACTAGACCACCTCAAGCTCCATTTGTTGATAAAGATTAAATTAAAATAATGACTGTTTACAGTACAGTTGCACATATTGTGACTGCATCTCACTTTTCAGCCAAGAGGCCTTGAAGTTCTTACACATAAGACCTCACCCCCCACCCGAGCCCCCACAAACTGTGAACACCAATTACCATAATTATACTTGCTCTTCCACACACTCTCGCTGCTGTGGACTGCAAGAAGACAAATGGGAAAGCTACCCAAGAGAGGGGAGTGGGACACTGGGAGAAGAAACCAGGAGGCAAAGAGCTTCACAGATGGGAAACTGCAGACAGAAAGGAGCTAGATAAAGGTGTGTGGATGACCAGGAGTCGGATCAATAAACAGTACTGAAGAGCGCAGAAGACAGGAGAGCGAGACCAAGCCAGGAGTGTGGACTCACCAATATGAGAACTCACATAAGGCACATCTCTCAAACAGTAAAATACATTTCTAATCTCATCCACAAGTACAGGCATCGCACACCTCACCTCATTCCTTTATTCTGCCCTCATGTTATTATTGTGGCTAAATCCTCTGCTTGCTGCCCTTTTGAAACTTTCAAAAGAAAACCAACCCATGTGGTTAATCCCAGGGGTGATCTATTCAGTGAGCTTTTGTCTTCACAGTGTAGAAATCTTTCCTACACAGCTGAAGCGTCTTTAATCTTTTCTGAATTCTATCCTATGGTTCAGCTCACCATGGTAACAGAGCCCTGCCAAGTTCAAGCTTAACTGTCAGACAGACACAGCCAATTGCCTACAAAAGTTTTCAGAGATTGGTTAAAGTGATGTTTGCTGACAGCTGCTGCTACTCAAATAATTCACTTCATAAAAAAGACTATTTGCCTTTTGCCTCTGCACCCTGCACACACATCAACACACTCACAAACATGCACTCAGATCCACACACACAAACATGTATGCAAATACGCATGGACACAACATACACAAGCATGCAGATACACTCAAAGCCAGACATGCATGGATACAAGCACACATGCAGCCAAACATGTAGGGACATAACTGTGCACACAAACAATAAAAATTTGAGCAATTGAGAGTCTAAGCTGCAGTGAACTACAGGAAAATCAGCTTCACAATTCAGCCATGTTACTGTCCCCAAAGAATGTTTTGAGCTGTGATCTCACCTTTTGTGAGCGACATGCAGACAACAGAAGCCTCCGACCGATCACTGATGGCCCTCCAAGAAACAGATTAAGCAGAACTGCAGCAGTGTTTAATATTTTCTAATGACGAAAAATCAAAAGGAAGTTTGGGACTTTTAGAAATTTCTTTCAGCAGAGCACAAACAGGAAACTAGACATTAATCCTTTACTAGTCCTCCAGTTAATATTGGACTGAGACTTTGTGGTAAGATGTTTATAGAGGTTATAGAGGTAGCATTTAAAACGTGTGTTCTTAAATTAAATGTGACTGAGTGATAGCTTCCTGCTGCAACGGAGAGGGAGAACATTCTAATTCTATAATTCTAACTCGACTGAGATTTAGCTGCTGAAGCTAATTCCACAGAAAGCAGAGTTCAGCAACAACAGTCATAACTAAAGTGAAAACAAGGTGCATTTTCCACTCAATGGGAAGCATTCCTGGAAAACTAGGCGGTGTTTCCCTTCTCATCCTCACACAACTTCAAAAGTCAAATGAAAATTGAAGTGCTAAAGTTATGGAACATTTTGCCAGGCCCAATAATGTGGATTCATCAGGTTTTGGGTCTAAATTTAACATCGGCCTGAATTTTCCATTTGGTGAGGGGGTGGAGCGATGAGCGGGCGCGGACTCAATCGCCGCCTGTGGACATTTTACGCGGACGGGCCAATTAAGGCCCACCCAGCGTATTTGCCGACTCCCAAGGATAGCGGGAGTGGGCGGGCGGTGGTGGGCATGCACAGACCACCGGGTTCAATGGCCACCTGGCAGTCTGTTTAAATGAAGGCCTGGCAGCCTTTTGTAGGCTGCTCACAATGGCCAGTGCTAGGCCGCAGCAGAGGGGTTCGGGTGGGCAGGCCAGGCTGGAGGGTAGGGCAGCTCGTTTTCCAATGACTGCCTTGCTGCCCTCCTCGAGGAGGTGGCAGCACGGTGGGAGGTGTTGGTCCCCCAGGATGGGAGGAGGAGGCCCCCCACATGACGGAACGTGCCTGGGAGGAGGTGGCGGAGGTGGTGAGCTCCCGCGATGTGGTGCGGCGCACTTGGATTCAGTGTCGCAAGCGCTTCAACGACTTGTTGCGCTCTGGCAGGGTGAGCACCATGTTGCCATTGGGCATTTAACCCAGCAGGTAGGCTTACCCTCTGCAGCTCCTGCACCCCCCTCCCCCCTTCTGCCAAGTCTCAGTGTCGTGACTGCATCGAATCATTGACGGCATTTGTCCTTTGCTGGGTGGGCCAGCAGATATTGCCCATGCTGAGGTCAGCCTGAGAGGGTGATGAAGAGATGGGTTCTGCACCTGCAGCATGTGTCACACTGAGTCCCACATGACTGGTTTGGGGACAACCTGGAGGAGCTGCACCTAGGCGCAGACTCAGAACTCCAGGACATGTCCAAGTCAGGGTGATGAGATGGTGGGAGGGGAGCTTCAAGGTGGCGTGGCAATAAACCATTCATGCCCTCTACACTGCACCTGCTTGCGCCTCTTTGCTATGGGAGAACTGTGCGTTGCCTAATGTGATGTAGGCAGCACGTGTCCAAGGGGGCGGTCGGGGGGTGGAGAATAGGCCTAGCATCTTTGTCTGAGTGTTCAGCAGTAGCGGGGTGAGGAGGCTCTGGAGCCCTGATATGTCCCACTTTGGTTGGAGTGGGTCGTGTGCGAAGAGAGTCCATGTGCAATTTTCACTAATCAATGCTCTTCCCTCTTTTTCAGGAGAAGAATGCACAGAACGCGGCCGAGTGTGTGAGGACTGGAGGTGGTTGGGCACAGCTCTCCATATTAAGCCACTTCAGGCAGGAGGCCCTTGAACTGGAGAGGCGCCATGCACCCAGGTCTACTGGTGTCGGTGAGGCTGGGGTGCCAAGGCCAGGTATTTATGTCCAACAGTGAGGTCAACATTGTCCTCCCAACAGCCATGGCACTGATGATTGTTAAATTAGTTATTGTTGCAACATGGCTGGACCATTGGTTATGGAAGGTTGAGCACATAATGAGCCAGGGGGTCAGGGGTGAATTTTGTCATTATCTGCACGTTAAGTGATCCAATGTCATTGTTCTTCCTTTCAGCATCAGTGGAGCAGGGCCGGGAGGAGGAGCAGCAGAGTCCCCCTCTCACACCTGAGGGGCCTGAAGTCTCACCAGCGTCACACCATCTCTGTCAGGCAGGCACCAGCACAGATACTAGCACCTCGGTGGGAATTAGAACATCGGCTAGTGTCCCGGGGCACAGCGGTGAGGGCACTTCACAGTCACTGGAGGAGCTGGCAGAGACAGAGAGTGCCCATGGCGCCAGCAGTCAGAGGACTACAGGGAACCAGGCACATGCTCAGTCGGTGCCTGATGATGTCCCTCTGGAGTCGTCCGCAATGCAGCAAACACAGGAAATGCAGCCGGGTGTGCGGGAGTATCTGGGGGAGATACATGAGGCTATGCTTGGCTTGGTCTCCGTGGTGGAGGAGTCTACGCGGACGATTGCCGAAGCAATGACCCACATGTCCGAGCGCCGTGCATCCTCCATGGAGAGAGTGGCGACTCTCGTGGAGAGACTCCTCCAGGAGACCCATCAGGGCTTCCTGGGGTTACACTCGGACCAGCAAACCCTCACATCGGCATTCACCTCAGCTGGTCAGTGCCAGTGTGGGAGATGGTCTGGGCATCAGACTTCCCAGCTCGGTGCCCATCCATCCACGGTGAGCAGGGAGGTCTGAAGCGACCTCACGTTGGCACAGCAGCTGCCTGGCGTCTCTGCGGGCACCTCTCAGGACGCTCTGGACGGGGGCGGCAGCTCCTCCGCCCCTCTCCCAGTGACCGTAGCATCCGGTGAGGCTGCGGCGACTGGGGAGATGCCAGCTGTGGAACTGGCAGCTCCCTCCCAGGCGGGGCCAGCACAGGCTCCACGGGCCAGAGGACGACCGCCAAGGTCATCGAGGCCAACAGGACAGCAGAGTCAGCAGGCTGGCTCAGATGCCACTCTGAGCGATGGGGCAGCACCAAGACATAGCACCCGGAAACATAAACATAAGGCACCTGAGGTACACCACGGGTTTATCACTGGTGCTTTTGTGTTGGCCTGAGGTGAGGCCCTTATGATTTCTTTTTGATTGTTTACACTATTGTTTTCTCCTTGTGATAAGTTCTTTTGCTTCACACATTAAATGCAGATGTGTGACCTTGGCTGAGGGTGCCTCGTTTCTTCTGCATGTATATGGTTGACAAAAGTGTAATGAGTGCTTTGTTGGACATTCAGCTTTATTAACAAGGCCCTTAGTTACTGTTCCTAACCTGGCAGATTTTGCACTCAGGTATCGAGTGTTGAGCCTGCAGCCCAGGCTTGTCCTGAAGGTCCATCTGTGGTGTGCTAGCTGAAGGTTCTTTGGATTAAAGCCTCCCGGGTGTCCCTGTCTCCCTGGAGTATGCCCGGGTCAGCGTCTACCCCCTCAGCATTTCCCTGTGCGTGCTCATCCTCGGACTCACTGCTGGACTCATCGTGTGCAGCCGCAGCCACTGCATCTACATCTTCATCGTCCACTGTGTCCCCCCCTTTCCAATGCAAGATTGTGGAGAGTGCAGCATGTAACCACTATCACCGAGACACGATCTGGGGGATACTGGAGTGCGCCCCCTGAACGGTCCAGGCATCGGAAGTGCATCTTAAGAAGACCAATGGTTCTCTCCACCACAGCCCTTGTGGTGCCGTGGCTCCTATTGTACCGCTGCTCAGCTTCTGCTCTTGGATGGCGGAGAGGCGTCATGAGCCACATTCTGAGGGGATAGCCCTTGTCACCCAGCAGCCATCCATCCAGCAGGGCTGGAGCACTGAAGAGCCCCGGTACCTGGGAGCGTCTGAGGATGTAGGCGTTGTGGGAGCTGCCTGGGTACCTTGCACAGACTTGTAGAATCAGCATCCTGTGATCACACACTATCTGCACGTTCATGGAGTGGAAGCCCTTCCTGTTGATGAAGGCACCGGGCTCACCTGCTGGCGCCTTGATGGCCACATGTGTACAGTCTATTGTACCCTGGACACGGGGGAAGCCAGCAATGGCTGCAAAGCCTCTGGCTCGCTGTGTCTGACTTGCCTGGTCCCAACAAAAGTGGATGAAGGTCAATGCACACCTGAACAGCGCGTCTGTCACCTGCTTGACACAAGTGTGGACAGCTGATTGGGAGACACCAAAAAGATCACCCACCGAGCCCTGGAAGGACCCAGATGCATAGAAGTGGAGGACATCTGTGACCTTCAGAGCCACTGGCATGGGGTGTCTGCCCACACAGTTAGGGGAGATCTCAGGCCCAATCATCTGACAGATATAGTGGACTGTCTCCCTTGAGAGATGGAGCCTCCTTCGGCACTGCACCTCAGACATATTGAGGTAGCTGCTTCGCTGCCTGTGTAACCTGGCAGCAGGACAGTGGCATCTTCTGCCGCCCCTTCTGCCTTGGGCCTCTTGGCCCTGCACCCCTTGTGCCTGCGCCTGTCCTCCCAAAGGTGACTCCCCTGGAGGCTGAATGTACACTCATGGCCTCCTCCCCCTTCTAGCCCTCCCTTCCTCCTCAGAGGAGCTGCTTCCAGTGGACAGATCAGATCCCATTCCCAGGCTAAGAGAAGGCTTCCTGAAATCTGCAGGCCCGGAAAAGATTCCTCACTGCAGAGTGCTGACCTGAAGGTTAAGAGTCCAGAAAAAGCTGCTGGGATACGTTCTGAAGTATTGCAGATCACACAGGCAAGTTTGAAACATTTTCACCAATAAATACTTCACAGAGCAGATTCACGACCCCACTGAGCCCTCTTATCCCGCCCGTGGATGAGGTTAATACAAATGTGTCCTACCCGCCTGACCGTTGCAGCCGTGCGCCGATCCGAAGATTGCACGGGCGCCTGAAAATCGGCGTCGATTGAACACTAAAGGGCCTTAAGTGGCCCGTTAATTAATGGCGGGCTTGCGTCGGACATCATCGCGCGCCCGCCCAGCGAAATATCGCGATGGCACGTGGTGACATCTGGACGCTTGCCCGACATCACCGCGCGGATGTTCGGGGCCCATCCCCTGCACATCAAACAGAAAATTCTGCCCATTGTTGAATCCATTTTATGGATCCAAAACCAATTTAGCAGGGTACAGGCACGGGTGCTCATAGCACTGCTGAAGTGCCTGAGGTCTTTTTAGGAGGTGCTCATTTCAGGTCCAAATTGGTCAATTGTTTTGCCCTACTTGGATACCACAGTACCAATGTCATACTCTGCCAGGCATTTTTGGGTCTCGAACAACCACAGCAGCCCGGGTCACTCAAAGACGTTGCAAACAACTTTGAAAAGGTTTCCTTTTTGAGGAGTTGGCCTGCCGGCTCCATAAAGTGACCATAGGCCGGAGCTTTTCCACACCACCCCCACGCCCACAATCTATCTGTGTGCCGATGATGGACTTGGTAAGGCCTACACATAGCGCACTTGATTTATTCGGATGAGGTTCAACAGTGAACCTACTTCAATCCTTGGGCTTCTTCGTCAGATTTCAGATTTGGGCGCAAAGGAATTTAAGCCCCTTCAAGTTTTTATTCTTTCAACTTCCTTTTTTATGTCATTTCAAATGCAAGAATCATACATTAGTTTACAACTGAGTTCTGAATTTTAATTTTATAGTATTAACTGTGGCAGGAGTAGAACTTATAACATATATAATTTTCCATATTAGATGCATGGTAAAGTTTAAAGTGATGGGAATTAAAAACTTTTGACTGGTTACTGTTGTAATTTGGGTTTCTTTAGATGTCTCAATGATGAAAGCTTGAGACTTGTATATTTAAACATGAACTCTTTATTGTAAACCTTTAACTATTTACAGATCCCAGGTTACTGTCATGCATGGTGCTGTTACCTCCATGCAGGCCGGTTCCACAATTTTCCCTCTAGACTGTTCTCTCAGTGTCTATTACCAGGTGACTCTATACATCATACTGTGGGTGTTGCTATTCTCCAGTCCCACATTAGCCCTTGCTCTGCCAAGCACCTTTACATTACAATGGCATGCAGGCACATACTACAGCATCATACAACAGGTACTTATGACTGGAGGCTCACCAGTACACGGAATTTTCTAGAAGTCAGAGATAATGACAGATAAGTGCCTTGGGATGTTTTATTACATTAAAGGTGCCAGAAAAATATGAATTGTTGTCGTTGAAGCATCCACACAAGAGAAGGCAGATGGTTTAATGTGCAGTTCAGCCAGAATACATCACCTCATAAATTGAAATTGAATTAATAACCTCTGTGAGGACAATGGGTGTTTTTATTTGAATCAGATTTCTTGGAGTGTTCAGCCAGGTCCCCCATGTGCACATTGTAATACTGGTGAGGGGAGCCCTATCGTGTGAACCTCTGGTGAGAAGATACACATAGCTAATTTTTGTTAACATTAAAGCCAGCGAAGGAACTGCCAGTGGGAGAAAACAAATAGGTGCGGACCCCTTTTAGAGTCAACCTGCCTTGTTAGGGACAGGCTTATTGTTTCCTGCAGGCCTTATTGGCAGTTCTTCACTATAAGTAAGAGGGAATAATGTTGAAATTAAGTCATGCTGTCAGTTGTATCTCTGCCTGAGTTAAATTGTTGTGAGTTCAAGTCCTGCACCAGAGACTTGAGAACAAAATTCTAGGCTGACACTCCAGTGCAGTACTGAGAGAATGCTGTACTTACTGTTTGAGGTGCCGTTTTGGACAAGAGGTTTGAAAGAAGCCCCCCCCCTCCCATCTCAAGTAGATGGAAAAGGTCCCATAACACTATTTGAAAGAAGAGCAGGAGAGTTCTCCCAATCGTCCAGCCTAGCATTTACCCCTTAACCGGTGCCTGGTCATTTACTTCATTGTCGTTTGTGGGGGCTTGCTGTGCGCAAATTGGCTCCGCATTTCCGACATTGCAACAGCAAATACACTTCAAATACTTCATTGGCTGTAAAGCGCCTTGGGACGTTCTAAGGTTGTGACAGACGCTATATAAACGAAGATGTTTTTTTTTCCTAAATCTAGCATTTCACTACTGATGTCAACTGAAATCCATGATACTTTTGGCAGTATGACTGTTCTTAAGAACACTAGCATCCAGTGCCTCCACCCAAAGCCCAATTCCAATTGGCAATTTAGAGCAGCCCAGACTTTTTATAATCAGTAAAGACAGTCAAATCCCACAAATACACACTAAATCACTATAATTCTGCATAAAAGCATATCATAACTGTTCTACTGTAAAAGACACTGTTCCCTTTCAGGTCTCTAGATGCTTTTTAAAGTTAAATCTAGCATTCTCCACAAATCTGTGGTCCCTCCAGAAACAGTGTGTTTCCTTCTTTGTGTATTCGCACCACACAAGTGCCAGGCAATGACCATCTCCAACAAGAGAGAATCCAACCATTGCCCCTTGATGTTCTGTGGCATTACCACCACTGAATTCTCCACTATCAACATTCTGGGGGTTACCATTGACCAGAAACTGAGCTGGACCAGCCATATAAATACTATGGCTACAAGAGCAGGTCAGAGGTTAGGAATTGTGTGATGAGTAACTCACCTCCTGACTCCTCAAAGCCTGTCCACCATCTACACGGCACAAGTCAGGAATGTGATGGAATATTCCCCACTTGCCTGGATGAGTGCAGCTCCCACAACATTCAAGAAGCTTGACACTGTCCAGGACAAAGCAGCCCACTTGATTGGCACCACATCCACAAACATTCACTCCCTCCACCACCAACGCACAGTAGCAGCAGTGTGTACCATCTACATGATGCACTGCAGGAATTTACCAAGGCTCCTTCGACAGCACCTTCCAAACCCACGACCACTACCATCTAGAAGGACAAGGGCAGCAGATAGATGGGAATACCACCACCTGGAAGTTCCCCTCCAAGTCACTCACCATCCTGACTTGGAAATATATTGCCGTTCTTTCACTGTCACTGGGTCAAAATCCTGGAACTCCCTTCCTAACAGCACATGGACTGCAGCGGTTCAAGAAGGCAGCTCATTATTGCCTTCCCAAGGGCAATTAGGAATGGGAAATAAATGCTGGCCCAGCCAGCTAAGCCCACATCCCATGAATGAATAAAAAAAAATTCTTGTTTTCTGTCCACCAAACTGAAGCAAGTTTATACTTGGAAATGAAAGGGTTTCACTTCAGGCAGTTAGTAATAGCTGAAAGCTGTCCATAGTTGGGCGATGCATGGTCTGATGCAGATAAAGATCCCTCCACTCTGCCCAATCATTGTACCCTAGATGAGCACTCCTGAAGTTAGGGAATACTTCTCCATGCAAAGGGCGTACAAGTTTGGAACTCTCTTCCATAAGCTGCAATTGATGCTCCTCCAATTGTTAATTTTAAATCTGAGGTTGATAGATTTCTGTTAAGCACAGCTATTAAGGGATATGATGCAAAGGTAGGTAAATAGAGTTAGGTTGAGAATCAGCTATTATCTCATTGAATAGTGGGGCAGGTTTGAGGGGCTAAATGGCCTACTCCTATTTCTATGCTCCAGTCTCTTATTTCACATCTCCTACAGTTGCTATTCTATGACATCCCAAGTCTCTTGCCATTTATTGCTTAGTAATGATGATCTGATATGGTGGCTGACAGTTATAGGAGGACTCTCAACCCTTCAACTTGGTTTGGATTTGAACTCAAAGTTCTGGAGGTGAAAGGTCAGTGTCTAACCTCCTACAGCACAAAGCGGTCAGTTTAAACCCTGCGCCTTTTATTCCAATAAAAATTAAAAGAAGCAAATATTTTGTGACATATTACAGGCAATATATCTCTGTCTTCCTCATATTAAAGTAATTTTACTTCGTCTGCCACCTCAGGTCCTCTTAAGTTGCGCATCATTCCTAGCGAGGAATGTGGATGTGCCTCAAGATTGTTGGGAGGTGGGGAAGCATATCCTCATGGAAAGCTCCCATGCTCATTTCCCCTCTCTTATTTCCTGTGGAAAATTGTGTCCCCGATCTCAGTATCACTACTGAGATTGGGAACTCTCTCCGTGCACAGAGTCCTGCTCATGAACCTCTAGGAAGTCCTATTATAGCATCATTTCAAGTTTCAATTTAAAAGTCTGAAGTTTTTATCTGTTCTAAGACACAAGCCACTATTTAGTCCTGATGGACATGAAAATATCTGACCTATTTCTCAGTCAAAATCATGGCACTCTCATTACACATTTGCCGACCTAACCCTCATTGCAATTCAAAGCTAATTAATTGTGTGAAACACTTGCAGATATTTTAACAACAACTTGCATTGTATGGTATGCTTAATGCAGTAAAACTTCTTGAGGCACTTCATAGGAGCATTATCAAGCATGAAGTGACACCATCAAAGGAGGAGTTATTAGGACAGGCGACCAAAGGTTTGGCCAGAGGGAGGTTTTAAGAAGAATTATAGAGAAGAGAGTGGTAGAGAGGTGAAGAGGTTGAGGGTGGAGAGCTCAGGGCCTTAACAGCTGAGGACATGGGCGCCAATGGTGCAGCGAAGGGAATTGAGAATGCACAAGAGTTGGCAGAATGTTGAGTTCTTGAGCTGGAGGAGATGGGGAACTATATAAATGAAAGTATTTATTTCCAATTACAACTAATTCAATGCAAATGTTGTACAGTATGCATCTAAGACCACACCATTTCTGATGACCAAATTATGCAAAAAGGGAAATTAGTTAAGTGAATAAGGATGCAGTACTTATATCTTTAATGGAAATAATTCATTATATTAGGTGCTGCTGGGCTGTACTTGATATTGTTATGGCTATACTTATATTATACTATACTTGTACTCTGTACTTAAGCATAACAATCAAAACAAAGCATTTTTACATTTTATGTCCATCATTATTAATGGGATTTTTTCATTAGTTTCCTAAGATTGCTGTAGGTTCTCTGTTACAAGAAAAAAGGAGAATGGTTTCCCTTTTCTTTTTTGTCTAATGAAAGTGTGCACTCTGTTGGTCAAATGAAGTAGTGTGCATGGACACCAATACTCTTGAACATGCAAACACATGCACATAATCATCCAGCGTGCCTTGGAACCATTGGTTAAATGCATAGCCAGTGTTCATGTGCAACCAGGCAATCTGATTTGATAAATTCAAAATTGATAGTAAATATTAAAGAATTAATAACGGGATGAAGTACTGGTCTGGGCTCTCTTATTCTCTCGCTGATTGGAAATAAAAAGTGGCAACCTCGGAGGGAGGACCATTATAAAAGTATTTCTAATAAATAGTTTAATCATTTGTTGCAATCATGGCTTATCATGTTTTCTTCTGCTCTTACTTGAGTCAGTTAGGATTATATTCTCTGGAGTTCAGAAGAATGAGGGAGGATCTCATAGAAACCTATACAATTCTAACAGGACTAGACAGGGTGGATGCAGGAAGGATGTTCCTGATGGTGGGGGAGTCCAGAACCAGGGGTCACAGTCTGAGGATACAGGGTAGGCCATTTAGGATTGAGATGAGGAGAAATTTCTTCACCCAGAGAGTGGTGAGCCTGTGGAATTCGCTACCACAAAAAGTAGTTGAGGCCAAAACATTGTATGTTTTCAAGAAGGAGTTAGATATAGCTCTTGGGGCAAATGGGATCAAAGGATATGGGGAGAAAGCGGGAGCAGGCTATTGAGTTGGATGATCAGCCATGATCATAATGAATGGCATGGCAGGCTCGAAGGGCCGAATGGCCTATTCCTGCTCCTAGTTTCTATGTTTCTATGTTTACTAGTTTTTGCCCAGGACCCAGGTGTTGGGGGGCTCCTAAAGTTCCCATCCTCTTCCCGTCTCCTTGAATTCTAATGGGGTTTAAGAGCCAAGTTAAAATGCCTGATCACCCTGCTGCCTTGCACTCCATGTTCCATGAGGTTGTCTGACATTCTAATTTTATGCTCACCTAACAGCCTCCACAAACATGTTTCTGGTATAATTAGCTGGCTAGTCATCAGGAGGAAGAATACTGACCAATTTCCCCACCCCCTCCACTACACAGGAAAGCTAAGGCCAACTGCAGCCCCTTCATCACCAGCCCTATATGCCTTGTTAATACAGTTCAGTTGCACTCTGCTTTAGAGTTGAGTCACTGAGGGCCCCTAATGTAAAATATAAAGTTTATTACTGTATATTTTTCCGTTTTATATAACGTAAAATATAATTTCTAATTGGACAACAGTTTAAGTTTGATCTAAGTAACTAGTCTGTACCCAAATCCCTCCTCTCCACATTCATGTTAAAATAACATGCTCTGAAATGCTACTGGTTTTCAACGGAAGTAGAAAAGCAAAGAAAAAGAACATTTTTCCATTTGTTTAAAATTTTTTAATATCCTTTCAGTGCAATGCCCATTAATCAGGTCTCTGAAGTATATTTTGTACAGAATGTTCAATTTTAACTGCTATAAATTTTGTATTAAGTGCATGTTTAATCTTACACAAATCCACTTTCATCAGTTTAAGTTGAAAACTCTTGTTGTTCAACTGATTTTCAGTGATAAATCATTAAAACAGGAGAAGGGAAATCGAGCTTTCCCTTCTGCAAGTTCAGAGTTTACAAAAGGAAATGGTTGTACGTTCATGACTGCAACTTATTCTACCCAAGTGGTTACCATGATACGGCAAGGGCACTAACAATAACAATCAGCTTCTGGTTGACCTTCAAGGACCTCTGACCTGTGCTTCTCTCCATGGGAATAGAGTTGGAGTTGGACACTTTTCAGCACCAATGTCTACTTGCCACATGCCATTTAACAGAAGCGTCTAAAAATAAACTTGGGGCGCGCCAACTATTCGAAAAGATTTCTTTAAACCTACAGTAAACTATTTGATATCTAAACTGGGCCTCAGTGAGTTCCACTTATATGGTCACACTACTTATTTTTACAATTATAAAAGAAACCCACAGTGACGTTCCCCAATGTCTCAGTTCGTTAAGACCGGAAGTGGATGTCTGTGCTGCATTAACTGATCTGAGGAAGTGTTAGCACTACACTTCACCTCAGCACTCCCAGATTAGCTGATCAAAATTCAGCCAGGCTTCCCACTCCTGGTTGCTATCTCCACTGAAAGGGTGAATCTCTGGATGGAACTCAGTAAGCTTGGTGGTGATGCATCATTGGGTTGAAAATCCCACGGGCACTCACTGTCCAGACTCAAAAATTAACAATGGAGCTGGTACCAGAGAGCGGTCAGTGGCTATGAAACCAAACCCCAGTAAAGGCTCAACAAATTATGAACAGGAGCAAAACATAACTGACTGCAAAGTGGAATGGAAAATATATCCATGACAGCTAATAGACCACCAACTTAAAGAGGAAAGTTCCTTTTCAAGACGGAAACAGATTTGTTTTTTTTTTCTGGCATAGATTTTTATCATACAGACCCCTAAATCACTGAGGTAATGTGTATGAGCTTGGTCCTTTAGCACTTCCTAGGTCACCATCTGCACCCTGCATTACTGTACAAAATCTGTATCTTCAGTGACCCAAGATATTGGCCTCCATTTCAAGTGCTGATCGCTCTCAGTGTGAAGAACATCTTCACTTCGGTCCTAAATTCACCTTTCACCAGTGTGAACCCAAGCCTCGTTTCTCCTGCTCCACTGTAAGACTGTAGTTTTTGTAATGTGACTTATAACCCTGATGGTGCTGGGATTCTCCTGTCCTCACTGGCAACTTTTGAAATAAAAACTCTTGTTGGTCATAGTCCAACAACCCCATCTTCAATATATTCTATCCTACATATCTTAATACTTCATGCCAGCATGAAGTATTCATTTAAATCCAATTCCAGTTCATTTAATTGCAGCCATCCAGAAAGTTCATCATGATTTACTAGTGCAAGAATTTGACTCACAAATATAGGTGTAATCCCAAAGATGAAGAACGCCTTTTGACCTATTTTCTCAATCTTTCCAGAATACAGTCCTGTTGTTTTATTTTAAGTGGATCCAGTGTTTGGGGCTCAACCAGCCTTCCTGGAATCTCACTGCTGCTGTTTACAGAAAGGGGTATAAAGAAATTCTTCCAGACATTTGACCTAAATTTGCTCTTCAAGGAGAAAAAAGATAGTCTTGCATTTATATATATGCCTTTTATGACCTCAGGACATCCCAAAGCACTTCACAACCTTGAACCTGTGCCTTCATATCTTGCTGCATTGGTGTATCCCAAAGTGCTGTTTCTCTAATCCATTACATATCTAATTTAGTTCTATAACATCGCCTCTGAGGTTATCTCCTTTCAAGAATACATAGCTCTAGCTGTTCCTCACACTTTTGCCTCTGATGTTCCACATTGTCCCTCCCACTAAATTCTTCTGACTGTATCAGTGCAGACAATCACCAATAATAATTAAACTGAAGATGAACCTGCACTGCAGTAAGAGCTAAAACATAAATGACCTGAGATGATGGACAAGCAGTCCTAGGGAAGGAAATATTCTCTCACTTTGCAATCATTAGTTTTGCCATTAAAATTGGAGCCAAATCTGCAAATTACCATTGTCCTTTCCAACTATGTAACAAAGCAAGAACTTGGTGAAGTTCCAAGTTTCCATTTTACCATTCACATAATATTTACAAACCAATTCCTCCCCAATTAGTTCCAAACGAGTGAAGTTTAGCTTTGTCCAGTCTACTGAAATCCCAGATGTGTATTCATCCCCTGCTATAAACATCAAGGGCAGAATTTTGCCCTTGGCGTGCGGGATCGGTTGGGAGGCCGACGTTGCCCGTGATCAACAGTGCACCGCGATTTCACGTTGGGCGGGCCAATTAAGGCCCAACTAGCGTGATAAGCGAGTGGCAGCGCTGAGTGCTACCTGTGCGGGCGGGGGGAGGAGGGCGTGCAGGCCTAGCGTAAACTTGGCGCATGCGCGTGAGAGAGCACTGAATAATCTCCCTGAGGCACGGAGCTGCCACAGGAGATAAAGAGATATTTTTTAAATAATAAAGAGCAGAAAAATGTAATAAAATATGTCCCCTATTGTGACTCTGTCACATGAGCAGGGACATGTTTTCAATTAAGAAATAAAGCTTTTATTTTATTTATATTTGCTTTTGGGAACCTCATCCCACCTGTGGATGAGTTTTCCAAAAAAATGCAAAGGGTGCTTGACCTTTACGCCTGCTTACCAACCATTAGGTTGAACGGACAGTGAAAAATTCAGCACAATTGATAATTTAATGGCTTTAACAGGCCTTTAAATTGCCGGCGGGCGCGCTGTTGGCTCCGGCGCGTGCCCGCTGACCAAACTATCGCGAGAGTGCGCGTTAACATCAGCATGCTTAGCCGACGTCAACGCGCTTTATTTAACGCTCAAGCGGGGCCGGGTGCGCACCCACCCACTGAGCTAAGAATTCTGGCTCATATCTAGTGTGGATCTGGAGTAAATGCAAAGTTTTCCAATAATGCAAACTCAAATCCCAATCACAGAAGTCTGCATCTCTTCATCTCTCACTCCTCTCAGGTCACAGCTATAACCTTGTTCAATGAGATAGGACCTCCTCCAACAACCTGGCTTATTCCTGTTGAAACTATGCATAAAAACAATGTCACCCAGGTACTCAGTTAAAAAGAAACTCTTTGTTATATTTATTATTAATATTGCATTTATATCAAACAAAAAGTTGTTATCATTTCATGGGTGGTCCTATAGTTACCAACCAACTCTTCGCTCTGCCACACACCCCTCATATTTGATATTACTTATCTTTTATTTATATCAAGCTTTGGATCTGTTGATCTGCTCAAAAAGGTATTAAATTTTTCTGCTTTAAAAAGTTGCCTTCTCACAGTTAGCTGTAATGCTGCATCTGGTACAAAGCCAACAGAATGTTTTACTTAGTTTACAGAATCGCATCCAATGACAAACAACACAGTTAAAGGGGACAACCAGGTGCAAGTGCTGACTGAAGCGAACGAAGCATTAGAGATGGCCAAGTCGAACAGTTGCTGCCAGTGGCACTTGGATCTGGCCATGGGTTTTCATTATTGCTGGTCTTTCTGGATTTTCCCCTTACACCAAGGAAGGCTCCAGCCAGTTTGCTTTAGAAATCATAAATGAGGTGTAACACAGGGAATGCAATTACTTTTCCTAAAGTGGCCTCACAGATGATGCAAGATGGTGAGCTGAGTCAGTGTGGCTGCTGTTACACCACATATATTGCACTGTTTCACAGCAAGTTGTGCTAGGCAACTACAAAGGAACTGTGCTGCAGGATTCTATGAATCTGAATGAAGAGTTTGCTGAGCAGCAGGATTGAATCATGCTTTCTTTAGAAATGGTGTAAACGTGAGCTTTACTATTTGACACCAAGGTTCATGGACCCGGCTGATAAAACTCCACTGTGGGGAACCTTGGGTATGTTTTCCCTTTTCCAAAACACTGGTAATGTGGTAATCCCTATGGATCTTTTAAACAGGCAGATTCAACCATTTGCCACCTGGAGTCAAAGCTACATGGTCATTTATGAGGGAGGTCATGTTGTATGCAGGGAAATAAATTATCAGGAGGCAACATTCCAATGTTGTGAGTAGTAATCTACAGGATGCCCATCACCTATAGGAAGAAAACACAGAAATAATGCAAAAAAAAAAGAGGAACAAGTGAAACTGATGCCCTCATTGTTTTACTCATTATTTAAAGAAAGCTGACCTTTGCCTCTCTTGCAAAATAATGGAAATAAGTATTTGTGACACCATCTCAACATCTTAGTCATCCACTGGATTCTCACAAGAATGCTCCTAGATGAGATACAGTATCCCAAAGGCATTGTCAACAAGTGGTTTTAACAAGCATAATTTTTATATTTTAGCTCTCACAGCAATGAAGGCAATTTCATATGACTAGGTCCAACCTGCTTGTTGACAATGCCTTTGACTGGACTCATCTATGTCAAACTTCTCTGTGACAGGAGACAAATCTCATTTGAGCGATTAGCATTCCCACCTCAGTGTTGCAGCTATGGCACTTATGACAATCAAAGCTTCAAAACCTGGCACTTGGCCAATGAAAGTCTTGTTAAAAAATGCTGCTACAGACTAGGAGAGAAACATTTAATTAGGTATTTTAAACTTAGAAACAAAGTGAAATTGAAATTATGTCAAAAAAAGAGACAAAGGCTGCACAGAGCAAAAGCTGAACAGGAAACGGATAACAGGGTAAGCAGATGCTAACCAAACCCTAACATTTGAGGATCTTTATGACTGTAGTAAGTGTTTAATTCAATCCCACAGTGCCTGGCCTGTAAACAAACAGAACTGGTCAGACAGTGGAGTAAGGAGTATGCCAGTGGTTTAGGGTTAATTAAGTTTTAAACCAAAAATCTTTAGTTAAGTGCAGTTTTTTGCTGAATAATGGCCAGAATATCGTCATTTATTTTCTGCAATAATCCTGTAATATCGGCTGAATACTCTCGGCTGGATTTTGGCAGAGTCTGGGAGACTCCACGGACCTTCACAAATGGCAGCAGGGACCCGATCCCAGGTGACCCCAATTTTCATCAGCGTGGGACAAGAGTGCAGGCTTGTGCGGATTGCAAGCCCACACCCTGCATTCCTGACCTGGCTGGCTCCATTGCAGGGATAGGCATCGCCTAACCCCCGAGTTTCGCCCTTTGCCCCTCCACCCACTCCCAATAGCCACTCATACCTTCGATGCCAAACTATGATACTTCAATGCCCATTTGCCCAGCATACACCTGTACAGAACCAATAAACCCTATAGCAATAATGTCATAAGTGAAAAAGCTTTAAAAAATACTAGTGATTCATTCATAACTTTCTTACAAAAAACTTTTTTTAACTACAGCCTTATAGAAATGTCAATCAATGAGTCCTTCTAAGTATCAGTAGCAGGATCTGAAAGCACTTGACACCTCCTTGTCTTGTGTAAATAAAACGTTGAGTAATTGAGAAATAGATCTAAAAGAGAAAGCTGTCAATTAAACAATATTTTCCCCTGAGCTCAGCTGCTTCAACAGACTAATAGATGACTAATCTCTCAGCCAAGAATGCATAATGAGGCATACTGATTGACAGCTTTTTCTCTTAGATCTATTTCTTGATTGCTATTGATACTTCCAAGGGTTGGTTGATTGACACTTTTATAGGGCTGTAGTAAAAGGAGCTTTTTGTAATTAAGTTATGAATTAATGACTTTTTTAAAAAGGCTTTCTACGCGTGACATTATTACTATATGGTTCATTGGTTCTGCACAGTGTATGCTGGATAAATAGGCATTGTTTGGCATTAAAGATTTGAAGGGGCATTGGGAGTGGGTGAAGGGGCATAGGTTGGCATGGAGGGAATGAATGGCCATTAGAGATGGATGTAGGGCCATAGGAGGGCATGGAAGACATGATTGGCCATTGGGGGTGGGTGGAGGGAATGACTGTCCATTGGGGGGTGGTTAGAGGGGCATAGGTAGTAGGGAGGGTATAAGTGGACATTGGGGATGGGTGGAGTGACATATGTTGGCATGGAGGGAATGAATGCCCATTGGTGTATGGTTGAAGGGACACCAATTGGCAGGGAGGGCATGAACGACCATTGGGGATGCCTCGAGAAGCATAAGTTGCCCAGGAGGGATTGAATGGCTATTGTGGTGGATGGAGGGACACAGGTTGGCAATGGAGGATCTGAGTGGCCTTTGGGGGTTGGTGGAGGCACTTGTGTTGACATGGGGAGTATGAGAATCATTGACCATGGTTGGGGGCCATGAGCTGGCATGGGGGGGTTGAGGGGGTGTGAGGGCTGAGGGCTAGAGGGCTGTTTTCAGGTTTATTCTTTTTATTGTAGCTGGGACAAAGTCCCAGGGCACCAAGGCGGGCCTCTTAAACAGTACACCCAGTATATCCTATATCTGCCTCCAAAATGATTGTGGAAGCAGTGCTCCTGAATCGAGTTAGCACTTGACCCCCGGAACAAAAATGCCACCTTTGCAGGTACTTTCTCCTGAGGCTGGCAGGCTGTGCCAAGAAATTTCCCGACTCCCGCTTCTGGGATGGAAATCCACTCCACCCTGCTTGGACTCATACCTCAAGTTGACATCTACCATAAAGGTTTGACCATGAATTACTTGAGACAAACACACTCATGAGAATGCTTTGAACAACAGTTTCTAATACACCAATACAACCAATCACTATGTAGCCACACAGGGTATAATAACCAGAAAACAAACCATGTCTCACAGCTGCACTCACAGCTCCACATTCGGAATTAGCAGCTACCGTTTTAAAGATCACCAGAATTAATTTGAGGCCACAATCAAGTAGAGTTAACCATGACAATCAAGTATCAAGTTAGTCAAGATGGTGCAGCATTAGAGGTGATGGGATCATGGTATAGGGTCTTGCAGCCAACTGTTATGATCATGGAGTAGGCTACTGGGAACACAGAATAGGATACTGAGGCCAACTGCTGGGGTGCTGGGATCATGGCTTTATTTCCTCTGTTTGCTTAGATGAGAATGAAATTTCATCAAACTCTATAGTAACCACAACAAATAATGCTTCACATCAGAAGAAAGTTTACAGAAACCTATATTTAAAACAATACTCATGGCGATTTGTTTCTATTGATATAAATATTTAAAAATCTGCTCCAATATATGAGCTTAGAATTAAGATGATGCTCTTCCATTTTTTATAATTCAGTGATTAAAATGGGTTTTTTTGCACTCCTGCTTTGTTTATTGTTTCAGCACTCCTTCAAGAAGCACCTACCTCTGACAATCAGGTCTGCGGAGGCGGATGTGCTGTCAACGATGGTTTGGGCAGTGCAGGTGTATTTCCCCGTGTGTCTCAGCTGTGCATTTTTAAAGAACAATTCTCCACCACCTCCATTCTGTGGAAAAGCACAAGCAAACAAAACGGTTTAGCTCCTCCGGACATTTGGTCTGCAGTTTCCCTGCTGGGATTTATCATGGGATCTGTTTATTATCTTATGCACCAGAGTATGTAATAGATGCTGACAGATGAAGTGTAAGATTGGTTGAAATTGGCATTTTAAAGAGAAACCTGCTAAGTGTCTTCAAGTCAAACTGGAATGTGCTCAGGCTAGGGCCCACAGTGACAAAACAATAGGCATTTATTCTAAAAACATTCATGTGGGTCCACTTTAAAAAAAAACTGCATGTATGATTTAGGACAGGAGCTAGGAAGCACAGTTCAAAGTACTAAAACATGTTGCTGAGTGCTGAATGCATCCACACACTAGTCTAATTCTTACCTGGCTCTCGTATAGTATGTGTGACAGATAGGCACGGGGTTCAGTACTCTGTCACATCAGAATAGTGTGACAAATGTACAATTATATAATGTTAGGTTATCAATCAACATGGCTTTCCATGGCATGGTTTCCCTAGTATGATGAAAGAGGGCTTTTATAAGCCAAGTGCACAGCAGTTTACTAGAGGAAAGGTATGGATATAAAAATTGACAGATATCTGCCAACCAATAGCAAATGTGCTTGGCATCTGCGAGGATGGTCAGACTGCTATTCTGGAGAGGTGTAACAATAAATTAGAAGTCCTTCTTCATCCAAACTCTCTTTGATCATGAGTTGGTGAGTCCACCTAGATGGCCTGCAGGGAAAACCCCTTTGGCATTCATTTTTGTTGGTGGAGAAGAAGAGAAAGATTGGCTAGGCTCCCATGTCAACAGTTCATTTCTCCTATCAAGGCATGAATTCAGGGTGACCACATGGAAGGTCCCAATGGCGCCAGGATTCTCCCCCCCTTAAATATCTCACTCTTATGCAACTACTTATCCTTTTTTCCAAGAACTGTTTATGAGTGCAGTGTTACACTGTGAGTTGTTTTTTTTGGGGGGGGGAGCGTGGAGTCAGAATGTACCTTTAAAGTATAGAAAAAGACAGGCAGCTTAAGAACGTGTTCAGCTTTTCAGAACCAACCTAACACTTGCTGGAGAACTGTAAATGTAATGACTGGATCACAATATTGAGACAATGGAAAAACTGATACTCAGTGACCTGATGCAGATGAAACCAAATCAACAGAAAGCAACTGATGGCTATCTTTCTCCTTTCAGATTTATTCTGGGCTTATGGTAACTTGTGATGTTTAAAAGAATGTTATTACAATTAACCCAAAACACTGCAAGATTATTGCACAGCAAAGTAACCTTTTTTAAAAAAGAAACTGAGGCATTTTAATCAAAGCCTATAAAACAAGGTTAGAAACAAGGGGGGGATTGTAACTTTAGTGGTAAATAGGTGACAGCGGATCAGGGGCCCTTTTATTCCCAAATGAAGATTGTGAGAGAGGTATAAAGCATGGCCAATCTATCGGCAAAATTTAAAATTACCTCCATTAAGACTTCATTTTAAAAAATTATTTCACAGGATATGGGTGTCACTGGCCAGTCCAGCGTTTATTGTCCATCCCTAGTTGCCCTTGAGGAGGCGGTGGTGAGCACCCTTCTTAAACCGCTGCAGCCCATGTGGTGTAGGTACACCTACAGTGCTGTTAGGGAGGGAGTTCCAGGGTTTTGACCCAGCGACACTGAAGGAACAACAATATAGTTCCAAGTCAAGAAGATGTGTGGTTTGGAGGGGAACTTCCAGGCGGTGGTGTTCCCATCTATCTGCTGCCCTTGTCCTTCTAGGTGATAGAGGTGTGGGTTTGGAATGTGCTGTCAAAGGAGCCTTGGTGAGTTCCTGCAGTTCATTTTGTACATGGTACACACTGCTGTCACTGTGCGTCGGTGGTAGAGGGAGTGGATGTTGAAGATGGTGGATGGGGCACCAGTCTTCCGGGCTGCTTTGTCCTGAATGGTGTCAAGCTTCTTGAGTGTTGTTGGAGCTGCAGTCATCCAGGACAGTATTCCATCATACTCCTGATTTGTGCCTTGTAGATGGTGGACAGGCTTTGGGGAGTCAGGAGGTGAGTCACTAGCTGCAGAATTCCCAGCCTCTGACCTGCTCCTGTAGCCACAGTATTGTTATGGCTAGACCAGTTCAGTTTCTAGTCAATGATAATCCCCAGGATGATGATGGGGATTCAGCAACGCTAATGCCATTGACGGTCAAGAGGAGATGGTTGGATTCTCTTAATTAAGTCTGTATTTGCATTTTTAATTTACTGTGGTACCTATGAAGTGGAAAGCAATTGTTAATTGATGATCAAAATGTCATTCCAACTGTTTGTGGTAATTTCCTGACTTTTTGACAGTGAATGGGAATTCTTCGACTTTTTAATGGCTGAATTTGCCTGACATTTTAACAGGAATAGAAATACCCAACGTTTTGACAGAAGGCCAGAATTTCCTGACATTTTGATGGGAGGTGGAATTCCCTAATGTTCTAATTGCTGATGGATTCCTGTGATATTTTACAATGTCTCCTTATCAGAAAACCGGAGTTAGGTGATGTGAGCCCTGAGTTCTAAAAGCCAAAAGAGATAGCTAGAGGAAGGAAAGACTGACTGGGGGGTGGTGAGTTAGGATAAGGAAATTCTGAATCCCATCTCACTGGTGTCTCCCTCAAAGGACAGAATTTCGCCAATTAGAAGCAGACATGTCTGATTAGTAAGTAAGGGATCATCCCAGCAGATCATAGGTCATTGCTGACATTCAATCCGGGCACATTTTCAGATTGTTTAGAACAAACAGGTGAACTGGGAAAGAGAGAAAATGTTTCACTAAAAACATCAAATTGGGTAAGATCACAATTCCATTTTTTTTAAAAAGCAGGCCAGGTCCCTAGGATTGACAAAGATCTACAACATTTATTTGTCATCTTCATTCAGTAAAGCCTAAAGAGAATTTTCATGGTAGTCCACCAGCATTCCAAAGAAGGCCAAGAGGCCTTGTGTAGCAAGTCCCTCAGCGAGAGTGCATTCAACTTAGAAGGGGGCCAACATTTTAATTTTTAAAAATTCATTCATGGAATGTGGGTGTTGCTGGCTGGGTCAGCATTTATTGCCCATCCCTAATTGCCCTTGAGAAGGTGGTGGTGAGCTGCCTTCTTGAACCACTGCAGTCCATGTGGTGTAGGTACACCCACAGTGCTGTTAGGGAGGGAGTTCCAAGATTTTGACCCAGCAACAATGAAGGAACGGTGATATATTTCCAAGTCAGGATGGTGAGTGGCTTGGAGAGGAACTTCCAGATGCTGGTGTTCCCATGCATCTGCTGCTCTTGCCCTTCTAGATGGTAGTGGTCATGGATTTGGAAGGTGCTGCTGAAAGAGCCTTAGTGAGTTTCTGCAGTGCATCTTGTAGATGGTACTCACTGCTGCCACTGTGCGTCGGTGATGGGAGGGTGAATGTTTGTGGAAGGGGTGCCAATCAAGCGGGCTGCTTTGTCCTGGATGTTGTCAGGTTTCTGAAGTGTTGTTGGAGCTGCACTCATTCAGGCAAGTGGAGAGTATTCCATCACACTCCTGACTTATGCCTTGTAGATGGTGGACAAGCTTTGGGGAGTCAGGAAGTGAGTTACTCACCGTAGAATTCCTAGCCTCTGGCCTGCTCTTGTAGCTATAGTATTTATATGGCTGGTCCAGTTCAGTTTCTGGTCAATGGTAACCCCCAGGGTGGTGATAATCGGAGATTTGGTGATGGTAATGCCATTGAATATCAAGGGGTGATGGTTAAATTTCTCTCGTTGGAGATAGTCATTGCCTGGTAATCTTGTGGCTCAACTGTTACTTGCCACTTGTCAGCCCAAGCCTGGAAACTGTCCAGGTCTTGCTGCATTTGGACATAAATGATATTGGTAAACAAAAACTGTTCGTAATGTACAATTGTCAGAAATTGGCCAAGTTCCACCTCCCAGATTCCTCTGGACTTTGGAACTGGACTTAAAATAATGAAATGAAACACAGACACAAATGAAGCGATTTCTTGAATATACTTGTCAAGAGATGGCAGAGGCAAGCAGACCAGAAAATGATATCTGTCGTTCGAAGTGTTAAATGATGTGTCTCGGCCATCGAACTCCTGTGGCCAAACCGTAGAACTGTACAGCTAAAGAGCTGTGGGTTCCAGTACATCGGGATGGACACCAACATTCCTTGGAAATGCTAATCCCAAAAACTGTTTCATTAGAGCGAAATTCAGTCACCAATCACTATTCACAAACCCAGGATGTGGGATTGCTGCAAGATCTAAGAAGGTACAGTCAAAAGGGGCAGGGGTTTGCAACAATCATTGTCACGAGGGTGATTGTTGCACTATAAGAAATGTGTGTTTAGGGAAAGGGGCAGTGACTTGCAAAATAACCATGAGCAGAACTGTTCATCCGCAAACAATGGGTCAACAGGATGGGTGCAATTTGGAAGTTATGGGAACAGAGTTGTAAGTATTGATTCAACTCGAAGGAAGCAGGGTACTGATGTTTGGAAGCTATCAGCGGTAAAATAAACTGTTAAAAGAATACTGAGGTGTACTGAGCAGTGAGGCTTGATCACCTCTCCACCTGGAGTGGTTCAGGTCCGACTTTAGATTTAAGAGTTTAAGAAGGGAGAGGCGGATTCACCTGCCTACACTTGTTATACCTTCATCCCAGATTAAGTTCAGGAAAATGTTTGACTATTAGTAGTGATGAATGACCAGTTTAAAATGACTGGGAATTCCAGCCAGTAATCAGACCACTGTCAAAACGTTGGGGGATTCTGGTTCACAGTTAAGCTGGCAGGGCTTTCAGACCCACTACCAAAATGTCAATTATCTTCCGCTCCCAGAAAATCCCCAAGGAATTCCGCCAGCTGTGGAAAATGGAAAAATCCCTATCACCAGTGGTCAAAATGCGAGGGAATTCAAGCTCCCATCAAAATATCGGGGAATTCTGGCTAACAGCCAAAATGTCAAGGAACTCTAGCCAGAATTTAAAATGTCAGAGAATTCTAGACATCTAGCAAAACATCACGAATTTCTAGCTTCCGTTAAAAGTCAGGGAATTCTGCCCCATTGCTAAAATGTAAGAAATTCTGGTCAGCCATTAAATGTCAAAGAATTCCCATTCAATATCAATACTTTAAGGAATTACCACAAGCAATTGGAATGAAATTTTGAAAGCGTGATTACCAACTGACAGTTGCTTTCCACTTCACAGGTGCCAGGGTAAATTAAATATAAAGTGGAGACTGTAAACCTCTTCAGCAACTACCTGTTACAATTCAAGATTTCTAATGGGCAGCAGAAACTGAAACAGTGTGTTCCCATGATCTGTATAGACTGCTGTGCAGTGCCTGGTATCAGTTTACAATATCTTGAAGAGACAGTCACCTCTGTCATTAAGCTCCTTCCCATTCCCCAGAATATCTGACATAAAGATTTATTAGCAAGGCGGATAATTGGTTTGTGGACAGTGCAGGGTGCACTGTTCTAACTATAATATCGTCTACTGCCGTAATTGTTGACAACATAACACATGAAAAGTCAGCTCTGAACAGAGATTGTAAACAGCAACCTGCATCAAATGCCTCAATGTACTTAACAACTACTTTCCCTCTTGAGACATTTAAGCTCGGTTTTACCATTCTAGGAATTTAACAGAAAACATGCCTGAAAGCCAACCTGTAATAGCCATCAGTTCACACAATGCTCCTTCAGTTTAGTATCAAACTGCCAAACGTGTTGGGTTTGAGTAACTTTTATGATTAGAAGGAAAGGATTGAATGAGTTTAGACTTTAGTGACTGGCTGGTCTTGTTCGTGTATAGGTTGTTTGGAGGAGTAAAGCTTAATATGGCATTAGCCCGCAGCTGGAAAGACCAACTCTGTTTAAGCAATTGTGAGGAATTGATAGAGGAGAGATATACAGAAGTGGCAAGTCTATCTACAGCCATGCACAAGTATGTTGAATCTTTGCTCTCTTGGTGCAAGGCTGCTACCAACTTGATGATACCAGTCTACACAAATCCCCAATCAATCCTTCTATTATCCATGCACAAAGTAGTCACATCAGCTATACCATGGGAACCGTGGTATAGGAACAGAAGTAGGCCATTCAGCCCCTCGAGCCTGCTCTGTCATTCAATTGGACCATGGGTGATCTGCACCTCAACTCCATTTACCTGCCTTGCTCCAGTTCCCTTGATAACCTTGCTCAACAGAACTCTATTGATATTGGTCCTGAGAGTCCAATTGTCCCAGTGGTTGCAGATTTCTGGGAGACAGAGTTTGAAATTTGTACCACCCTTTGTGTGAAAAAGACCCACATGATAAATGGTTTCCAATGGAGTTTTTCTTTTCCAACTGTTTACGGGAAATGGGCATCACTAGCAAGAATATGCTTAGTGTACATCCCTCGTCACCCTGGGAGGGGCAGGAGTTGCAACATTTCGACTGAGCTCCTACTCCATTTCAGATAGCATTCAGAGACATTGGGCTGGATTTTACATGCCCCCACTGGGCGCTTATTCAGTGGGGGGGTGGCACATAAAATAGGGGCACCCCCTAAGATGTCACCCCCCTGCTTCCTTCCACACCAGCTGCCTGACAGAACATGGCCCCCCAAACCCCTGCCTGGGCCCCCTGATCCCTCCCGCCCTGAAACCCTGGGACTTACGTTCTTGGGTCAGCCATAATCCTCTCCGGCCTTCTTCCTACAGTCCCAACAGTGCCTACTATTCAGCTCTGGCATTACCAGGGGTGATGGAGCTGCCTGCCAATCTGATTGGCCAGCAGCTCCCAATGGTGGGACTTCCTCCCGAGTGAGGGGCAAAAGTCCCACCCTCCACTAATTTAGCCTGCCCGCAATGTGTTAAAGCCGACTTTACTTCTGGGGGAACGAGCAGTCCACCCTCCAGCAAAATGCAGCCCATAGTGTGGACCAGTCACATATACTGTCCGTGGAAGGGAGGGCGGGTCGGAGCGGTCTTCAGAAGGGTCATGGGGACAAGACAGAGGGAGCTGGACGACACAGGGAAGGTCAATACCTGTTGAAGGCAGTTCAAGCATGATAGAGGAGAGATTAAGGGTGAGTGAGGGCAGGTCAAGCGTGAGGGTGGGAGAGTTGAGGGTAACCGAGGGTAGGTCAAGGGTGATAGAGGGAGGGTCGAGGATGATGGTTGTCAAGTCGAGAATGATGGGGGACAGGTAAAGGGTGCTGGGAGGCAGCTTAATGGTGATAGGGAGGAGTTTTAGGCTGGCAGATAATTGATCAAAGGTGGGTAACTTGAAGGTCACAGAAAGGTGATGGAGGTAGGGTCGTAGTTAATGGAGGAAAGGTCAAAGGTGGTTGAGGGTGGGTGCAGGGCAAGGGTTTGCAGCTCCAAGAGATCCAAGTGTGGCAGGTGGAGAAGGGGTGGCAGAAATTCCAGTTCAAATTCCTCCTCTCAGACTGAAAGGTTGCTGCTGCTGCTTTGCAGGGAGTGGATGCCTGCCCAGGTACTGTTTAAACATGGCGCCTGGACCTTCAACCTCATGTGGTAATGGCAGAGTCAGTGGCTTGCTGCCTGCCCCCACCGCACAACTAGGCATCCTCTTCGACTGTTTATAGCTAACTGTCTGCCCGCACTGTGATTGCATGTGGGCCGCTGTCCCGCCTCCGAGCAGAAATCTGGCTCACTTAACAGTCCCACCATCGGGACACTCACTTCTGCAACAAGAGGCTGCCTCATGGTTCAGAGGAAAACAGAAATCATTGTGCCTCAAGGGTCTTATTAGGGCAGCTCGAGCAAAACATTATTTAAGTTACCCTCATCACATCTACCACCTAACATTGATACCGAGCTAAAGATTACGTCCTCAGGTCAATCGTTTCAGGTTAAAACATTGAATTATAACATGTACCCCTCACACAGTGAGCATTTAACTCACACCTTTGAAAGAGCATGGTGTTTAAGGGTCAGCACTATGTAATCAGAAGTCTGCTGGTTTTGATCTGTGCCACTTGGCTCCAGCTTCAGGAGATGCGAGTGTCACGTCTACACTCTCATATGTCCCAACGATGTAACAAGAATTGATACTTAGGTCCAAGGGCTCATGGTAGCATGTAACCTCTGAACTAATCCCCCTCACCGCCCCTCCCCAACACCGTAACTTTATCTTAGTAAGCTGCACAGCTGTCAGGGCACAAGTGTAAATGTAACACTATTGAAATGGGCAGTCAAATGACACAACCAATCCACTAATGGCTTTTTAAGCACTGACTTTATGAAAAGATTCTCTTTTATCCTGTAATAGATACTGATATTCTCAGCAACACCCAAGACCTGTCGCTGTTATGTTCTGCAATTAGTTCAATTATCTTAAGATAATGTTCTTTCAGGATTTAAATACAGTGCCAGAGGGACCTGGATCATGCGCTGGAAACCGTGATGGGAAAGGCTAATTTTTACTCCAAATATATCTTTGTTAATCACGGATTATTGCCTTGCTTCAAGATAACTGCACTGTCAGTGCTGAGATCCATTAACCACAGTGACAGACAGAGGACAGCAGTATTGAACCATCCCGATGAAAGCTGCATTTCTTGATAGTGTTTTTTTTCTCTTCTGTCCTGACAGTGCTTACTCTTTCTGAGCTATTGGTCCAGGGGGAATGCTAGCAAAGCATTGGTACCTTGACAAAGACAAGCCCAAACAGCAAGTGTTGCCTTGTGGATAATGGTGCAACAAAGGCCGATTCAGGAGTCACTGATACCACTGACCCTGTTCCTTGTTTCTCGAGTTTCTTCTTGAAGGACAATGACAGTACCTCAACGGCTGCCATGGCCTTGATCACCTAAATCAGCACAGCCCCGAGATGGAAGCTGGGATCGACTGACCTGCATGTTCAGTCCCAGCACCAGTCAAATCTTCCATATCCAGCTCCTCCATGAACTGTTGCTGCTTTCGCAGCTTGCAATGCAAAACGTCTTCCACTTCATGCACATTTTCACAAGTTCTGGATCGAATCAGGAGTTCATATGGATTTTCAAACCACAGCAAATGTGCCACAGCTTTTTTTTGAGGGCACTTCAGTCACTATCAGTTAAAGCATGGATGTGCTCCCCTCTTTTCTAAATCGTTTGGCGTATGTTGCATTTGTTGAGGTGAGGGGAGTTTACTTCAATCAATGAGTGTCCTAAAGAGCCGAGTACCAAGTCAGGGAAACAGGACGTTCCTTGTACTCTGTGCTCTACAATGGGCCTTAAGGCGCAGTTATATTCTGAGCTTGACATTGCGTATTAAAGAAATGCATTTTGGGAAAACATGCATGTCAAAGAAGCAGTATAACTCAGAAGGTTACATGACATACTAATGGCTCTAAGTGTGAAACCCTTTGAAGTGGACCAGATCACACTAGTTTGGGCTCATAGTAAAGATGCTAAAAGATCCAGCATGGCTCCCAACCTCAGAAACGCAACAAGAAGTTGCATTTACATAGCACCTTTAACATGGTATAACATCCCGAGGCACTTCATGGGCTATTAGGACTGCTTAGTTAAAGAGACAAGTTTTAAGAACTGTCTTAAAGGAGATTAGAGAGGTGGAGAAGTTTAGGGAGAAAATTCAAGAGTTTAGGGCCTAGACAGCTGCAGGCGCAGCTGCCAGTGGATGTGGGGGCTGCAGAGGAGCATGGAGTTGGAGGAACGCTGTGTTTTTGGAGAGTTGTAGCACGCCTGAGTACACCACCTCCATTTCCCACACAACCCAGCACTGCAGCCTCTCTGAATTATGCAAATTAGGGCCAATGCTTTACTGTGGGTCCACACTCACTGGGAGAAGGGAGCGAGGCTGACCAATCAACTTCAGCTGATGGCCTGTATACAGATCTAATTTTCACTCCTTTAGTCTGTGGTGGATTAGAACCGAAGTTTCAGAGGTGAAAAGGCAGACTCCTAGCCCAATTCAACCCCGTCATTACATTTTACAAGGACTAAATTAAAAACAGCTTATGCAGTTGAGTTTCTTAATCAAGGGTAAAGTCATGATTAGATACTGTTATATGAGTTACACTGCCTATACCTATTCTGCTTCCTTTTACCAATATTTCTACCAAAAATACAAGGGTGTGTAGTTATCTGCTATATTGGAGGTGCCCCTTTCCCCAGTTATTGATGGATATTGGGAATTTGTCTAGATTCCATTACTGTTGGTTTTATGATCCCAGCTGATGTTACTACTGGACAAGCCTGATCCCGGGTGGAAGCTAGCTTGATAGATCCTTGCTTTTATTCTTTGATTAGATACATGGAGAGTGGCTACTGAACAGAGTCACAGGAATCAGCTGATGAACTTTTAACAAAAGAATAAAACATTTATTCAACAAAAGATGAACTATATTACAATACTCCTTCACACACAACTATACCTTTACAGATATATACAGATTTGTAAGGATAACACAAGTTACAATAATTATCTTATACTCTAATGTTTGCAGTAAGTACAGTCCATGTAAACCAATAGGTGACTTGTGGTCAGACACACTACACTCTGAAACCAAGTGACAGATGTCACCCCCGACAGATGCTGTGAATCTCTCATAAACTCCTCCCAGACGCTTGTCACACCATGAGCTAACCAGTCTCACTGAACTCTGTCTTTCACATGAAGATCTCCAATCTCCACTCTCCAAGAACTCACTTTGGAATCTTCTCCCGAATCGATGCCTCCCGCAAGGGTCCACTTCTAGGGTTTCGAACTCTCCTTCTGATGTTCTTCTCCCTGTGTCACCACCCGCATTCAAGCTTTCTTCCACACACTCTCTCTCACTGACTCAGCTGTCAACAGTACACCACTGCTTCACATTTCCATAGCAAAGAGTTACAGACCTTTAGCCATCTCTTTGGGCCTTCTGACCTTTCGCTTTAAATCTGCTTCCTGCAACTTTTCTTCCTTTAAGCTTGGAGCCTTCCTCTGCTCCTCACTCTTAACTTCACTGAACAGGACCTTTTCCAAGTTCCTGTCCTTCCTTTGTCTAGAAGATCTTCTTGGGACTTTCTCCTGTTTGGCTCACTCCTTGGCCTTGGGACCTTTCAGATCTTTTGGGAAATCTGCTCTCACTCTGCAGCTCCTTCTCCCAGTGTCCAGTCTCCCTGGAGGTCTGGCTTCAACTTCAGTTTGGGGTTGTCTATCTGCCCCTCTGCTCCAGTCTCTCCCTGGCAGCTGTTTTCAATTGAACTCGAAACTGTTGTTTCTTTAGTTTGTCTGTGTGTGTATGTGGGGGTGGGGCCTGCCTCTCTGGACTCCTGTTGCTCGGCAATAGCACAATTTTTCTCTATTCTCGCATTTGCTTTAACTTCTCTTACAGGCATAAAACTCATTAGAAATGCAGGCACCTTTTATAGTGAAACTAAAACTCAACTTGACCTTTCCTTAACACACAGATACAGAAATACAAATCAAACTTAAACTTTAAAGCTAAAACCCATTCTTAACACCCACAAATACAAATATAGCTCACTTAAACTCTCTCTGTTTCCTAACATGGGGCTGAATTTTCTGTTTGTCGGGCGGGTGGGCCTGACCCAATCGGCGGTGGGCGGGGAGCCGATCCCCGTTGGTGAAACGGGCCGCGCCGCCATTTTACGCGGGCCGGCCAATTAAGGCCCGCCCGGCGCGTTTCAGGCTCCCGTGTTCAGCGGGAAAATTAAATCGGCGGCGGGCGTGTTCAGACCGCCGGTTCCAATGGGGATCCAGCAGTCCGTATAAAGAGCAGCCAGGCAGCCTCCTTTAGCCTGTTCACCATGGCCGCTCATAGGGAAGGACATGATTTGAGGGCAGAGGAGGAGGAGGGGGGCAGGCTGCAGGGTAGGCCAGCGGGGGGTCACTGTGCCCTTCGGTTCTCAGGTGCCTGCCTTGCTGCCCTCCTCCAAGAGGTGTCCAACCATCGGGAGGTGTTGTTTCCAGAGGATGGGAGGAGGAGGGCCCCCCACGTCACCAGGCAGGCGTGGCAGGAGGTGGGGGAGGCTGTTAGCTCTCAAGATGCTGTGCGGTGCACAGGAACCCAGTGCCGCAAGCGCTTCAATGATTTGCTGCGCTCTGGAAGGGTGAGGACCATGTCAGCCTTGGCCATTTTACCCAGAAGGCAGCCTTAGCCTTTGAGCCCCCGCCCCCCCCCCACCATGTCTTACTGTCGTTACTGCATTGGGCATTTGGCACACGCTGGGTGGGCAAACAGATAGTGACCATGCTTACATCAGCCTTAGTGGCTGAGGAGAAGATGGGTTCTCCCCGCAGCACATGTTGGTGTTTGTCGTATTTGAGTAGTCTGGGGGCAACCTGCAGGGGAGGCAGCTCGACACATACTCAGAACTCCAACACATGTCTTATTGATGGTGATGAGATGGTGGAAGGGGAGCCTCAAGGTGTCGTGGCCAAGAGCCATCTGCTGGCATTGGTGCCACACCTAGTTGCGCCTCCTTGCCATGGGCGCTAAGACCCGTGTGTTATTCAAAGTGATGGATTCCGAATGTGTCCAAGGTGGCCTTTGGGGGAGGGGGTTGGGACCAGCCGTACTATCTTCTGGTGACTGATCACCAGTAGTGTGGACAGGAGCCGCTGGAGGCCTCAGATGGGCCACTGTGGTTGGGGTGGGGCGTGCGTGTGCAGAGTACATGAGCGATTAGCCCCAATAAATCCTCTTCTCTGTTCTGCAAGCGAAAACCGAGAGCAATAGCCAGGAGCATCAGCGGACTGGTGGTGGGCACACCCTGCTCCAGCGCCTCACCACCTATGAGGAGCAGGCCATGGAGCTGGGGAGGAGGCAGGCGGCCAGGTCGGCAGGTGTCAGTGAGGCTGGGGTGCAGCGGCCAGGTATTTGAGGGCCACATCCCATCCACTCTGTCTCCCCACCATCCAAAGCACTGATGATTGCTGCAATCATTAATGCTGCAACACTGCTCATTCACAGACTGATACAGTCAGACGTGTGGGTCATACACAATGGTCCCTCGGCCCCTTGAGGATGCGCGTCTCTAGCACCTTCCAAAGTCGCCTTATCCCATTTGTGACCACTATCCCCATGGCCTAACATGCCATGGCATCGCTGCTGCACAGCCAAAGACGTTTTGCATCTTGGGAGGGTTTGTACCTCCACTACCCTTTCAGCCAATGCGTCCCACATTACTCTGTCCAAAAGGTCCTCAGCACCTCACCTGTCAACCTCATGGCACTCAACTTAAATAAATGCCACCACGTTACTCATCCCTGTGCCAAGGGGAAATGTTGCCTTCTGTCCACCCGATCTATGCCCCTCATAACGGTATGAAGGTCAATAATGTGACCTGTCAATCTCCTGTGCTCCACGGTAAATGTCGCAAGTGTTTCCAATGTTTCCTCATCACTCCAACTCTCCAGGCCAGCATGCATCCTGGTCAGGAACCTCTGCACTCTCCCCACTCCAATGCCATCCCTCCCATGAAGCGCAGGTCACAACTAAACGCAGAAGTGTAGATGTGGCCTCGACAGCGTTTTCTGCGCTTGCAACATGACCTCCCTTTTCCTACATTCTATTCCTCGGCTAATAAAGGCAAGTCTGGCTTCGACCTTGTTAAACGCTTTATGCTCCTGTTCTGCTACCTTAATGGGTCTACCCAGCAAGGTCCCTATAATCGTTGTGACTTCCCACGGTCCTACCATTACTCATGTATTCCCGTACCTTGTTTGTCTTGCCTAAGTGCTTAACCGAACACTTATCCACATAACATTCCATGTGGCATTCCTGAGGCCATCTGACCAACCTGTCTGTATGCACGTGTAATGTTTGGGCCTCCTCTTGACTATTTACCACCCCACCAATGCTCGTCTCCTTAGGTTCTTGAAGGTTGAGCAACTTATGAGGCTGGGGGGAAAGGGATGAAAGGTGTTACTGAGTGAACGCTAACTGATGCACTGTCCTTGTTGTTAATTTCAGCATCACCACCGCATGGCCGTGGCCAACAAGTCCGGAGCCCCCCCTCCACACCTTAGGGTCAAGACTTGCAACTTGCATCACATCATTTCAGCCAGCCAGGCTTGGTCTCTGTGGTGGAGGAGTCCAGGCAGAGTGTCAGTAAAGGCATGAACCTCAGGACAGAGCTTCAGGCTTCCTCCACTGAGAGATTGACAACTCTCATGGAGAGGGGCTTTGATCAGATTGAGACTCTTCTGATTGGGTTACGCTCTGACCTGCAAGCCCTCACAGTGCTAATGGCCACAGGTGGTCATTCCCAATGTGGGAGATGTTCTGGGCACCAAGTGTTCCGCTCGGTGCCCATCCATCTGCAGTGAGCAGGGAGGTCCAATGTGACCTCACGTTGGCGCAGCAGCTGCCTGTCGTCGCTGTGACCTCCTCTTAGGGCGCTCCGGATGAGGGCAGCAGCTCCTCCGCCCCTCTGCCAGTGACCATTGCACCTGGTGAGGCTGCGACAACTGGGAGGTGCCAGTTCAGGAATTGGTCACTCCCTCCCAGGCGGGGCCAGCACAGGCTCCACAGGCCAGAGGACGGCCGCCAAGGTCATCGAGGCCAACAGGACAGCAGAGTCAGCAGGCTGTCTCACAAGCCACTCCGAGCGATGGGGCAGCACCAAGACGTAGCACCTGCAAACGTAAGCATAAGGCACGTTAGACACTCCACGGATATGTCATGGGTGATTTTGTTTTGGCCTTAGATTAGGGATTAGGGAATATATCACTTTAATCCAATGAACCTTCAGCTAGCTCCACACACATGGATCAGCAGGACCAGCATTGCCTGGCGCTTCCACACGTGGCACTTAGGTGCCACATCTTCCACCTCATCAGCTGCAACTAAGGGCTTAGTACAGAAACATCAATGTTCACTCAAACACTCATGATATGTATGTAAAACATACAAATGCAGCACAAAGGAAACACCCTCAGCTATGGTTAGAAAAGTGGACTTTATTCCGTCCAAAACAAAACACAAACATTGCTCAGATGTATAAAGTGTCCCGGGTGTCCCTGCCTCCTTGGTGTAGTAGCGGGTCAGCGTGCTGCCCCTCATCATCGCCCTGTGCTTCCTCATCCTCTGAGCCACTGCTGGATTCATCATGTGCAGCCTCAACCAGGGCGTCAAGGTCTTCGTCGTCAACTGCGTCCCCCCGTTTCCAGCACAAGATTGTGGAGAGCGCAGCAGACTACCACTATCACAGAGACGCGATCTGGGGGGTACTGGAGTGCACCCCGAGTGGTCCAGGCATCGGAAGCGCATCTTGAGAAGACCGATGGTTCTCTCCACCACAGCCCTTGTGGAGGTGTGGCTCCTATTGTACCGCTGCTCAGCTTCTGTTCTTGGATGGCGGAGAGGCATCATGAGCCACCTTCTGAGGGGATAGGCCTTGTCACCCAGCAGCCATCCATCCAGCAGGGCTGGAGCACTGAAGAGCCCCGGCACCTGGGAGTGTCTGAGGATGTAGGCATTGTGGGAGCTGCCTAGGTACCTTGCACAGACTTGTAGAATCAGCATCCTGTGATCACACACTATCTGCACGTTCATGGAGTGGAAGCCCTTCCTGTTGATGAAGGCACTGGGCTCACCTGCTGGTGCCTTGATGGCCACATGTGTACAGTCTATAGCACCCTGGACACGGGGGAAGCCAGCAATGGCCGCAAAGCCTCTGGCTCGCTGTGTCTGACTTGCCTGGTCCCAGCGGAAGTGGATGAAGGTCAATGCACGTCTGAACAGAGCGTCTGTAACCTAATTGACACAAATGTGGACAGCTGATTGGGAGATATCGCAAAGATCACCCACCGAGCCCTGGAAAGAGCCAGAGGCATAGAAATGGAGGGCAACTGTGAGCTTCAGAGCCGCTGGCATGGGATGTCCACCCACACAGTTAGGGAAGATCTCAGGGCCAATCATCTGACAGATATAGCTGACTGTCTCCCTTGAGACTCGGAGCCTCCTTCAGTACTGCACCTCAGACATATTGAGGTAGCTGCTTCGCCCCCTGTAAACCCTGGCAGCAGGATAGTGGCATCTTCTGCGGCCCCTTCCACCTTGGACAACCTCTTGCCCCTGCGCCCCTTGTGCCTGCGCCTGGCCTCCCAAAGGTGGCTCCCCTGGAGGCTGATTGTCCACTCCTGGCCTCCTCCTTATTCTAGCCCTCCCTTCCTCCTCAGAGGAGCTGCCGTCAGTGGAGATGTCAGAACCCATACCCAGGCTAAATGGAGGCCTCCGGAAAGCTGCAGGCCCGATAAAGATTACTGTCTGCAGAGTATTGAGCTGAAGCTTCAAAGTACAGAAAAAGCTATTGGAAATCGATCTGAACTGGTAACAATCACACAGGCAAGTTTAAAACACTTTCTGCATTAAATACTTCAGAAAAAACATTCACAACCCCTCTGAGTCCACATATCCCACCCTTGGATGAGGTTTGTTAAAAAATCAGTTACCCGCCTGCCCGTTGGGCCCGTGCGCCGAGGTGAAGATCGCACGAGCTCCTCAAAATCGGCGTCGATTGCTGAGTTAAGGGCCTTAACAAGGCCTTTAATTAATGGTGGGCGCGCGTTGTCCTTCATAGTGCGTCCGTCCACCTAAATATCGCGATGCCGCGCGCTGACGTCGGGACGCTTGCCCAATGTCAGCGGCAACATTTTAAGCGCTGATGTGCGGGGCCCACCACCCGCACATCTGCCAGAAAATTCTGCCCACGGTCTTAACCTTGCTACTGTAATACAAACAATCAGGATCTTATTTTTGTTTACTTAGAAAAGGAGATGAAACACACACAACAAATGGAGCTAATATGCATTGAGGTGACTTCTCGTGACCGGCTATCTTGCGAAAATTCTAACAAATAATCAGCATTGCTATGTACAGAACTGTGAATAATGACATTTATACTCTGCTATTAACAGAGTGCAACAACACCAGTAAGGCATTGCAGTGCAGACAGCCTGTCATTAATCGCTGCTCCATCCACACCTTAAACATATCATGGTTCACAGCTTCCCTCTCAGGTGGATGTGATAAACCCATGTGAAGCATTTTAGGATATCCTGATGATGTGGAAGGTGTATTAGATTGAAAATGTAACACTATTCCTTCATGATCTCTAGGTCAAAATCCTAGGACTAACAGCATTTGTAAGGGCAGCTTCACCACAGGGACTGCAGTGGTTCAAGAAGGCAGCTCACCACCACCTTCTCAGGAGCACCTAGGGATGGGCAATAAACGTTGGCAATATCCACATTCTGGGAATGAACAGATTAAATTAAATGCTAGCTCTTCCTTGACTCAATTAGGGTAAAATCACTGATCTTGTGCTGCCAGCAACAAGGTACACCCAGGGAGCATGGGTTAGTAAGTTCAGTACTGTAATGGTGGCTGTGTCTACTCTAGCCTACGTTCCCTTTGAGCTTCAAAAGTGTGGGGTCTATGAACTTATTCTACAGATTGCCAGAACAGAGCATCTGATGTAGAGGCTAAGCAATCACCAAGACTTCTTTAGAAATATGGGGACAGCACCAACTGCTGTGTCCTGGGAGCCCTGATTGACTGAACAAATAATGCCATTGTAAATCAGGTGTTGCTACCTGTAAATCAACTGGACTAGGGTGGAGACTGTGGGGCTGATCTTCTAGCCCATCAAAGAAAACAAATAGCATGCATTTATCTATCACCTTTCACAACTTCAGAATACCCCAAAGTGCTTTACAGCCAATAAAGTGTTTTTTTTTAAAAAGGTCATCAGTGCTGTCATTTCCGATGAGACCAAGGTGGTACTGAACTGAAGTACTTTTCACAGGTAGCACTCTCAGTAAAGAGCCAAACATGAACAGTGGCCTGAGAGTAACTGGTGCCTTTGGAACAATACCTAATCAAGGCAAAGGAAGAGCA